>NC_053491.1:436641829-436993704 GCF_905171775.1 Rana temporaria | reverse complement strand
TCCGACCAGCACATCATCATTAGAAAGGGGCACAGATAATGGAAATAAATAGACACTCAGAATTTTATTTTCTGCACTGACTGTCTTTGAAATTGCCCCAGCCCCTGTTCAAATCCATTCAGGGACAGACTTGGCCCGGGGACAGTGTCCTCAATCCGGGGACTGTCCCCAGAAACCGGGGATGTCTGGTCACCCTATTTTAGGTAAAATAAAGTTCTCTTCCTGTACTGGTAGCAAAGCTCTCTGTGTGTTCAATATCAAAATGTAGCGGATAATACCGGGACTTGTAGTTCCACGCCAACTGGGACTTGTACAAGCACAGCCTTTGGCACCCTAAGTACCATCCCCCTGCTGTGCTGACCTCAGAACTTGTCTAGCTGGTCCAACCATGACTTATGCCGCGTACACACCATCGTTTTCTGCGATGGAAAAATGCGACGCTTTATGTGCTTTAAAAAAACGTCATTTTTCAAACTTCAATTTGAACAACGACGTAGCATACACACCATCGCTTTTTCACAACGCTCTAGCACAGCGCAGTTCCGTCAATCACGCACGACGTCACTATAAAGGGTCGTTTCCATGCGGAAGACGGCCTCTTTTGCTGATATCGTGTTGCTGCGTGTTAGTAAAAGTTTGGTGAGATACGATTCGTGATTTTCAGTGACTGTGCTTTAAATTTCGTTTTCTGTCGTACAGTTTGTCTATTTGTTGTCGGATCTGTGATACAGTGCTTGTACTAAGGACGTATTTGTTTAGGCATTACGTTTGGTGTGCACGGTGCTGTTTAGCAGGTCGTTCTTCAAAGGCCATTCTTTACTTCAGGGCGTAATTTTTAGTCTGATCTGATTTGACGACCGTTTTCTAGCCATGTTGCGGGTACGAACTCGTCGCCGAGATCGTGCTGTGCTTGTTGTTAGGATGTGTGCTGCATCCCAGCGACGGTCCATGAACAGGGTGAGGAGGAGGTTGTGGACCAAGAACTGGTTGCTACGCAGGGACCAGTTCTCTCATATGCCTCTGCTGCGGGAGATCCGAGAAAATAACCCTGATGATTTCAGGAATTTTCTTAGGATGTCTGACCCCGTATTTCAGCAGCTTTTGGCTTTGGTGTCGCCATATATCACCAGGCAGGACACCGTTATGCGGGAAGCCATCACTGCTGAGCAGAGGCTAGTTGCTACGTTGCGCTACCTTGCAACAGGGAGAAGTCTGCAGGACTTGAAGTTCTCGACGGGCATCTCCCCCCAGGCTCTGGGCCTCATAATCCCTGAGACCTGTTCGGCCATCATTCAGGTTCTTCAGGAGGACTATGTTAAGGTAAGTGGTGTTCTTTCAATGGTCAAACTAATTCCCAAAAAAAAAAAAAAAAAAATAATTTTCTAATATGCTCAGAATGCTCACTTTGTCTCTATGTATGCTGTTCTACACAATTAGTAAAGCCCTACATGTTTATTTAATTTAGCCAACCTGTCCATCATTCTATGTTGTGGGCAAACCCACCTAGCATAGTCCCTATATTCCCGTTTATTTGTGGCCTCCATTGTAGTGCTGCATTTTGTGTGTCCCTATATCCCCGTTTATTTGTGGCCTCCATTGTAGTGCTGCATTTTGTGTGTCCCTATATCCCCGTTTATTTGTGGCCTCCATTGTAGTGCTGCATTTTGTGTGTCCCTATATCCCCGTTTATTTGTGGCCTCCATTGTAGTGCTGCATTTTGTGTGTCCCTATATCCCCGTTTATTTGTGGCCTCCATTGTAGTGCTGCATTTTGTGTGTCCCTATATCCCCGTTTATTTGTGGCCTCCATTGTAGTGCTGCATTTTGTGTGTCCCTATATCCCCGTTTATTTGTGGCCTCCATTGTCCAAACCCCCCCCCCCCCCCCCTAGATTTTTGAAATACATACTAATAATTATTTTTCTTATTTAGATATTTTTTGGGGGGTTGTTTCTCATCTCATCTTGAGCCCCACTCCCCCTAAATATATTTTTTCAACATCAGAGGGGGGTGATTAATATGCCTTATTGTTCACATGTTATTTTTTAATACTAACCTTTTTTGTGGAATTGTTGGTGGGATCCCTTGTAATTTTAGCTATATTCTGTTTAAAATCTTTGTTCTAATGTTTTTTATTTTTTCTTTCTATCCAGTTCCCCACCACGCCACAGGAATGGCAGACTGTGGCAGCGGACTTCTCCCAGCGTTGGAACTTTCCGAACTGTGGAGGAGCCATTGATGGCAAGCACATCCGCATTGTGCCCCCACCCCATAGTGGATCCCATTTCTTCAATTACAAGGGGTTCCACAGCGTTGTTTTGATGGCGGTGGTCTCAGCAAATTACGAGTTTTTGTACGTGGATGTTGGGAAAAATGGCCGGATGTCGGACGGCGGTGTCTTTGCGGAGACGGAGTTCGCACAACGGCTTCGGTTGGAGGACCTTGGATTGCCACCTGCGGAGGAGAATGAAGAGGGTCTGCCCTTCGTGTTTGTAGCAGATGAGGCTTTTGGTTTGGGTCCCCACCTCATGAGGCCATTTCCCCAACGCACCCTCACCCCTGAGAGGAGGGTTTTTAATTATCGGCTGGCCAGGGCAAGACGTGTGGTAGAGAATGCCTTTGGAATCATGGCCAGCCGATTCAGATTGTTTTTAACAGCAATAAACATGGCGGAATACAAGTGGAATTATATCATACTATCTTGTTGCATTTTGCACAATTTTTTGAAAAGAAATTCTCAAACGTACCTGACAGTATTGCCTGATGAGGCTGATCTTGTGGCTCCGGAGCCGGGACATCAGGCTAGCCATAGAGGCTTGGCCCCCCAAACCGCACGTGCAGTGCGTCAATCCTATGTGGACTATTTTATGGGGAGGGGGGCCATTGCAATGCCTGATCTTGTTTAAAAAAATAAATTTACTTTTTGTTTGATGAAACAGTGTTTATTTGTTTGATTTTAGTTATTTGTAAGTTTTGGGGGGTAATGTTTCTTTTTCGTAGGTTCTCATCCAGCCATGTGTTTGGGATGTAATAAATTCCCATGAGTGTTAAATCTTAATAACTCTACAAATATGCCTGAGTAATTGAATGAGTCTGCATTGATACCAATAACTACACACAAATTGTTTGGAGTCCAAAATGTTATTTATTTGTTCCTTTTTTAGTTTTGATTAGTACAACAAATCAATATTTTTATTTTTTTGGTCTTTTTTGATTATTACAAAATATAAAAAAAATTTTTTGTTTTTTTGGTCTTTTTTGATTATTACAAAATATAATATATTTTTTTAATTTTTTTGGTCTTTTTTGATTATTACAAAATATAATTTTTTTTTTTTTTTTTTTTTAAATTCAAGGAAAAAAGAAAATACACCAAAAATTAAACCCTCCCCAAAACATTAATAAAATTTTTAAGCTGCCGTTCCAGCGTCTTTGCTTTGTGACGTATTTCACGGCAGGCCAGACGTATGTCCTCAACTTGGGCCCTGCAGGTGAGAACCTCGCCGATGAGGAGCTGGGCACTATACGTGTCCAGTCCCTGACCAGCCCGATTTCCTCCTGAAATGTGGAACCAAAACATGTGTTAAAAGATTGTATGCCTATATCTATATTCACAGAAAATGTGGTAGATGTTACTTTACCGGATGTTGAGGCAGGTTCCTCTTCCTCTACATCCCTCGGGGGTGTGGCTTGATTGGCTTGTGCCTCCTGCCTTTGTGCTTCATTGTGCCCTACAAGATTGAAGAAAGGGAAAACATGAGGTTCAACCATTACGAGCGGCATGAAATGACACCCAAAAAATAAGAAATGCTAAACAAAAGGTCACTATTGTTGATTTTTAAACAATTATCAATAAAATAGACCAATATTTAATCCATTCACAAAGTAATGTCAAATCAGTTAACACAATTTTTAAGTTTAGATATGTAAGCTAAACAAGTCTCCCCTGGATCTGCTCACCCCTGTGTGTGACCCAACATAGGTTGTGATTGTGACAAACAATTGTGCTACTGAGTACACATGTTCAATAAAAAAAGGAGTAGCAAACGCTCCTTTTTGTGAATCTCAAGGTATTTACGTTTCTTCTAAAATAAGCTGAAACACATTTCCATCTATTCCAGAATTGAATACACCTTTTTTTTAAGCCCCAAAAATGTCACAACTTTCATATTTGTGTCGACTAATTGGTCATAGGAGTCGTCGTTCATTCGCCCACAATTCCTAAATTTACGATTTTTGTTCAGATACAGTGCTTCAACTCCCCTTTGCACATGCAAACTAGGCATGATGCCATTTCTCATTAATATGGTATTGGATTATTGAAAGTCACCGAATGAACGACGACTACGACGACTGCATCATGCGTCCACATTCATAATATTCATTTTATGGTCAACCTGGCCCAAAAAAAAAAATGGCACAAAGAACACACCAAAATAATTAAATACACATGGAAAAAACTTACTTCTTCTTCGAATCACCCTATTAATTCTGTAAAGTTGGTGGGGTTCCCTTTTTTTTAAATCCGACCACCTTTTGCGCAGGTGCTCTCTGCTCCTGGTTTTCCCAAACTTCCGCTGGAGCCTACGGATGACCTTCTCCATAATTTTGGCTTTAACTTTATTGGGATGCATGTAGGGGCCATGCTTGGCATCATAGTCCTCCCTCCTCAATATGGTGACCATCTCCACCATTTCATTAAAGCTCATGTTGGAGGCTCTGCAGCGGAATCTGCGGCGTGTTTGGGCCTGGCCTGCCTCCTGGCTAGAGCTAGAATACACCTCCATGTTGTCCATCTTTTCTCACTCACCAAACGACAGAGAAGGGGCGTGGAAAGGACGATACCGAACGTCAGGGGCGGGGTGTCGTGCGGAGCGTCACGCGTGCGTAGTGTAAAAGGGATGGGACGTGTTTGGAAACGGCCTGCATAGTCTGTGGAAGAAGTCGTAATTCCCGATCTTTCCTAACGACGAGACGTAAGTTTTTAATTCCGACTTTATTATAGTGAATAGGGAATGAGTTTGTGGGCTAGTTAGGGGAAGTAAGCTAGTGCCTTTAATTACATTATGTTTTGGCTTCTGTTTCATGTGCAGAAAGAATGGATGCCTTCAAGGATGCGGACTTCCTGACAGAATTCATCCAAAAATGGAAGGAACATCCAGTTCTGTGGCAAACCAAAAGCACACTAAATAAAAACAAAGATGCCAGGGAGAAAGCTAGACAGAGCATGCTTGTTTTTTTGAAAACAAGGGTCCCCAACGCCACAACAGCCACTGTGAAAAATAAAATCAATTCCATCAGGGGCACCTACAGGGCCCAACGGGTCCAAGTCCTGGCCTCAATGAGGTCTGGGGCTGCAGCTGACTCCATATACAAACCAACCCTGTGGTACTATAGTCAGCTGCAGTTCCTGGACAACCACATTGAGACCAGGACATCCATGTCTACCCTTCCCCCAAGAGGTAGCTCCCAGCTTCCCAGCAGCCAATCCTCCAGTCTTCCCTGCAGACAGGAGCAGACAAGCTCGGAGGAAGAGGAAGAGTTCCTGGAGGACCCCAATTGTGAGCCGTGGAGAATGGTATGTGTTTTTTGTTTGAATTTAGTTAGTATATGACAAGTATAGTAATAATGGTAAATGTATGTTACTATTGTTATAAATTCTATGTGAATCTCGTAAGTTTAGGGATAGGATCAATAGTCAGTAGTGGGAAAACATGATGGGGTCAAAATGGGCAAATTAATAATGTTGATGAAGGAGTGGGTGGCATTTTCTGATAGGCCAGTAGGGGGGGAGTAACGCAATACACCTGCAAGGGGTCCCAGATGGAAGACACCCTTTTTGAGTACTATCTAGTTGACACTAAATTGATTAAATGAATTTTTGGGGAAAAGGCCACTTATTTACTAAATTAGGCATGCAACAACCCACATAATTCCAGGGGGACCATGTCTGAAGGTGTTTAAGGGGCCACATAATTAAGGATGGCGACCCTGTGTGTAATATATATTGACATTCAATTTGCATCACTCATGATTGTAAAAATGTGTGTGATTAATGACAAACACAAATAACATATGTTCCTTTTTTTCATACACAGGCAGACCCAAGCCAGGAACAGCCAGGGCCCACAGGGAGCCAGGAACAGCCAGGGCCCACAGGGAGCCAGGAAGAGACAGGGCCCACAGGGAGCCAGGAGGAGCCAGGGCCAACTGCAAGGCAGGAGGTGGCAGAGCCCACTGGGAGCCAGGAGGTGGCAGGCCCCAGTGGGACCCAGGAGGCACGCCGGCGGGATACCATCTCCCGGATCCCTCCATTCCGCAATCCCAATAAACGGCTCAGGAGTATGCGACAAATGGAGGAGGAGACCCAGGGCCTGCTTCGCCAAGCTACTGCAGCCATCCGAGAGCCACCCAGTGAAGTTGAGGGGTTCGCAGCGCTCATTGCAGCCAAGATGTACAATCTGGAGCAGAGCCAGCGTGTGCGCTGCGAACTCCTCATCTTCCAAGCCATAACCATGGCATCCCTGGGGCAGCTCGATGACGACACCCACATTGTGCGGATTGCTCCTCCTGTCCTTGCTGCTCCTCCTGCTCCTGCTCCTGCTCCTGCTCCTGCTCCTGCACCTGCTCCTGCTCCTCCACCTGCTCCTGCTTCTCCACCTCATGAGGCTGCTATGGCTCCTGCCACCTCATCTCCTCCAGGAACCCAGCCCCCAAGGACTCGGGCTACCGGGAAGGCTGCAGGGAAGACTGCAGGGAAGGCTGCTGGGAAGAAAAGGGCGAAGAAATAATACGGTGCCCCTGATGGAATTTTAATGTGGACTCACAGGCTGTATTTGTGGCTTCGGGGACCCTTGTTTTCAGAAAAAAACAAGCATGCTCTAAAGTGCTGCCTACCTTGGCATCTTTGTTTTTATTATGTTGTGTTTTTGGGTTGCCACTTTTTTTTTTTCAAAATTTTTATGAAGACTAAAATAAAAATTAATTTTTCTGCCAAATTTCAACATGTTTCTTTATTGTAGATTTGAGAGATCAGTATTGAGTGGGCAGACCCATTACAAAATAAATAATGCAAACATTAACAAGGTCAAAAAACATGCTTGTGGGTGAGTTAACTAAAAAATTAGGTTGTTGCAGACACTTCACACACTCCTAAATAAAAACAAAATAGAGATTACTAATCAAATTGGTGACAAAAATTTAAAAAAAAAAAATAAGGTGGACCAATATATATATTTAAAATGTTTAAGATGGAAGATACAACTAAATAACAGAACACAAACATAAACATTATCAAACAAGAAAGAAACTAATTAAAAGCTTGTCATAACTATGCAACAAGATCAGCCGCAACAAACGTCCATTTCTGGGTAGCAGTTAAAAGCAGGGGTTAAAGAAGCGCTTTATTTTCTTGTCTATAAGCTGAAAAACACCTTAACGAATGTGCTGATTCCATTCTGAACAGTCGTTTTACATGAATGAGCGCTGCCGTCTCCTAACTTGCTTCTGAGCATGCGCGGGCTTAAATCGACGTTTTTACGTACACACGGTCAATGTTTAGAACACAGAAAACGACGTCGGCCAAAAACGACACATAAAATTGAAGCATGCTTCAATTTTTTTCTGTCGTTTTTTAGAAGACATAAAACGACGTTTTTGCCCACACACGGTCAATTAAATTGACGTTTTTGAAAATGACGTTTTTTTCCATCGCAGAAAACGATGGTGTGTACGCGGCATTAGAATTTACTGTTTTACATCCTGCAAAATAAATCTACATCTGGTCCTTTAACCCCTTCCATACGGGGCATTTTCACCCCCTTCCTGCCCAGACCAATTTTTCGTTTTCAGCGCTGTTGCACTTTGAATGGCAATTGCGCGATCATGCAACACTGTACACAAATTAAATCTTAATGTTTTTTGACCCCCATAAATAGAGCTTTCGTTTGGTGGTATTTGATCATCTCTGCGGTTTTTATTTTTTGCGTTATAAACAAACGTACTTTTTGATTTAATAAATAAACATTTTTTTTTTTAAACAATTTTTTTCCTCAGTTTAGGCTGATATGTATTCTACATATTTTTGTTTAAAAAAAAATCGCAATAAGCGTATATTGATTGGTTTGCGCAAAAGTTATAGCGTCTACAAAATAGGGGAACGATTTATGGCATTTTTTTTTTTTTTTTACTAGTACGATTTTTTTTACGATTTTTATTGTGACCGTGAAATTATGGCGGACACATCGGACACTTTTGACACGCTTCTGGGGCCATTCACATTTATACAGCGATCAGAGCTATAAAAATGCACTGATTACTGTATTAATGTGACTGGCAGGGAAGGGGTTAACACTAGGTGGCGCTGAAGGGGTTAAAATGTTCCCTGGGAGTGATTCTTACTGTAGGGGGAGGGGGACTCACAAGGGGAGGAGACCAATGTGTGTTCCTCTGTACTGGGTCTCCTCACCTCTGACAGGAGGTGGATCTGTGTGTTTACACACACAGATCTACACTCCTGCCATGATCGCGAGCAATGGCGGTTGCCCCTCCGGGCATGTGCACCGGGTCACGCGCAGGCCCCCTAGAGGGCCGGGAATAAAGGACATCATATGACGTCCAACCGGAGGGAGGGAGGGTTCCTGCCGGCGTCATTTTATTATGGCTCGGTATGGAAGGGGTTAAATGTGAACTCCAAGATAAAAACATAGGCCCGGATTCATAGACAGCGGCGCACACTTATGCCGCCGTAGCGTATCTCCTGTACACTACGCCGACGCAGCGCAGAGAGGCAAGCATGGAATTCACAAAGCACTTGCTCCCAAAACTGTGCTAGGTTTCCTAGGCGTAGACCGGCGTAGGTGGTAGTGGGCGTGAGTCATACAAATGAGGCGTGACCCCATGCAAATGATGGGCCGAGCTCCAGACAGATACGTAATGGCATCCCAGTGCGCATGCTCACAAATACGTCGGAACAACTGCCTAAGATACGCCGGATCACTGCCTACGGCGTGAGCGTAACCTACGCCCAGTCATATTCACGTCCAACGTAAACTATTTAAAATACGTCGGCTTGTGTTCCCTGGTGCAGACCTTTGTATGTCTGCTGCTGAGTTACACCTCATTTATGGGGCTTAACTTTACGCCGGACGTACGACTTACGCGCACATCGCGTAACCTGCGTCGGGCGCACGTATGATCGTGAATCGCTGTATCTCCCTAATTTGCATATTTGAATAGAAAATCAATGTGCGCCCATTTGCCGGTGGAATGAAGCCTGTTTTTAGGCGTATCTTAGTTTTGTGGGCCCGGCGCACAGATACGACGGCGCATAGTTGCACTTACGCAGCGTATCTCGAGATACGACGGAGCAAGTGCTTTGTGAATCCGGGCCACAGGATCTACAAACATTCGTACTTAAAGCGGTGGTTCACCCTCCTTCACATCATTAGACCATTACATTCGGCATCGTAGCGCGAGCTACGGTATGCCGGTCTTAAATTTTTAATCCCCGTACTCACTGTGCTATTGCACATTGAAGATTCCGACTCCCGCGGGGAATGGGCGTGCCTATGGAGAGGGAGGATGATTGACGGCCGGCTCTGGCACGTCACGCTCCCCGAAGACAGCCGGAGTAGGTCTCGGCTCTTCACGGCGCCTGCGCACAGGCTATGCGCAGGCGCCGTGAATAGCCAAGCCTATTTCGGCTATTTCCGGAGAAGCGTGACGTGCCAGAGCCGGCCGTCAATCACCTTCTCTCTCCATAGGAACGCCCATTCCCCGGAATCTTCAATGTGCAATAGCGCAGTGAGTACGGGGATAAAAAATGTAAGACCGGCATACCGTAGCTCGCGCTACGATGCCGAATGTAATGGTAGAATAAAAAAAAACATTTTTTTTTTTTTTTAACAGGGTGAACCCCCGCTTTAAATCTCAGTGTGTTTTGTGTATTTCTTCCAGATCTGTGTAGTAATCTGTGGGTTATTTACTAAAGGCAAATCCACTTTGCACTACAAGTGCAAACTACAAGTGCAAAGTGATCTTGAAATTACCCTAAAAGTGCACTTGGAAGTGCAGTCGCTGTAAATCTGAGGGGTAGATCTGAAATGAGGGGAAGCTCTGCTGATTTTATTATCCAATCATGTGCAAGCTAATATGCTGTTTTTTATTTTCCTTGCATGACCCCCTCAGATCTACAATGACTGCACTTCCAAGTGCACTTTCATCGCAATTTCAAGATCACTTTGCACTTGTAGGCCCAGATTCACAAATGAGATACGACGGCGTATCTCCTGATACGCCGTCGTATCTCTGTTTCTATCTATGCGACTGATTCATAGAATCAGTTACGCATAGATAGCCAGAAGATCCGACAGGTGTAATTGTTTTATACTGTCGGATCTTAGGATGCAATACCGCCGCTGGGGGGAGTTTGCGTCGTAAACCAGCGTCGGGTATGCAAATTAGGAGTTACGGCGATGCACAGCGGTTTTTCGCGTCCTCTACATCGCCGCTAGTCTAGTTTCCCGTCGCAAATTTAGTCGTCGTTTTGGGTGCCTTAACTTTAGTCAGCAATCGTATTGCTGTATAAAGTATGGCCGTCGTTCCCGCGTCGAAATTTAAAATTTAACGTCGTATGCGTAACACGTCCGGGAATACGGAAGTACGCGTCGCCGTTCGAAAAAATTATGTCACTTTGCGCAAAGGAGTTAAGAAACGGAGCATGCGCAGTAGGTCCGGCGCGGGAGCGCGCCTAATCTAAATGTTAGCCGCCCATTCGATTTGGACCGCCTTGCGCCGGACGTATTTACGATACACCGCCGCAAGTTTCCAGGTAAGTGCTTTGTGGATCGGGCACTAAAACTGAAAACTTGTGGCGGTGTAACGTAAACGGCTTACGTTACACCGGCGCTAATGTACCTGAATCTGGCCCGTAGTTTGCACTTGTAGTGCAAAGTGGATTTGCCTTTCGTACATAACCCGCATTGTGTAGGAGTTTCCTGTAACAAAGACCGGTCACTGCTGCTCTCTCTCCTTGTGCAGAGTGACTGGTCTGGTCTCCGCCCACTCCTGTAGTTTTCTGCAGGTCGCTTATGGTGGGTGGGGCCTGTTAAATCACTCCCACATTTCTGCACAATGCTCATGCAATGTACAACACAGTAATGACGTCACTGCTACCTTTACAAGGTAATATCTGAGTTTGCAAATTAATTTGGTGCACACAATGTAGAGTGTGGCTATAGAGGAATATATTTAAATACATTTTTTTTTAGTTCAGCTTTAAAAATGTATTTTCCATAGGCTGTAGAAATAAAATAGCAGCATAGCTGTGCAAGGAGAAGGTGCTTGTTTGTTGGTTCCTATGTGAATGGCATTAAATCAGATGAAATATCAGGTAAGACCAGGAGCAGCAGATGGCCTCCCAGGAATTCAGTTGTTTTCTTTCAGGTTTTTCAGGTGTCCTGAATACTGTATTCATGATGTTTTAAATAGATAAAAAATATGCACTGGTCCAAATCATTTGGTGGAGGGGGGATTATGGTGTGGGGGTGTTTTTCAGGGGTTGGGTTTGGCCCCCTAGTTCCAGTGAAGGGAACTCTTAGGGCTCTTTCACACGGGCCTGCCAGTTTTTTAGGCGGACGCTCTGTGCTCCTCTATGGAGCCGCGGATGTCAGCGGTGTCACGCCCGCTGACATCCGACCCGCTCCGATCCGCCAAAGTGTGACGGAGGAAAAACCTACTTTTCCATCCGTCTGCCGGATCGGATCGGGGTGAACACGGACAGACGGAAAAAAATAAAACATGTTTTATTTCTAAACTCCGACGGGAAAAAGTCTGATGGGGCCCACAAAAAATTCCGTCTGTCTCTTTTCATCGATAATTCCGATCGTGTGTACAAGGCATTAGAAGGGAAATTGAAGGAAAAGGTAAGTGAACCCACAATGTACTAGCTTAACCGCTTAACCACTTCCATACCGGGCACTTACGCACCTTCCCGCCCAAGCCAATTTTCAGCTTTCAGCACTGTCGCACTTTGAATGGCAATTGCGCGGTCGTGCTACACTGTACCCAAACAAAATTGGCGTCCTTTTTCCCCCACAAATAGAGCTTTCTTTTGGTGGTATTTGATCACCTCTGCGATTTTTTTTTTTGCGCAACAACTAAAAAAAGACTGAAAATTTTGAAAAAAAATTACATTTTTATTTTTTTCTATAATTTTTTTTGTAAATAAGTAAGTTTTCTCTTTCAATTACGGACACTGATATGGTGGCACTGATGGGCACAGATGAGATGGCACTGATGGACATCGATGAGGTAGTACTGACGGGCACAGATGAGGTGGCACTGATTGGCGGCGCTGGTATGCGGCACTGATGGGCACACATAGGCGGCACTGATGGGCACACATAGGCAGCACTGATGGGCACTGATGGGCACACATAGGCGGCACTCATGGGCGGCACTGATGGGCACTCATGGGCGGCACTGGGCACTCATGGGCGGCACAGATGGGCACTCATGGGCGGCACTTATGGGTGGCACAAGTGGGCACTGTCGGGTGGCACAGATGGGCACTGTGGGGTGGCACAGATGGGCACTGGGCGGCACTGATTTACGTATGTTGCCAGTCAGTGCCCATTTGTGGGCACTGATTGGCATTTTTTTTTTCCCAGCCTTTTTTTTTTTTTTTTTTTTTACTTTTTTTTTTTACTTTTTTTTTTTTTTTTTTTGTGGGCTTCCTTGGTGGTCCATGTGGCGATCCGAGGGGGGGGGCTGCGCTGATAAACAATCAGCGCGAACCCCCCCTGTCAGGAGAGCCGCCGATCGGCTCTCCTCTACTTGCGTCTGTCAGACGCGAGTGAGGAAGAGCCATCAACGGCTCTTCCTGTTTACATCGTGATCAGCCGTGGTTGGACACGGCTGATCACGTGGTAAAGAGTCTCCGTGAGAGACTCTTTACTGAGATCGGTGTTGCGGGGTGTCAGACTGACACCCTGCAACAACGATCGCCGCGATGCGCGCCCCCGGAGGCGCGCAGCGGCTCAGAATCCTGAGGATGTCATATGACGTCCAGTCAGGATTCTACAACTACTTTACCGACGTCAATTTGTCATTGGCGGGCGGCAAGTGGTTAAGGACCGCCTCCTGCACATATACGTCGGCAGAATGGCACAGCTGGGCACAAGCACGTACAGGTACGTCCTCTTAAAGTGCCCAGCTCCGTGACCGCGGGACCCGCTGACCCGATCGCCGCTGGAGTCCCGCGATCAGTCCCCGGAGCTGAAGAACGGGGAGAGCCGTGTGTAAACACAGCTTCCCTGTTCTTCACTGTGGCGCCATCATCGATTGTGTGTTCCAATTTATAGGGAACCACAATCAATGACGTCACACCTACAGCCACACCCCCCTACAGTTAGAAACACAGATGAGGTCACACTTAACCCCTTCAGCGCCCCCTTGTGGTTAACTCCAAAACTGCAACTGTCATTTTCACAATAAACAATGCATTTTAAATGCATTTTTGCTGTGAAAATGACAATGGTCCCAAAAATGTGTCAAAATTGCCCGAAGTGTCCGCCATAATGTCGCAATCACGAAAAAAATCGCTGATCGCCGCCATTAGTAGTAAAAAAAAAAAAAAATAAATAAAAATGCAATAAAACTATCCCCTATTTTGTAAACGCTATAATTTTTGCGCAAACCAACCGATAAACGCTTATTGCGATTTTTTTTACCAAAAATAGGTAGAAGAATATGTATCGGCCTAAACTGAGGAATTTTTTTTTTTTATATATATATTTTTGGGGGATATTTATTATAGCAAAAAAGTAAAAAATATTGCATTTTTTTCAAAATTGTCGCTCTATTTTTGTTTATAGCGCAAAAAATAAAAACCGCAGAGGTGATCAAATACCACCAAAAGAAAGCTCTATTTGTGGGAAAAAAAGGACGCCAATTTTGTTTGGTAGCCACGTCGCACGACCGCGCAATTGTCAGTTAAAGCGGAGCTCCACCCTAAAGTGGAACTCGCGCTGATCGGAACCCTCCCCCCCTCCGGTGTCACATTTGACACCTTTCAGGGGGGAGGGGGTGCAAATACCTGTCTAAAGACAGGTATCTGCACCCACTTCCGGGCCAGCATTCACGGGCAAAAGACGGGCATTGCATCACATCCCGTCACCCCCCATTGTGTGCTGGGAACACTCGGCTCCCAGCACACAGCGGGAGCCAATCGGCGGGCGCAGCGCGACTCGCGCATGCGCCGTAGGGAACCAGGCAGTGAAGCCGGAGCGCTTCACTTCCTGGTTCCCTCACCGTGGATGGAGGGGGGAGCAGCAGGGTGACGAGCGATCGGCTCGTCCTCTGCTGCGGACGGCGCTGGACTTCAGGACAGGTAAGTGTCCTAATATTAAAAGTCAGCAGCTGCAGTATTTGTAGCTGCTGGCTTTTAATATTTTTTTTTGGCCGCACATCTGCTTTAAAGCGACGCAGTGCCGAATCGCAAAAACTGGCCGGGTCCTTTAGCTGCCTAAAGGTCCGGGTCTTAAGTGGTTAAAGGAACCTATTTAGAAAATAGAAAACAAACCTTTACAACCCCTTTAAGCATTTTACTGTTGCAGATTTGCATACACCAGGTGCTTTGCTGTCATGCGTTATATGATGTCCGGGGAGTCCCTACATGCTGGGACCTGTAGTTCCTCTTCGATCGACAAGCCACAGACCCGCCGTCTGCTCTGGGAGAATGGCTGTCAGCACAATTTTTCTGTCCTGCCCGGGTGTCTCCTAACCCTGTCCCTGTCACCCTGTGGTTGGGTTCAGCCTTTGCATGATTCCACATCTAAACACTCTGCAAGTTTTTGTTCCCTTAAAGCAAAAACGTCGGGAAACCACAGAAGCGCAGATCCCAGCAAAGAACAAGGAGGTCCAGGACCATCCCCCCATCATAGCAGCTGCCTTGAAATTGTAGTTTCCATAATTAGTTAGATAGCAAAGAATAGTGACTGTGTGCCTACAAAGAGGGGGAGGCAGAGACTGAAAGAGAAAGGAGGAGGGGACAGACAGGGAGAGACTCACAAGGGGGAGTGAGTAGTGAATTCTCTTCTGTCCTCTTGTCTAAGTCAAAGCTGTTGACCAAAAAAGACACTTTGCCTTATTCTACTGCTTCTTGCATTTTTTTTTTTTTCTTTCTAAGTTTTTTCCCACTCCCTCATTTTAATAAGTGCAGCCTCTCAACCCCCTCCTTCCCTTCTTCTCTCCCAGAAGAGTCCCAGAGCCAAAGAGGAAAACATCTGGATTTTGTTTTTTAAGAAAGAGAGGGGGAAGGAGTGAGAGAGCGAAGGGGAGCGCAGGAATCATGGGTGTAGTGAGCACACCCCAAAAACCCCCTACTTTGGCAGTGGTAAAGTGGGAGAGGAAAGGTTGGTGGTTCTAAGATGCTGGCTTGGAGAAGATCGGGGAACAGAATACAGAAGAATAGGACCTGCCTAGATACAGTGCAGGCTACAGGTCTCTTTTCCAACTGGATCATGTGCTCGGGGTAAAGAAAACCAAATTTGCAGGTTTATCTGCTGTGGAATTTACAAGCCGTGGACTTTCCTCGTGTGCTGTGGATATCACTTTGTCCTCTCAATCTGAACAAAGTCTGAAGAACGTTTAACAAGGTAAAGAGACCGTAGTACTGACAAATTTATTATTATTATTATTATACAGGATTTATATAGTGCCAACAGTGTGCTTATGACTTCCGTGTGTGTCCGATACGTCCTACCGGTGGTTCCGATAGGAAATCCACCATAGAAGACCGGTGGTTCCAAATCAACTTTTAGCTGTCTTTAGATTTGCAACACTGGAAACCAAAAAGTTTGGGATCCAAGTACGATATCAAAACTGACCACGGCAATGACAAATACAGAGCAACAGGCGCAGGGGTGTCCCCCAATTCTTTAAGTCATTGTTCTGTGCCCAAATCTTACCAATTTTGCTGACCGGTGTTGGTTACACATGGACAGTGAAATTTGTGTTTCATTTACTTCACTGAAAATATGTTGGAAAATCTTTTTTAATATCTCTCCTTTGCTGATCGTAGTACACATTAAGATGGCATAGGTTGTGCCCAAGACAATCACGTCTTTGACTTTTATCAGGCTCCGTATGCCCACCCCAACACTTGGGTTTCCAACTAGCCTGCAGGTTCTTCTCGTCATATAATCTGGTACATCTACTTAAAGATTCTAGTCATTGAATGGGGTACATCTACTTAAAGAAGCTAAAAAGCCATAGCAGGTAGATGACTTCCGTGTGTGCCAGATATGTCCTACCGGTGGTTCCGATAGGAAGTCCACTATAGAAGACCGGTGATTCCAAATCTACTTTTAGGTGTCTCTAGATATGAAACACTGGAAACCATAAAGTTTGGGTTCCAAGAACGATGTCAAAACTGACCACGGCAAAAACAGAGCAACAGGCGCAGGGGTGTCCCCCAATCCTTGAAGTCATTGTTCTCTGGCCAAATCTTACCGATTTTGCTGACCGGTGTTGGTTACACATGGACAGTGAAATTTGTGTTTATTGTACTTCACCGAAAATACGTTGGAAAATCTTTTTTAATATATCGCCTTTGCTGATCGTGGTACACATTAAGATGGCACAGGTTGTGCCCAAGACAATCACGTCTTTGACTTTAATCAGGCTCCGTATGCCCACCCCAACACTTGGGTTTCCAACTAGCCTGCAGGTTCTTCTAGTCATTGAATGGGGTACATCTACTTAAAGATTCTAGTCATTGAATGGGGTACATCTACTTAAAGAAGCTAAAAAGCCATAGCAGGTAGATGACTTCCGTGTGTGTCCGATATGTCCTACCGGTGGTTCCGATAGGAAGTCCACCATAGAAGACCGGTGATGCCAAATCTACTTTTAAGTGTCTCTAGATTTGCAACACTGGAAACCATAAAGTTTGGGATCCAAGAACGATGTCAAAACTGACCACGGCAATGACAAAAACAGAGCAACAGGCGCAGAGGTGTCCCCCAATCCTTGAAGTCATTGTTCTCTGCCAAAATCTTACCGATTTTGCTGACCGGTATTGGTTACACATGGACAGTGAAATTTGTGTTTATTGTACCTCACTGAAAATCCGTTGGAAATTTTTTTTAATATATCGCCTTTGCTGATCGTGGTACACATTAAGATGGCATAGGTTGTGCCCAAGACAATCACGTCTTTGACTTTTATCAGGCTCCGTATGCCCACCCCAACACTTGGGTTTCCAACTAGCCTGCAGGTCCTTCTCGTCGTTGAATGGGGTACATCTACTTAAAGAAGCTAAAAAGCCATAGAAGGTAGATTACTTCCGTGTGTGTCCGATATGTCCTACTGGTGGTTCCGATAGGAAGTCCACATAGAAGACCGGTGATTCCAAATCTACTTTTAGGTGTCTCTAGATTTGAAACACTGGAAACCATAAAGTTTGGGTTCCAAGAACGATGTCAAAACTGACCACGACAAAAACAGCGCAACAGGCGCAGAGGTGTCCCCCAATCCTTGAAGTCATTGTTCTCTGACTAAATCTTACCGATTTTGCTGACCGGTGTTGGTTACACATGGACAGTGAAATTTGTGTTTATTGTACTTCACTGAAAATACGTTGGAAAATCTTTTTTAAAATATCGCCTTTGCTGATCGTGGTACACATTAAGATGGCACAGGTTGTGCCATCGACAATCATGACTTTGACTTTTATCAGGCTCCATACGGCCACCCCAACACTTGGGTTTCCAACTAGCCTGTAGATTCTTCTAGTCGTTGAATACTTAAAGAAGCTAAAAAGCCATAGCAGTTCGTTCATGACTTCCGTGTGTGTCCTATATGTCCTACCGGTGGTTCCGATAGGAGGTCCACCATAGAAGACCGGTGATTCCAAATCTACTTTTAGGTGTCTCTAGATTTGCAACACTGTAAACCATAAAGTTTGGGATCCAAGAACAATGCCAGAGGGCAATGACAAATATGACTGTCATCCTCTCTCTCCCCCTTACCCGCTTGTAAGTTCCATTTGT
Source organism: Rana temporaria (assembly GCF_905171775.1). Taxonomy (NCBI): domain Eukaryota; kingdom Metazoa; phylum Chordata; class Amphibia; order Anura; family Ranidae; genus Rana; species Rana temporaria. The sequence goes on along the minus strand of NC_053491.1, from coordinate 436,975,650 downwards.
TCCGGTTTGGCGCTTTCTTCCCTTCCAATGACAAACATAGGCTGATCATAAACGTGCAGATACCTGACTGAGAGCAACACACACAGACGTCCTCCAATCCTTGAAGGCATTATTCCTTGCTCAGATCTTACTGATCCTGCTAACCGGTTGCACTTGGACAGTGAAATCTTTGTTTCTTTTACTTCACTGAAAAAATATGTTGGAAAATCTTTTCTAATATATCGACTTTCATGATCGTAGTACACAACTCAGATGGAACAGGATGTGCCCAAGACAATCACGGCTCTGACTTTTATCAGGCTCCGTATGGCCGCCCCCAACACTTGGGTTTCCAACTAGCCTGTAGGTCCTTCTAGTACTTGAATGGGGGTATTTCTACTTAAAGAATATTAAAAAAAACATAGCAGGTAGATTTTATTATTATAAAACACAGATATCACATACTGTATACACATTTCACAGTAATAAAACTAGAAGTAGAGTACTTGAGATTCAGAAGGGTTAATTGGCAAACACGTCTTGACTTTTAGGTGGTATCATATAATTTGCAATGCAAAGCAACAAATATCTCTATAAGGCTGTCCATAAACCACATAATCAAAACATTACCATCTGCTAGTTATAATGTGATAGTGTATGGGTCTACAGAGGATTTAGCCTAATGATCATTTTAATAATGTAAACCTTAAAGACAATAGAAACTGCACTACCATGGCGTTTATAGATAGAACTTCCAATTGCTTTGAGTGTCTTAGGTTACTTCTCTAAAGAAAGAGCTGCCTGCGTGTTGTCACAACTCTGTTTCTAAATTTCATGCAGAACTGCTGATCCTAGCATGGCTGTCAGTGCTTGCTGGACTGGTACAGCCACATGCCCCCAGGGGGGTTGTTCAAGTAGTAAACATTATATAGTGTTAGGTAGGTCATAGCTCCCAACTGTCCCTGATTACGAGGGACTGTCTCTGATTTGGAGCAATGTCCCTCTGTCCCTCTTTCCTCCTCCTTTGTCCCTCATTTTGTTCTGATCTATACAGATGTATATAAAATGCACTTTTTATCTATCAAAAAGTGTTTTCCAGCGCTAAACCTTTCATCTGATTTCTAAATTTCGGTATTTGTAAATTCCAAAAGCCAATAAAAAGTAAATAGTAATTTAGTATAGTATAATATAGTAATATAAAGGAATAATAGTAGTCAAAAAAAGCACTTGTGGGTTTAACCAATCAATTTTTTTTGTATAATTCTCCTTTAAGGGGGCGTGGCAAGGGGTGTGTCCTATGCCTGCATACTTTTGCTGATAGGTGTCCCTCATTCCCATCTCAAAAAGTTGGCAGGTATGGCTAGTGTGCACCTGGGTGGGCGGCGCATGGGAATGGCTGCACACACCTCCGACTCACCTAAAATATTACAAATGAATTATATAGAATTTAAAAGAGGTCCTAGCTGCCCGGGATTTCCAGGGACAATACATGTTTGTGTCGTTGTATTGACTAACCACCCCATAACAACCATGCAAGTTACAAACTGATCTCCTGATCACGGCACTGATCTCCTGGTCTCTACAGAAGGGACCTGGATGAATGACAATGATAGGCTAACTCTGCCTGAACACTTAAGCCCAGATTCTCAAAGGACTTACGACGGCGCAGCGCCATGTACGCCGTCGTAAGTCCTAATCTGAGCCATCGTATCTATGCGACTGATTCTTAGAATCAGTTACGCATAGATATCCATTAGAACCGACAGGCGTAAGTCTCTTGCGCCGTCGGATCTTAACTGCAATTTTTTTTTTGACCGCTAGGTGGCGCTTCTGTCGGATTCCCCATCGAGTATGCAAATTAGCTAGATACGCGAATTCACGAACGTACGCGAGGCCGATGCAGTAAAGTTACGACGTTTACGTTAGGCTTTTTCCGGTGTAAAGTTGCCTCTGCTATATGAGGCACAGCCAATGTTAAGTATGGCCGTTGTTCCCGCGTCGAGATTTTTAAAAGTTACGTCGTTTGCGTAAGTCGTCCGTGAATGGGGCTGGACGTCATTTACGTTCACGTCGAAACCAATGACGTCGCGCTTCATTTAAATGATACACGCCCCCTACCCGCCGAATTTGAATTCTGCCGGGTGATTTACGCTACGCTGCCGCAACTTTACAGGCAAGTGCTTTGTGAATAAAGCACTTGCCTGAAAAACTTGTGGCGGCGTAACGTAAATCGGATACGTTACGCCGCCGCATAGATACGCCATTCTACGAGAATCTGGCCCTTAGACCCCATACACACTATTTGATTTTCTGCATATTTTTGTCTTCAAATTTACCAAAACCATGTATAACAAGGGCCTGCCTGATTGCATACAAATTGAAACTCTAATGCCCCGTACACACAATCGGACCTTGGATGGTTTTTCCAACGGAATTCAGCTCAAGCTCGGCTTGCATACCCACGGTCACACAAAAGTTCTCTGAACTTTCGACCGTCAAGAACACAGTGACGTACAACACTCCGACAAGCCGAGAAAATTAAGTTCAATGCTTTCGAGCATGCGTTTAATTGTTTCTGAGCATGCATCGGAATTTTGCGTGTCGGAATTGCTACAGACAATCAGATTTTCAGATTTTTTTCCGTCTGAAAATTTGAGAACCATCTCTCAATTTTTTGTTGGCGGAAATTCCGCCAGCAAAAGTCCGATGGAGCCTACACGCAGTCGGAATTTTCGTTCAACAGCTCACATCGGACTTTTGCTGTCGGAATTTCCGATCGTGTGGACAGGGCATTAAGGTTTGACCTCTTATTATATGGTTTGCGTAAAGAGGGAGATTTACTGAAATTTGAGCCTTTAGAGCACTCAGAATCTGGTGTAGCTGTGCATGGTAGCCAATCAGCTTCTAACTTCAGCTTGTTCAATTAAACTTTGACAATAAAACCTGGAAGATGATTGGTTTCTAGGCAGAGCTGCACCAGATTTTGCATGATCCAGTTTTAGTAAATTTTCCCATTACAGTCACCATAAACTGATATTATTTTTTTCATTCAGCCCGCCGGCTGAAAAACTAGCAGACTCATTCTTCCATGCTAACCGCGTTTGAACGAATCCTCCCTGCTGAGCTATTGTATAGTGACTGCTGGCGGCAGCTGTCAGAATACTCAGGCAGCGGCTTCATCTCATTGGATGCAGCCTCTTTTTAGGCAGACAACTTTCCACCCGGCTCCATTGATTTTTCAATCATAGGATGTCAGGAGGGAGGGGGCTTGACAGAGCCGTTGCACTAAGTAAATTTAATCCAGTTCATCAGGAATAGTAAGCTTTAGGCTAGATTTACACTTATCCATTGGGGTTCATTCTGTTAACAGTTTTTATTTTTATTTTCACAATGAATTGCTGGCAACGCACCTCAGCGTCCCAGAAAACAGACTCGCACATTTTCTGGCAACACACTGCAATGCTCATTAGTGCGCTGGAATGCATTGTGCAGCACGTCCATCAGGAAGGTGCATTGGGAAACCATTCAAAATGAAGGGCACCAACGCCAGCGACGTGCTTTGCCCTACGTTGCAGTAACACGTGTGTTAATATGTAGGTTCTCCTATCTCAACAGTGTAAGCCGAGTCGAAATATCGCAATTCAGCCAGTTGAGCATGAACCAGCCGAATTGCCATTCACCTATGACCATTCTTGTTTCAGAGGAGTCGATCTCAAAGGGGACTCTTGGTATATTTTCCGAACGTCGTGGGTGGTGTTTTTTTTGTTTTTTGTAGGGGGGGCGGAAAATAGGAATTTCCACTGTCAGAATACAATAGCGTTGAAGGGAGGATTCCTCCATCTCACTTGTGTGGATGGGGGAATCCATTCAGTTTTTTTAATCGAAAAAACTGAGCCATCTATGGCCCTTCCTGTAGAACAACTGCAAGGATTCCTGCGAAAAGGTAGATATTTTTCAACTTATCACCACCACTTCAGAATGTATGTACACGATATTGGTCCCGACTTTGTGGGAACAGTTTGGGGACGGCCCCTTCCTGTTCCAACATGACTGCGCATCAGTGCACAAAGCATAAAGACATGGATGAACAAGTTTGGGGTGGAGGAACTTGACTGGCCTGCACAGAGTCCTGACCTCAGCCTGATAGAACACCTTTGGGATGAATTGGAGCAGAGACTGTGAGCCAGGCCTTCTCATCCAACATCAATGCCTGACCTCACAAATGAGCTGGAAGAATGGTCAAACATTCCCATAGACACACTCCTAAACCTTGTGGACAGCCTTCCTAGAAGAGTTGAAGCTGTTATAGCTGCAAAGGGTGGGCCAACCCAATATTAAACCCTATGGACTAAGACTGGGATGCTATTAAAGTTCATGTGCATGTTAAAGGGGTGTTCCAGCCTTTTTTTAAGTTTATTAAAAGTCAGCAGCTACAAAAATTGTAGCTGCTGGCTTTTAATAAACAGACACTTACCTGCTCCACGGCTCCAGCGACGCGCCGGCCAGGGCTCCGCTCCTCTCCCCCCCTCGCAGGCCGGTGTCTTCATTCCTAGTGTGGGCACCCAGCAGGGACAGCTTTCGGCTTCACGGCCGGGCACCCACTGCGCATGCGGGAGCGGCACTGCGCATGCGCGAGCGGTGCGGCGCCGTCCGATTGGACAGGCGCTCGCCTACAGGGAGGGGCTGCAATAAGGCGATTAAGCTAATCACCTTTACAGCCCCTCGGCGGAAGGAGGAAGTGGGACAGGAAGTCCCCTTCTCCTGAAGCCCCCACTCCCCCCCAAAAAAATTACATGCTAAATGTGGCATGTAAGGGGGCGAGGAGTGGGTTAAGCGGAAGTTCGATTTTTAGGTGGAACCCCGCTTCAAGGCAGGTGTCCCAATACTTTTGGAAATATAGTGTATATAAAAGATGGATAGGTTGAGGCTAAAAGTCTGCTTTTGTAGCTATCAGGAATTTTTATTGAAATTAAAATACTGATAGTCTAATTTAATTGATATGTCATGACAGTAAATATAAATCCATATGTGATCCAATATAACATTTGTGCAAGAAGTTAAGGAACACTGAATTAAAGTTTCCCAATTGCTACTTATTATTAATTTGGATATCCCAACTTACATGAATATTCCCAATGGTCAAAGCTGTGGTTATAGTAATGATCAGCAGTGATATGACAGTTCAGAGATACCTGTAGTGTAGTATGGTAAACAGGCAGAGAGGGAGACACTACACAGAGCGCCACCATAAGGAAGATGTGTGCAGCTAGAAAAAAGTGGATAGGATGCATGGAGGGAGGTATGTGATATGATAGTAAGCTGAAGAACATCCTAAGCAGTAGTAAGTACTGAGATCTGGCCACACATACGGCAACTTAACTGAGCGATTAAACTTTTGATCCCATTTCAGTAAACAGTCAAAGACAAAAAAATTGTGATTTCCATTAAAGCGGGAGTTCACCCAATTCCTTTTTTTTTTCTATTCTCCCCTTAGCTTCCTGCTCGTTCGGTCTAGGGGAATCGGCTAGTTGTTTTAAAATATGATCCGTACTTACCCGTTTTCGAGATGCATCTTCTCCGTCGCTTCTGGGTATGGGTCTTCGGGAGCGGGCGTTCCTTCTTGATTGACAGTCTTCCGAGAGGCTTCCGACGGTCGCATCCATCGCGTCACTCGTAGCCGAAAGAAGCCGAACGTCGGTGCGGCTCTATACTGCGCCTGCGCACCGACGTTCGGCTTCTTTCGGAAAATCGTGACGCGATGGATGCGACCGTCGGAAGCCTCTCGGAAGACTGTCAATCAAGAAGGAACGCCCAGTCCCGCAGCCCATACCCGGAAGCGGCGGAGAAGATGCATCTCGTAAACGGGTAAGTACGGATCATATTTTAAAACAAATAGCCGATTCCCCTAGACAAAACGAGCATGAAGCGAAGGGGAAAATGTGTAAGGTATGGGTGAACCTCCGCTTTAACCACAAGAAGGAATTGAAATCATTTTGAACAAACGTGGCAGAAAAAACTATCGCTTTCAATGGGATTGCAGTAGGTCATAGTTGGTTCAGTTGCACTTCAATTAGCTTGTTTTTTTTTAGCACCAAAGTGCAGTTTGAGCACTGGGAACTAACACCAGGTGAAAATTAAAAGTTAAAGTGAATTCATAAAAAAAGTAAAGCACACAAAAAAGTGAACAGGTTGTACAGGTAGTCCTCCTTCAAAGAGAAAGGACCCCGGTCCTTATCCCCCCAGGGTGCAAGACTCCTGATGGGGACTGGAGTAGTCATGGTCCACCTGGTTGAATTCCATTCCTTAGGGGATCTGCCAAGGCACGGTCCACCCAAGTGGTCCACCGGTTCAAATTCCACTCCTCAGGGGATCTGCCAAAACAAGGTCCATCCAAGTGGTCCACCTGGTCAAATCCCATTTCTCAGGAGACCTGCCAAGGCAAGGTCCATCCAGGTGGTCCACCTGGTCGAATTCCATTCCTCAGGGGATCTGCCAAAGCAAGGTCCACCCAAGTGGTCCATCTGGTCAAATCCCATTCCTTAGGAGACCTGCCAAGGCAAGGTCCACCCAAGTGGTCCACCTGGTCGAATTCCATTCCTCAGGGGATCTGCCCAGGCAAGGATCACCCAAGTACTAGGCGGGGCTTTGCCAAAGGGAGCTCCCATGGGAGAGGGAGAACCTGATGATAGGGCCACCTGTCCTTACCCCAAGACTGTCAGGGAAGTTCAAGGACCTACACCCTACTAATTGGAGGTAAGTTATTGCTCATAGTGCTGTGCATATAGTGCAACAAAAAGGCTAAGGGTAGGGGTAGGTGCTTTGGATTCCAATTGCTTTGCATTTCACTTAGTTAAATATTATAATATAACCCATTGAAAGGTGCATTTGATGGCTACAAGCCCAGTTTTGACTTCACAATTGACAGAATTCTGGTGTTTGGTCAAACCCTGCGTGGTGGATTGATTACAAAAATAATACTTTGTGATGCGAAAGAATACTTTATTTCGTATTTGCAATTACTGGTGGATTAAATGTGAATGAAATTGACTGAAAATTGCCATGTAAATGGCCATCATACAACCCCATTTACTTGCTATAGCACAAGTGTGTTTTTCTGAGCTGCCTAGATTAGTTGGGGGGGGGGGGGGGTATTTCAGAATAAATAGCGTCCTACCGTGTAACGCAACAGTGTGAATGGTTTCTTATAGCCCATACACACGATCTGACTTTTTGACAACAGCGGTCCGACAGACGTGTTTTATCAGACAATTCGACCGTCTGTATGCTCCACCGGACAATTGTTTTTGTTTTTTCAACGGACAAATGTTCACTGTGAATGCTCTCAAACTTTCTGACAACTAATGTCCAATGGAGGATAATCCGATCGTGTGTACACAAGTCCATCGGACTAAAATCTAATGTTTAAACGAGCATGCTCAGAACCAATGCTAAACATCAAACAACAATAGCAGAAGTTCCCCAAAGGGTGGCGGTAAAGAGCTAAAACACCATGTGATTTGTTAAATGTTGGCTGAAAAAGTTCTGCTGTGTGTATGCAGAACAAGTTCACGGCCAACGCCCCTTCGGACAAAAATCCACAGAAAAGTCTGATTGTGTGTATGAGGCTTAAGACTTTCCCTGTCATACCCTAGGATGTATTAAAGCAAGAATAATGCCGCGTACACACGATCGATTTTCGGCATGTAAAAAACAACGTTTTTCAGCTTCTAGAAAAAACAAAGTTTTTTCCAACTTCATCATTAAAACAACGTTGCCCACACACGATCATTAAAAAAAAATGCTCTAGCAAAGCGCGGTGACGTACAACACGTACGACGGCACTATAAAGGGGAAGTTCCATTCAGGTGACGCCACCCTTGGGGCTGCTTTAGCTGATTCCGTGTTAGTAAAAGACGATGCGCGCTTTTCAGTCTGTTACAGCGTGATGAATGTGCTTACTCCATTCCGAACGGTAGTTTTACCAGAACGAGCGCTCCCGTCTCATAACTTGCTTCTGAGCATGTGCGGGTTTTTCACATCGTTTAAGCCCACACATGATCATTTTTTACAACCCCGAAAAATGACATTGGCCCAGATTCAAGAAGCACTTGCGCCCGCGCAACCATAGGTTACGCAGCGCAAGTGCTTACTTGCTCCGGTGTAACGAGTGCTCCTGATTCAGGAACCTCGTTACACCGACTGCATGCTAAAATCTGCGCGGCATAAGGCTCTTATGCCTCGCAGATTTTAGGCTGCATTCTTGTGCTTGCCGCTAGGGGGCGCTCCCATTGTGATCAGCGTGTAGTATGCAAATTGCATACTACCACTGATTTACAAGCTTGCGCGGGCCCCGCGCAAGCCAGGTACGGAGTTTCCGTACGGCTACTTTTAGCGCAAGGCTGCCCCTTCTAATAGTAGGGGCAGCCAATGCTAAAGTATAGCTGGCCTTCCCGCGCCGTGAAATTTGAATTTCACGGCGTTTGCGTAAGTGAAACGTGAATGCCGCTGGACGCCATTCACGTTCACTTAGAAGCAAATGACGTCCTTGCAACGTCATTTGCCGCAATGCACGTTGGGAAAGTTTCCCGACGGAGCATGCGCTGTACGCTCGGCGCGGGAGCGCGCCTAATTTAAATGATTCCCCCCCCCCCGGGCAAATTTGCCGGCGCGCCCTCGCAATTCACGGAGCTACTGCAGCGCAAAATATTTGCGGGGGCGCAGGGCAAAATCGTTGCCCTGCTCCCCCGCAAAATCGTGCAATTCTACTTGAATCTGGGCCATTGTTTAAAACGTTGTTAAAAAATGCAGCATGTTCGAATTTTTTTTTTTTTGTCGTCTTTCAGAACCCGAAAAATGATGTGAAGCCCACACACAATCGTTTTAAATGACATTTTTTTAAAATTTTGTTTTTTACATGCCGAAAAACGATGGTGTGTACGCGGCATAAGATCACATGTAGGATCAAAGCAAGATGAGATAAAAATGAAAAGTAAGGAAAGACCATAATGAGGTTTAATTATGTGGAAGCGGAAACTTGTTTCCTTGCTTTATGGTTACACAAACTACAAGAATATTCTGCTAATCACCCTTTTTAATGTATCAAAATGGTATACTTGTGTAGCTGAATGCAGCAAAGTGGCTTATTGGATGGAATGGCGTTTCCTCCAGGTGCTCCAGTTCCCTCCCATAGTTCAAAAGCATACTAGTAGGTTAATCAGCCTCCCTCTAATTTGAAGGTAGTCTGTGAACTCTGGTAGGAACATAGGTGTGTTCTCTACTAGTTGATGGTTAACATGTTGGTGCTCTATACATTTGGAAAGTTAAAAAGAAAACCCTCTACCGGGGTCATGTAAGAAATACTACGTCTCAGGCCGCGTACAGACGGTCGGTCATCGGTTAACCGATGAAGCTGACTGATGGTCTGATGTGCCTACACACCATCAGTTAAAAAAACGATCGAGTCCAACGCGGTGACGTAAAACACAACGACGTGTTGAGAAAAATGAAGTTCAATGCTTCCAAGCATGCGTCGACTTGATTCTGAGCATTTCGCGGGTTTTTAACCGATGCTTTTTGCATACTAACCGTCGGTTTTGACCCATCGGTTAGGCGTCCATCGGTTCAATTTTAAAGCAAGTTCTAAAATTTTTGACCGAAGGATAACTGACCGATGGGGCGCACACACGATCGGTTTGGACCGATGAAAAGGTCCTTCAGTCCGTTTTCTTGTACAAAGAGTTTTATTGAAAAACACATCAACAATCAAAAAAAAGAGAATACAAAAGAAAAAAAACAGTGGAGGACACACCATAAGCTTATCATATATCAGAAAAGATAGTCCGTAAACCTGAGGTTAGTCCAGCTCCTAGGGATCCGAAAGCGAATCCAGAAGGCCGGCAATAGAATGTCCTCAACTCAAGTGGCCTGCTAGAGTGACCTAATGCTGGCTTAGGTAACATTCCGGTTATCACACCGGGGTAAATGTAAAACTTAAAAGCACAGTTGTTATACGATACACAACCTTACAAAAAAAAAAATATATATATATATATATATACATATATATATAAAAATAAATGATATAACAAAAATAATAAATATATATATATATATATATATATATATATATATATATATATATATATATATATATATATATATATATATATATATATATATATATATATATATATATAAATAAAATTCAAGCAGGCACATTCATCGGTTTGGACCGACCGTGTGTACGCGGCCTAAGTGATATGTGCAATGTAGAAAAAGCTGTTAGAGGAAGCAATATGATGCTGAGACAATATTGGGAAGGATGGTGTAATAGCAGGAGTTATATGGACAGCTTTATGATGTAACAGGAGATGTTAGAACATAGTCAGTACTAAGACATTCAATCTATTTTTTAATGTTCAGAACTTTTAGTTCACCAGTAAAATGTACTAAACAATCAACCAGTGCTGGGCCAAGGCCATTTGGTGCCTAGGGCGAAGATGGCAAACTGCCCCCCCCCCCACCCCCGTTTTTAAGAAAGAATCAATGTGCCCAATCCGTGTGCCCCTTATGCCGCGTACACACTATCACTTTATGTGATGAAAAAAAACGACGTTTTTAAAAACGTCACTTTAAATGACCGTGTGTGTGGGAAAACGTCGTTTTATGTCTTCTGAAAAACGACAAAAAAAATTGAAGCATGCTTCAATTTTATGTGTCGTTTTTCAAAACGTCGTTTTTTACTTCACAGAAATTGACCATGTGTAGCAAAAAACGTCGTTTAAAACGACGTTTTTACACCCGCGCATGCCCAGAAGCTAGTTATGAAGCGAGCTTCAATGGAAAAACGTGGTGGAACGTAACCTCGCTTTGCTAGAGCATTGTGAGAAAAACGATGGTGTGTAGGCAACGTCTTTGAAAGTTGAAGTTTCAAAAACGTCGTTTTTTACTTCACAGAAAATGTCGTTTTTTTTCATCACATAAAGTGATGGTGTGTATGCAGCATTAGCATAAAATGTACCCTTTAGTGTTGCTCTTAAAATAAAATATATCCATCAGAGCAAATAAGTAGCATGCTGATGGGCACATTTTATGTTAAGGGACACTCTGGTGGGCACAACAAATTATGCCCATCAGTGTGCCCCTTAATAAAATATGGCCATCAGAGTGCCCCTTAACAAATTATGCCCATCAGTGTGCCCCTTATAAAAATATGGCCATCAGAGTGCCCCTTAACAAATTATGCACATCAGTGTGCAGCTTAGGAAACATGTGCCCCACATACCTTGAGCTCAGGAGTAGTCAGCACAAGCTGCAGTGGGGTGGAAAGCTGAAAGATATATCTCGCAAGTAAGAGTCAGGACAGGAGCCAGGAGCAGAGAGCCACGAGTAGCAGGGGGATGGGGCGGAGCACGTACGTGATGTCACACCCGGCCGGGCACTCTAGTGACAGAAAACCGGGAGCCGCAAGTAGCAGGGGGCAGGGTGGAGCATGCACGTGACGTCTCACCCGGCCAGGCGCTCTTGTGACAGAAGACTGGGAGTGAGAGCCACGATCGGGAGGCAGGGCGCACAAAGGCAACGTCACTGGTTTCTGGGAAACCCACAGTCCCAGCAAGCCAGTGACTGCTACTATACTGGTGGCCTGGCAGTCTGGGCAAGAGCGTCGTTCGGTCCGTGCATTTAATGACTGCTGTTTTAGAAGGACACTTCACTGTGCCCCTCCACCCCCAATAAATTGTACAGCCCAGGGCATCTTCCCCTTCCGCCCCCCCTTGTACGGGCTCTGCAAGCAACCATTCACCTCAGTCCATGACTAGGTGGAACTTACCATCTCTATAGTCCGATGCATACATTTCATGGCCAATCTATGGAATGAAACCAAAGGAAAACCACAGTGGCACAACAAGAACCAACAAACTCCAACACTCTCAACATTTAAACCCAGCCTTTCATATCTTTTTCAACACAGAGGAACCCTTAAAAATAATGTTCCTGTCTCAGGGAACCCCTGCTAAAAATGACTATATCTACAACTCAAGATACATTAGTGTGATGGCCAGTAGGAGGATTGCTCCTTACATTTGTTGTCATTGGGAAAAATTACCCTCTTACAGATACCTAAAAAGATCATTGGTGTCAGTGGGAACTTATCTAAAGCCTCGTACACACGCTCAGACTACTCGGCAAGAACCAGCAAGAAAACTGCTGGCAGAGCTTTCTTTCCGAGTATACCGTGCGTGTGTACGAGGCTTTCAGGTTTCTCGACAAGAAAACTGCCCAGAATCTAGACGAGAAAAATAGAGAACCTGCTCTCTATTTTTCTCGTAGTGAGATTCTCGGTAGTTTTCCTGCCGAGAAACCAGAGAGTGTGTATACTTACCTGTCGCCGTGGAAACCTGCGCATGCTCGAAATTACTTTTACGCATTCTCGGTAGCTTCCTAGACATAGGTAGGGTGCAGCAAGATGGCGGCGACGGCATCGAATTTGACGAGCGCATGTTCGTCGTACGCAATGACACGATGATGTCACCTCGTTCTTGCCTTTCAAGAGAACCGCAGTTCTTTTGAAAGGAGAGTCTGTACACTCGGGCGGCAAGAGATTCTTGCCAAGAATCTTGTCAGGAAAAACAAGGGTTTTTTTCCTGACGAGATTCTGGCCCGTGTGTACGAGGCTTGAGAGGCAGAAATTGCTCATTGCTCAAGGAACCCCTGGCAACCTGTGGAGGAACCCTAGGGTACCACAGAACTCTGGTTGAGAAACCTTGATTTAAACCTATTGGACATTGCCACGTAAGTTAGAAACATAGAAACAATAGAAACACAGAAGATCAATGGCACAAAAAGTCTAATGCCACGTACACACCATCACTTTATGTGATGGAAAAAAACAACATTTTCTGTGAAGTAAAAAACAACGTTTTTGAAACTTTGATTTTCAAAAACGACGTTGCCTACACACCATCGTTTTTTCACAATGCTCTAGCAAAGCGCGGTTACGTTCACCACTTTTTTCCATTGAAGCTCGCTTCATAACTAGCTTCTGGGCATGCGTGGGTTTAAAAATGTCGTTTTAAACATAGTTTTTTGCTACACACGGTCAATTTTTGTGACACAAAAAACAACGTTTTGAAAAACTACACAAAAAATTAAAGCATGCTTTAATTTTTTTTGTTGTTTTTCACAAGACATAAAACTATGTTTTCCCCCCACACACTGTCATTTAAATTTTCTTTTTTTTAAAAACTTTGTTTTTTTTCATCACATAAAGTGATGGTGTGTACGCGGCATAAGTGCAGGCACAGGCCCACATCAGTTCTGTCAGTGTTATCCTAATGTATATGGGCACATTTAAGCTTAATAAAGTTTTAAACATGTAGGCCCAGATTCACAACCGAGATACGACGGCGTATTTCCAGATACGCCGTTGTACCTCTGCGTTGCGCCGTCGTATCTATGCGACTGATTCTTAGAATCAGTTACGCATAGATATCCATTAGATCCGACAGGCGTAAGTCTCTTACGCCGTCGCATCTTAACTGCACTTTTTTTTTGACCGCTAGGTGGCGCTTCCATCGAATTCCGCGTCAAGTGTGCAAATTAGCTAGATATGTGAATTCCCGAACGTATGCGCGGCCGACGCAGTAAAGTTACAAAGTTTACGTTAGGCTTTTCCCGGCATAAAGTTGCCCCTGCTATATGAGGCGCAGCCAATGTTAAGTATGGCCGTCGTTCCCGCGTCGAAATTTGGAAAAAGTTATGTCGTTTGCATAAGTCGTCGGTGAATGGGGCTGGACGTCATTTCCGTTCACGTCTAAACCAATGACGTCCTTGCGGTGGACTTTGGAGCGATGCACACTGGGAAATTCCACGGACGGCGCATGCGCCATTCCGCAAAAACGTCAATCACGTCGGGTCGCAGTAGTTTTACATAAAACACGCCCCCCTGATCCAAATTTGAATTAGGCGGGCTTACGCCGGCCGATTTACACTACGCCGCCGCAACTTACGGAGCAAGTGCTTTGAGAATACTGCACTTGCTCGTGTAAGTTGCGGAGGCGTAACGTAAATCAGATATGTTACGCCCGCACAATTTTACGCGGCTGTACGTGAATCTGCCCCGTAGAGTATATACATTTAATTAGGGTCTGCTTTCAGCTGTTAAAGTTCCAAATCAACAGGTAGGAAATCATTTATGTTGGGATGAGTCTTCAAAACTCAGAACAAACATGCAGCAAGTGAAGACAAAGTAATATCGGAACTGATTGAAAAACCAATTTTGTGACTCAGAGAGGATCATAGTTATTGGATCACCATGACAGATAGTCAATTGGCATTCTAAGAAGGAGAGGTCCTCAATGACAGCCCACGTATCTCTCCTTTAAGAAGCATTATGGTCAGTTCAGCATTGTGGGATGTGTGCGGTACACGTTGTTTGGGTGCACAGACCTCTTGAAATATGTAGCACATTAATGTGGGAATTCCATAGGAAGAAAGAAGGCCATATATGGACAATTGCAGTATTTTCATGTAATACAATCATTTTTTGTATTTGTAATGGTTATTGTGAATTGCGGTAAAATAGAGAGACAAGCTCTTGTCTACAGGAGGATGTCAATTCTGCCAGCCAGCTGTTGTCTGAAGGAACATTTCACCAAGCAAGTTAGTGAACTTTTACCAACCGCTATTATTTCTCCCTGAAATATGAGGTTCTTCCAACATCTGCCTACAACATCCTCCTCCTTTCTCCATTGGCATAAACATGAATGGCCAGTCAAGCCAATTGTCTGTGTCTATGGGTTCACTAGCTGATGGGGTACACAAGGGAGTATGGATTCGGCATATTAATTGCCCTCACAGGTCTTTACAGTTTTTTTCCAGGATACAATAACTATGCTCGTAGAATTGATTTACAGACAAAGAAAAAATCATTTTCAAACTCTATGCCATGGATAGGAAGACAAAAGCTATCCATCACTTGGCACCATAGCATAGATGGACTCATATAGTCATTGCTATTTAACAATGTCTGCATACTTCAGACATTATTCTGTACAAATAAATCTGCTAGTTCCTTTCATACCCAGTCACCATCCCTAAGTGCACTGTTTATCCTTTTTGGAAATCCCTATCCTACCTACTGTCCATCTGATTCAATCCATTGCACTGTATATCGTATACAGCACAGTCCACCCTTCATTTTATACAACATAGTCTACTCTGCATCTCTATATAGCACAGTCCACTCTACATCTTTATATAGCACAGTCCACTCTACATCTCTATATAGCACAGTCCACTCTACATCTTTATATAGCACAGTCCACTTTACATGTTTATATAGCACAGTCCACTCTACATCTTTATATAGCACAGTTCAGCCTATATCTCAGGCCTCGTACACACGACCGAGTTTCTCGGCAAAAACCAGCAAGAAACTTCCTGGGATTTTTTTTTTGCAGAGGAAACCGGTCGTGTGTACATTTTTCAACGAGGAAACTGTCGAGGATCCCTTTCGAGCCAAAAAGAGAGCATGTCTTCTTTTTCCTCGACGGGAATGAAGAAACTTGCCTTGTCGAGTTCCTCGATAGCCTAACAAGGAACTCGACGAGGAAAACGATGTGTTTCGCCCGTCAAATTCCTCGGTCGTGTGTACGAGGCTTCATACAACACAGACCACTCTACAAATTATGTAGCACAGACCACTCTATATCCCATACTGTACAGACCACTCTATATCCCATACTTTACAGACCACTCTATATCCCATACTTTACAGACCACTCTATATCCCATACTGTACAGACCACTCTATATCCCATACTGTACAGACCACTCTATATCCCATACTTTACAGACCACTCTATATCCCATACTTTACAGACCACTCTATATCCCATACTGTACAGACCACTCTATATCCCATACTGTACAGACCACTCTATATCCCATACTGTACAGACCACTCTATATCCCATACTGTGCAGACCACTCTATATCCCATACTTTACAGACCACTCTTCATCTTATAAAACCTAGGCCACAACTTTATATAGCACAGTCCATTTAACATTTCATACATCGCAGTCCATTCTACGTCTTATCCAACACAGTCAACTCTACATCTAATATACTGTAGCATAATCAACTCTCCATATTACTTTTCTTTCCATCCAATTCTGCACAATCTTATTTAGCTCGAATTTCTATTCCCACTGTTCACCTAAAGCCACTCTTCCATCTATTCAGCAAAATCCACTGGCAATGTTATTCAACATTGTTCATTCTGCGTCGTATGCAGCACAGTCCAGTATTCAGTCAACTTAGCACAGTCCAGTGTCCAGTTTGCTTAGCACAGTCCAGTGTTCAATCGACTTGGCACAGTCCAATGTCCAGTTTGCTTAGCACAGTCCGGTGTTCAGTCTACTTAGCACAGTCCAGTGTTCAGTCTACTTAGCACAGTCCAGTGTTCAGTCTACTTAGCACAGTCCAGTGTCCAGTCTACTTAGCACAGTCCAGTGTCCAGTCTACTTAGCACAATCAAAGTATTCAATCTATTAGCACAGTCCAGTGTTCAGCCTACTTAGCACAGTTCGGTGTTCAGCCTACTTAGCACAGTTCGGTGTTCAGCCTACTTAGCACAGTTCGGTGTTCAGCCTACTTAGCACAGTTCGGTGTTCAGTCTACTTAGCACAGTTCGGTGTTCAGTCTACTTAGCACAGGCTGGCGGTCAGTCTACTTAGCAAAGTCCGGTGTCCAGTGTCCGGTGTCCAGTCTACTTAGCACAGTTTGGTATTCAGTCTACTTAGCAAAGTCCGGTGTCCAGTGTCCGGTGTCCAGGCTACTTAGCACAGTTTGGTATTCAGTCTACTTAGCACAGTCTGGTGTCCAGTCTATTAGCACAGCCCAGTGTTCAGTCTACTTAGCACAGTCCAGTGTTCAGTCTACTTAGCACAGTCCAGTGTTCAGTCTACGTAGCACAGTCCAGTGTTCAGTCTACTTAGCACAGTCCAGTGTTCAGTCTACTTAGCACAGTCCATCATATTCACTCCACATATGTACATTTTCTAATTATTCCTTATAGGATAGTCAATTATCCATTTCATTAACCTATACATCTTAACTAGTTCAGTGTCCAGTCCACTATCCATCTTATGTACTACGGTCTTATGTCCATCCTATCCGCTCCAATGTCCATGCTACTTTCCATGCACATTTTCCCAACATTCCTTATGAGATACTGCCACATTTCAGTCCACTGTCCATTCTTTCCTGCCCTAAATATGATTTCCGCCTATGGCTTCTGTGTCTTCCAGCAAAGAAAAGAAGTCCTTCCAACCCTCCCAGACTGCTTAAACTTAAACCCCTTGGTGTTAAGCATTTAGCCTTCAAACCCACAAGTCAGTCATTTCACCCTTTTACCTACCCCCGCCCCCCCCCCCCCCCACCCCCCCCCCACCACCCCCCGGACTGCTCGTCTGGCCCCATTACAGCTGTATATTAGCATCAGGGTTAAAGAAAGATGTGACATTGCAGCCCACATGTTTCATCTCCTGTGCCTGCATAACTTTTCAGACCAGATGTTCTCTATCAGAGGAGGCACAAAGGTTCTGAGTCCTTTCTCACACACTACTAGCTGGAGGCTTAACTCTTTCTGCTTATATTCCATATATACCCTATACTACTACTGCAGAGCTCTCGCACCTTGGTAATCACTGCATATAAATGATCCAGAGAAAATTCCATGTCCCAACTTATTTTTAAGGTCTTACATCAGTTTTATGTGAAGCTTTGCTTCAGTTTTAGGTACTTTTTTTTATCCAATGCCCATTTATCAGTTAAAGGCTGTGGTCTCGGGTCACAGCGTTACCAGGGGTGACAAACAGTAATTCAAATCTCATGATGCCAATTGTCATTAAAGTGGAACCAAACTATGATATACTTAGCTACACCCCACTGCAATATTTGTGAACTCAATGGGCCAGATTCACAGAAGAGATACGCCGGAGTATCTACTGATACTCCGGCGTATTTTCAAATTTGCCGCGTCGTATCTTTATTTGTGATTCACAAACAAGATACGACGGCTTTTGGCTAAGATCCGAGAGGCTTACGGCTTCGTATGCCTTCGGATCTTAGGCTGCAATATTTTGGCGCCGCTGGGTGGAGTTTGCGTCGTTTTCCAGTGTCGGGTATGCAAATGAGCTTTTACGGCGATCCACAAAAGTTTTCGCGTTCGTTATGTCGTCGCTAGTAATTTTTTCCCGTCGCAAAGTTAAGCATGCTTTTATATGGCTTAACTTTAGACGAGCCATGTTAAAGTATGGCCGTCGTTCCTGCTTCGAATTTCAAAATTCTTTTTTTTTGCGTAAGACGTCCGGGAATATAAAAGTATGTTACGCACGTCGCCGTTCAAAAAAATGACGTCACTTCGCGCTAAGCACGGCGGGAATTTCAAAACGGAGCATGCGCAGTACGTCCGGCGTGGGAGCGCGCCTAATTTAAATGGTACACGCCCCATTTGAATTAGGCGGGCTTGCGCCGGACGCCTTTACGTTACACCGCCGTAAGTTTACAGGCAAGTGCTTTGTGAATCAAGCACTTACGCTGAAAACTTGCGGCGGTGTAACGTAAACGGGATACGTTACGCCGTGGCGCAGGTACCTGAATCTGGCCCAATCTTCCTCTGGCCTTTTGCTAGCTTCAACATCTTCAGCCAATATGATTGACTGGCTCACAATTACATCATTCCTGCCCAGTGTATACTCTATAGAATATAGTGAACAGGAAGGTAAGAAGTCTTTATTTAATTTATGTTTCTTCTGCAGTAGAAAAAAAAATCCTGCTTGTAATTTTTTTTTTACAAAGTTCCACCTTAACACATACCTACGTCATAATCAATTTCCAGACGGGTGCACTACCTGCCGGTGCAATCTGTTTGGCCCTCATTGTTGCTATCCCCGCTCTGTTTGTACATTTCTGTTGCTGTTTTATGGATTGTATACTCTGTATTTATAGACTACCTACTCTAGGTCCATCACCCAGGAGGTCTAGCGGAATAGCATGGCATTTACCTTTTCTCTTCTTCATTGGTCTGATGTGTATTGACATAGAGCGGGAAAACTAGCTAGCCAACTGTTTTGCGTGGGGGGGGGGGGGGGGTGGATTTTGGAACAAAATAGTTGGTTGACGGATCAAGGAGTATAAATCTAGCCCTGTATACACCTTAAAGGAGCACCCTACATATCTGTAAACATTTAGTGTTGGGTGGGATTAGGAGTGTGAAAGCACTAATGCCCTGTACACACGATCGGTTCGTCTGATGAAAACGGACCGATGGACCATTTTCATCGGACGAACCGATTGTGTGTGGGCCCCATCGGTGAAAAAAAATAGAACCTTTTTTAAATTTTTCTTATGGTTAAAAAACGATCGTCTGTGGGGAAATACATCGGTTAAAAATCCACCCATGCTCAGAATCAAGTCGACGCATGCTCGGAAGCATTGAACTTCATTTTCGTTGTCGTTGTGTTTTATGTCACCGCGTTCTGACACGATCGGATTTTTACCGATGGTGTGTAGGCAAGACTGATAAAAGTCAGCTTCATCGGATATCTGATGAAAAATCCATCGGTTTAGATTCCATCAGATATCTGATCGTGTGTACAGGGCATTAGTGTACTTTTACTGACAACAGTTGATCATCTAGTGATCACAGCAGTAGCTGGGCTCTCAATCTCTACTCAGGACATAGAAGCCCTCTCCTTTTCCCTCAACATTTTCAGTTAACTGCAGTGGAAAAATTGGAAACAAAGTATTAACTATTATGGGGAAAGTTGTCAAACCTGTCACACAGCAAGGCAATGCTAAAGAGAGAATGCTAAAGAGAAGCAGAGAGACAGACTAAAGCTGTCCATAAATTGTACGACTTTCATCTGGTTCCTGAGGAAAATTCACCCAGTTTGTGGCCCTGTTGGCTACTTCTCCCTGATATCCCTCATCGGTCATACCTGACATCCCTTAAAGGGGAGTTCCACCTAAAAATGGAACTTCCGCTTAACCCACTCCTCGCCCCCTTACATGCCACATTTGGCATGTAATTTTTTTGGGGGAGGGAGTGGGGGCTTCAGGAGAAGGGACTTCCTGTCCCACTTCCTCCTTCCGCCGAGGGGCTGGAAAGGCAATTAGCTTAATCGCCTTCTTGCAGCCCCTCCCTGTAGGTGAGCGCCTGTCCAATCGGACGGCACCGCTCGCGCATGCGCAGTGCCGCTCGCGCATGCGCAGTGGGTGCCCGGCCGTGAAGCCGAAAGCTGTCACTGCCGGGTGCCCACACTAGGAATGAAGACGCCGGCTGGTGAGGGGGGGACGAGGAGCGGAGCCCCGGCCGGCGCGTCGCTGGAGCCGTGGAGCAGGTAAGTGTCTGTTTATTAAAAGCCAGCAGCTACACTTTTTGTAGCTGCTGACTTTTAATAAACTTAAAAAACGTCTGGAACGGCTGGAACTAAGCGTAACATTTTCGGCTGAAAGGGTGACTGCCCCAGCCAGGTTCAAAACCTATACTGTACCTTACTCATGTTAAAGAGGTTGTAAAGGTTTGTTTTTTATTTTCTAAAAAGGTTCATTTAAGCTAGTGCATTGTTGGTTCACTTACCTTTTCCCTAGATTTCCCTTCTAAATGTTTTTTTTCTTTGTCTGAATTTCTCACTTCCTGTTTCGCCTCAGTAAGCTTTCCACCATCATCCGAGCCGTTCTGACTGGGGGTTAGTCAGCCAGAACAGCTTACTGAGGAGGAACAGGAAGTGAGAAATTCAGACAAAGAAAACAAAGAAAAAAAAACATTTAGAAGGGAAATCTAACTAACAACATAATAACTTAAAGGAACCTATTTAGAAAATAAAAAACAAACCTTTACAACCCCTTTAATGTAATTTCCAACAGTCTGTCCCCACCTTGTCCCTCCACTTTCTCTTTGATAGCTTTCAGAGCAGTGGCGGCTGGTGCTCCATTTTTTTGGGGGGGGTGGCAAACAAACCACCCGCCACTCCCATTTGGTCAAACTCCCCCTCCGTTGCTTGGCCATCCGTCCGCCCACCAGCCCCACACTTACCACATCTAGGTCGCGGGCCACCTCCTCCTTGGCGGCTTCCACCTCGGCGGCCAAAACGGTTGTTTCTCCTCTCGGACAATCGGATCTTAAGACCCACTTCCTGATTGGCCGGGAGGAGAAGCAAGAAGACAATAGTGAATATTAATTTGCTATTGTCACAAAACTGGGTGGGCTCAGGGTGCAGCGCCCTGAACCCAGAGCCCATCCTTTTTTTAAGCCAAATAGCATATCTCCCAACATTTTGAGATGGGAATGAGGGACACCTACTAACAAATGTATGTAGGCATAGGACAAGCCCCCTGACACACCCCCTTAATTAAACAAAAAACAAAAAAAGTTAATTAAATCCTTAAAGCGGGGGTTCACCCTAAAAACGATTTTCTAACATTACATCCAGCTCACTCTCTACATTCACAGTATGCCGTTTTTTTTTTTTTTTTTGCTGTACATACCTTATACAGCTATTTTCTTCCCCGGCTTCGGGAGTGGGCGTTCCTATCCAGCAGGTGATTGACGTGATGACAAAAACGACCTCCCCCCGTCGCATAAGGAGCGTCACGAGTTGCCGAAAGAACCCGAACGGCGGTGCGCAGGCGCCGTATAGCGCCCACTTGCCGTTCGGGTTCTTTCGGCAACTCGTGACGCTCCTTATGCGACGGGGGGAGGTTGTTTTTGTCATCATGTCAATCACCTGCTGGATAGGAACGCCCACTCCCGCGGGAGTCCCGACCCGGAAGCCGGGGAAGAAAATAGCTGTACGAGGTATGTACAGCAAAAAAAAAAAAACGGCATACTGTGAATGTAGAGAATGAGCTGGATGTCATGTTAGAAAATCGTTTTTAGGGTGAACCCCCGCTTTAAGGACTTTTTTTTACCACTACTATTCCTTTATATTGGCTTTTAAAATTTACAAATGCAGCAATTTATTTAGAATTTGGATAAAAGGTTTAGCACTGGGAAACACTTTTTGAAAGGTAAAAAGTGCATTTTATATACAACTATATAGATAAGACCAAAATGAGGGACAAATGAGGAGGAATGAGGGACAGAGGGACATTGCTCCAAATCAGGGACAGTCCCTCAAAATTAGGGACAGTTTGGAGCTATGCAATTAGAGCCTCAGGCTCTAATCATGTGCTTAAAAAAAACATTGAAATCCATGCGTGTAGGTTAGGGGCTGGGCGCATGGATTAGGGGGACTGTGCCCATGCGCCCCTAATAGAGGGACCGCCACTGCTTCACAGTAGCATGCAGTCTGCTCAAAAGCCGCTCCAAAGAAACAACTAGAAAGACGTTTTTTTTATCTAAATATTTTTAGGTATGCTGTGTGAGTGAGAACACATAACAAACATATAGTAGGTCTTCTCAAACTTGACTGCAAAAGTGGAACTACACTTTTTTTAAATAAGCCTGCAAACCTAACCACTAACAGTGTGTGGTTTTTAGTGAA
The DNA here is from genome assembly GCF_905171775.1 of Rana temporaria. Lineage (NCBI taxonomy): Eukaryota > Metazoa > Chordata > Amphibia > Anura > Ranidae > Rana > Rana temporaria. The sequence goes on along the minus strand of NC_053491.1, from coordinate 436,953,115 downwards.
AATCTGTCTCATCTTAGCACAATCAGTCCTTTACAAAGCTGTCTCAGTCAGCTGCCCGAGACTGCAGGGGCCGCAAATACACAAAATTAACCGTAAGGCTTAAAGGGGTTGTAAAGGTTCGTGTTTTTTCACCTTAATGCATCCTATGCATTAAAGGGGTTGTAAAGGTAAATGTTTTTTCAACTTAATGCATCCTATGCATTAAGGTGAAAAAACATCCGACGGTACCGCCCCCCCCCCCCCCCGAACCCCCGTCTTACTTACCTGACCCCTCGAAAGTCCAGCACGCGTCCATGTGATCGTCTTCGGTTCCCAGCCTGGCCGTTGATTGGCTAGGCTGGACGGATTGATAACAGCGCAGCCATTGGCTGGCGCTGCTGTCAATCACAGCGGATTACACGGCACGCCGGGGGGCGGGGCCGAGTGATACAGTCGTTGGCTATGCAGGGCTCAGGAGTGCGCTATATAAAGAATGCAGGGCTCAGGAGGGCGCTACATAATGAATGCAGGGCTCAGGAGTGCGCTACATAACGAATGCAGGGCTCAGGAGTGCGCTACATAAAGAATGCAGGGCTCAGGGGTGCGCTACATAAAGAATGCAGGGCTCAGGAGGGCGCTACATAATGAATGCAGGGCTCAGGAGTGCGCTACATAACGAATGCAGGGCTCAGGAGTGCGCTACATAAAGAATGCAGGGCTCAGGAGTGCACTACATAACGAATGCAGGGCTCAGGAGTGCGCTACATAAAGAATGCAGGGCTCAGGAGTGCGCTACATAAAGAATGCAGGGCTCAGGAGGGCGCTACATAATGAATGCAGGGCTCAGGAGTGTGCTACATAACGAATGCAGGGCTCAGGAGTGCGCTACATAAAGAATGCAGGGCTCAGGAGTGCCCTACATAATGAATGCAGGGCTCAGGAGTGCGCTACATAACGAATGCAGGGCTCAGGAGTGCGCTACATAATGAATACAGGGCTCAGGAGTGCGCTACATAACGAATGCAGGGCTCAGGAGGGCGCTACATAATGAATGCAGGGCTCAGGAGTGCGCTACATAACGAATGCAGGGCTCAGGAGTGCGCTACATAAAGAATGCAGGGCTCAGGAGTGCGCTACATCACGAATGCAGGGCTCAGGAGTGCGCTACATAAAGAATGCATTGCTCAGGAGTGCGCTACATAAAGAATGCAGGGCTCAGGAGTGCGCTACATAAAGAATGCAGGGCTCAGGAGTGCGCTACATAAAGAATGCAGGGCTCAGGAGTGCACTACATAATGAATGCAGGGCTCAGGAGTGCGCTACATAATGAATGCAGGGCTCAGGAGTGCGCTACATAACGAATGCAGGGCTCAGGAGTGCGCTACATCACGAATGCAGGGCTCAGGAGTGCGCTACATAAAGAATGCATTGCTCAGGAGTGCGCTACATAAAGAATGCAGGGCTCAGGAGTGCGCTACATAAAGAATGCAGGGCTCAGGAGTGCGCTACATAAAGAATGCAGGGCTCAGGAGTGCGCTACATAATGAATGCAGGGCTCAGGAGTGCGCTACATAATGAATGCAGGGCTCAGGAGTGCGCTACATAACGAATGCAGGGCTCAGGAGTGCTCTACATAATGAATGCAGGGCTCAGGAGTGCACTACATAACGAATGCAGGGCTCAGGAGTGCGCTACATAATGAATGCAGGGCTCAGGAGTGCGCTACATAACGAATGCAGGGCTCAGGAGTGCGCTACATAAAGAATGCAGGGCTCAGGAGTGCGCTACATAAAGAATGCAGGTGGATCAGCTCCCACCTATGATAGACAGCACATGTGCCAGCATTGGACAAGTGTGATGTCTGTCAAGGGAGCCATACCAGGATGCGGGAATTTGTGATTGCGGCACCCGGTAATTCGGCTCTCGGCTGGCTTCGGAACACCACCCCTCTAGCCCTCTGCACTGAAGCTCCTCCCAGTCTCCCTTTGAATGCCAGTCACCATTCTACCACATTCCGATGTGTGGCACTCGGGGCGGAACACACCCCCCCCCCGTCTCAGCACCCGCCATGCAATCCGGGGACAAATCTGGGGACAGACAGGCTCCGGGGACTGTGTCCTCAATTCGGGAACTGTCCCTGGAAATCGGGGACGTCTGGTCACCCTACCTTTGACTCTCCAGCATCTGCCAAAAACTGAACTTGAATGGACTGACTTTCTAACGAGAATGTTACAAAAGAAAGACGATGAGGCTAACGTAAGCCAGTAAGACACAAGCAAGGTCTGTATTCTCAGCTGACCCTTGTATTTTATCATTCAGCTCAATGAATAACAGATTACTGGCGGATCTCAGGATGGAAGTGAAGCAGGTTTGGCACAAATATGAATACACTACATCATCACCGGCCACTAATTTCCTCCTGTTCCCCATACTGGCAACCCTTGATTCACTTAAGAACGCCTTATTTATACTTTGATTAGTACCATTTCAGGGATGTGACTAAGGGAGGAAAACAAATGTGTTCTATGGCTGGAAGAGATTTAGACCCAGCTGTCATGGAGTCTGTCACACACCCTGCTAATATTTCATGTCTAGAACACAATGTGTATTCTGGCTAAGAAAAATCCAAATTAGCTAGGCAATCACTTCCAGGCCTTAAAGGGGGAACGCTACTTTAAAAAAATAAAAGTCCTTCCAAGTAGTCATAAAGGTATCCCTTGCAGAAAGGCTGTGCCCACATTGTAAGGGTTAATTGCTTGTTTTATCCAGGGGAGAAGAGAAATAGTTTTATTTAGCTGATCCTCTGCTCCCCCAGCAGATGGCGCTCCCCTATGGTCCGGCGATGGACTGTCCCTCGACGTCATCACGTCCAATGTAGAACTACGGACCCAGCATTGGTCATAATGACATCAGGACCCTAGACTGCTGGATTGTGGGACAGAAGAAGTTGCATACCTCCCAACTTTTTGAGATGGGAATGAGGGACACCTATCAGCAAAAGTATGTCGGCATTGGACACCCCCCCAACCACACCCCCTTAAAGGAGAATTCTACAAAAAATAAAAGATTGGTTCAACCCACAAGTGCTTTATTTTACCACTACTATTTCTTTATATTGGCGTTTGCAAACGCAGCAATTTAGAAATCAGATGAAAGGTTTAGCTCTGGAAAACACTTTTTAATAGATAAAAAGTGCATTTTATATACATCTATATAGATCAGATCAAAATGAGGGACAAATGAGGAGGAAAGAGGGACAGAGGGACATTGCTCCAAATCAGGGACAGTCCCTCGAAATCAGGGACAGTTGGGAGCTATGGAAGTTGCCGATCTAGCTGCAGGAAAAGAAGAGAAACCTTTTTTTTGTTCCACAGCGCCACTGCAAGGGATCATTTTTTTTAATTGCCCGCAGTTGGGTTTTAAAACTAAACTCTGGTATCAAAAATGAATTTGAATATATTCCTTAAAGTGATTGTAAACATTTGATTAAAAAAAAAAAAAATAACAAACATGCCTATACTTACCTGCTCTGTGTAATCGTTTTGCACAGAGCAGCCCCGATCCTCTTCTTCTTGGGTCCCCCACTGTCATGCCAGACCCCTCCTCTCCATCGGGTGCCCCCACAGAAAGCTGCTTTTCATGGGGGCGCCCGTATGGGCTTGCTCCTGAGTCCCACTGCTGTGTCCATTGACACAGACAGCTTGACTCACCCCGCCCCCGTGCCACAGCTTTTGATTGCCATTGGCTCCCGCTGCCATTAATCTGTCCAATGGGGAGAGAGACAATGGATGGAGCTGCTACGCTCATGTACATCACTGGATCAGATCGGGCTCAGGTAAGAAAAAGGGGGGAACTGCAGCACAGTAGGTTTTTCACCTTAATGCATAGAATGCATTAAGGTGAAAAACCTTTAAGGCTTTAAAACCACTTTAATAGCCACAAAGGATAGGACTTTATTCTGTGTTCATCAAATACCTTTGCAAACCCAGATATAACCCAATAAAACTAGCAATGACTTTATCAATGTCCTGTACATAGCCTGTGCAGAGAGTAGAGCTGTGGGAGGGGCCCAGCAGACTCCACCTACTACAGGGGCGGTGACAGGACCAGTCACCATGAACAAGGAGAGAGAGCAGCAGTGACCGGTCTTTATTACGGAAAGCTCCTATACAGAGAAAAGGTTTCACACTGGATTACTGCACATATATGGAAGAAATATACAAAGAGCATAAAAATTCAAACACATGGTGAAGGTATTTAGATATAATTTGTGTGTCCTGGAGTTCAGTTTTAAGAGTTTCCCATAAACTTTACATAAAGTGTTACTAAACCCAGGACTCTGCACTCTCTATATCTGGTCTCCCACAGTACACAGAACATGGAAATGCAATTATTTTAATAAATATAAACTACCTAAAGCGGAGGTTCACCCAAAAAACAAGTATATAACATTACATTCAGTATACCTCAAACATGTACAGTATGCCGGGTTTTTTTTGGGGGGGGTGTGCATACGGTATTATCGGTATTTTCCTCCCGGTTTCCGGGTACTCGCTCCCGCGGGAGTGGGCGTTCCTGTGCAGTGCCGCAATGTCATCTGGGACTTCGCCCATATGATTGACGTGCCTGAGAAAAACTCCCCTCGGCGGATAAGGCGCGTCGCGACTTTCTGAAAGTAGCCAAACTGTGAGTCGGCTCTATACGGCACCTGCGCACCGACTAGGAGCCGTGTAGAACTGACTGCACAGGCGCTGTATAGAGCCGACTCGTGGTTCGGCTACTTTCGGAAAGTCGTGATGCGCCTTATCCGCCGAGGAGAGTTTTTCTCAGGCACGTCAATCATATGGGTGAAGTCCCAGATGACATTGCGGCACTGCACAGGAACGCCCACCCGCGTACCCGGAAGCCGGGAGGAAAATACAGATAATACCATATGTACACCCCCCAAAAAAAAAAAACGGCATACTGTACATGTTTGAGGTATACTAAATGTAATGTTATATACTTGTTTTTTGGGTGAACCTTCGCTTTAATACCTTTTCTCATCAGCAGTATATAGCAGTCTTTTGACTTCAATTAGTGTCTGTTTTAAGCTTGTAGGAGGAGTTTTCATTCTCCTCTGATTGTCCTATGAGGCTAAGCAGGAACAAAAATTGTTTCTGGACAGCCGCACTCTGAAAAAATTGTAGCCTTTATTAAAAAAAGGACAGCACTACAAATCACAGCAACATAAAATAAAACACGACTACTGACGCGTTTCGCACTGAAACTAGTGCTTAGTCATTTTTAATAAAGGCTACAATTTTTTCAGAGTGTGGCTGTCCAGAAACAATTTTTGTTTCTGCTTTGCTAAGTGCATTGCCTGCACCTGAGTTGTCTGCAACGGAGGATATTCATCTGGGTTCCCACCTGGAGCGGCTACTCCCTTTTCCCTGTCCTATGAGGCTGCAGGACCCCTGACACTCTATCTGGACAGTGCTGATTGGCCATGTGCTGATCACATGTACTCCCAAAAAAATAATCTCTCTAGCAATATATACAAAAACTGAGCATGTGCAGCTTGTCCCTTAGCCTCTGTTCTATCAGTAGATGGATTGGGGACCGTAAAAGATGGGGAGTATCAGAGAAGACAGGATCAAACAGCCTTTTTTTACACAATGCAGAAGATTAACTCCTTAGGTCCCACATTGAGTATAACAAGCATGCTTTACTGCATATACCAACCGATTTTACTGTTATGGCTTTAGTGACACTTTAATATAGTTTAAATCTGAAGCTCTAAAAAGAAATCCCTGGTGATCCTGCCATGAAAGTCCTAATTCAGGTATTTCCTGGTATAAGGTGACAACACTCAGGCCGCGTACACACGGTCGAACATGTCCGCTGAAACTGATCCGCGGACCAGTTTCCGCGGACATGTCCGACCGTGTGTACGGCCTAGCGGACAGGTTTCCAGCGGACAAAGGTTTCTTAGCAAGCTAAGAAACTTGTCCGCTGGAAACATGTCCGTCGGACATGTCCGATGGTTAGTATACCAAATCGGACATGTCCGCTGGTTATGACGTGTAACCAGCGTCCCGAAATCCCGCGCATGCGTCAAATTGATTTGACGCATGCGTGGAAGCATTGCACTTCCGTGTTTGAGAACGTCGGTGTCTTCTACGTCACTGCGTTCTCTGTCCGCAGGGATTTTGGTCTGATGGTGTGTACACACATCAGACCAAAAGCTCCCAGGAGACATGTCCGATGAAAACGGTCCGTCATGTCTCCTCGTGTGTACGGGGCCTCAGACCCTGTCTCCACTGTCCACTGCTTTACTATCATGAAATCAGGAAACCTGCCATTGCAAGAGTGGTTATGGACAGGAAGTGGTTGAAAAGAGGCCGTGGGGGATCAGCAGCACTGAGATGCAAATGAGGGATGAAATGTCATTCAGTTTGGGTTTACTTTAATGCCCTTGCGTCTCCTCTTTATAAATGCTTGAACTGTGCACGCTGCCTTAATACCTCTCCCACACTCCCTGCCATAAGAACGCTCAGCCGTAACCTTTAGTTAAAGAGGACCTGCCACTAACTTTCCACGGCTGAATGAATAAATGTGTCATTTTTCAAAATAAACTGTCCTTGTAACATTAAAACAAAGTCCTTGAGATGCTTTAAAAAAAAAAAGAAAGAAAGAAATCACGCACCAAAAAAAAGCGCCATCAGATTAGCTCAATCAGCAGTGGAGAGTATGCACTTTGAGCTCATTGGTGTTTTCTCAATTGAGCAAAAAAGGGGAATTGGGCATTTCCTTTTTTCAATGGTTTACATTGACATGCAAGCTGAAAATAAACTTATGTTGTGGTTAGAATGCTGACAGTGGGTATTTGTGTCTGACATACTGCCAACATGGTGCGTTTATGTCTCATTCTGCACTACGTGCAAAAGTGAGGCCTGCCTTCACAATAGATCCTTGGAAGAACGCACCATGTCTCAGGAAACTGTCATAATGAAGGAAACACACAAATACATTATCTAAATAGAGAGCTGATCCGAAAAGGGCCACCGAGATGCTCTTAGTCTGCAATGCTGGAGGAAGGGTGTGACATCATTCTCCAGTGCGACTGATAGAAGAGACAGAATGCTGGGTCTCTAGTACAATAGGGTGTCTTAGTAGGGTACAGGGCTTTTTTTCAATTGGAACGCAGGGGAAACACAGTTCCGGCATCTCCAGCACTCAATGCATGTAACAGCAAGAGTGATCAAGGGTCTATTAATGCTGCCTGTTGGAGGATCTAGTGTTGCTGTGGTGGGTCCAATTGTTGCTGGGAGGCATCTAGTGTTAAGGGAGGGGTTGATTCTTGTTGGCTTCTGGAGGATCTATTGATTCTGGCTGCTGGAGGGTCTGTTGATGCAAGAAGTATCAGATATTGGTGTAATGCAGGGGTCTCCAAACTTTTTAAACAAAGGGACAGTTTATTGTCCTTTGGACTTTAGGGGGACTGGACTGTCTCCAGCAAGAATGAACATTTTCCTGGCATCAGTGGGAGTAAACATCTGCATATTTGGTAATATTAGGAGGAAGAATAGTACCCCATCGTTGGTGTCATTGGGAGGAATTGTTGGTGTCGGTGGGAGAAATGGAGCCCCATTGTTGATGTCAATTGGCAGAATAGTGTCTCGTATCAGTGAGAGGAATAGTGTCTCAAGGGCCGGATAAAGGCAAGCAAAGGGCCGCATCCGGCCCCTGGGCCGCAGTTTGGAGACGCCTGGTGTAATATTTTAAATCAGCTGCATTATGGGTAGTTGTAGCAAATATGATTTTAGCAACGGTAGCAAATATGTGATTTTGAGTACAAAAAAATATTCAGTGAATACTTTCCCATTTAAAAAAATAAAGTAGATTACCCCCCCCCAAAAAAAAATAATAATCACAGCGCAGTCACATGACATTATTGATTCCATCACGTGATTTTATGATTTTTGCATCACGTTGGCAACCGACAACTGTGTAGCTGTCACCTTAGCCCCCGTCGATACCACAGAATACGTCTGCAGAGTTTCGTTATGTGACATTTTGTACCGCTCTTTTCTGTGTGATGCAATCTACGAGAAGCTGGTTTTCTGGCAGCGAAGAGGTTAATGGAGGAAGACAACTGTGTAAAGATAAGACAGCTGCGTGACAGGAAGTAATAGAGAAAAAGAACACGCTGATAGGGGTAGAGGGGAAGACACATGCGGGATATGTGTCTGCACAGACTGACCTGCTAACGCTCACGTACCATGCAGCTAAACAGGACAATTTAACTCTTTATATTGCGCAATGTGTGCGTAAGCAGATGAAGAACATTCTGTGCCATGTGGTGCTACCAAGCATTTCTTATACTCTATATATCCTAAGCATTTCTTATATTCCTTCCCCCGAGCCTTTCTCAAACTTTTCAATAACTTCCCAGTCTCAGGGAACCACTGCTAATAGTTACAATATCTACAACTCATGATACACTATATTATCAAAAGTATTGGGACACCTGCCTTTACACGCACATGAACTTTAATGGCATCCCAGTCTTAGGCCCCATACACACGAGAGGATTTATCCGTGGAAACGGTCCGCTGGACCGTATCCGCGGATAAATCCTCTCAAAGATTTCCGCAGATTTCTATGCGATGGAGTGTACACACCATCGCATTGAAATCCGCGCGGAAATCCTCTGGCGATGACGTGTCGCGCCGTCGCCGCGATTATGACGCGGCGACGGCGCGACGCTGTCATATAAGGAATTCCACGCATGCGTCAAATCATTACGACGCGTGCGGGGAATCCCTTTGGACGGATGGATCCGGTGAGTCTGTACAGACGAGCGGATCCATCCGTTGGGATGGATTCCAGCAGATGGATTTGTTGTGCATGTCAGCAAATATCCGATCTGCTGGAATCCATCCCAGGGGAGATTTATCCGCAGAAACAGATCCGCTGGCGTGTACACACCATAGGATCTATCCGCAGAAACCCATTTGCTGGGATTTATCTGCGGATGGATTCTATCGTGTGTATGGGGCCTTAGTCCAAAGGGTTCAATATTGAGTTGGCTCACCCTTTGCAGCTATAACAGCTTCAACTCTTCTGGGAAGGCCGTCCACAAGGTTTAGGAGTGTGTCTATGGGAATGTTCCACCATTCTTCCAGAAGCCCATTTGTGAGGTCAGGCACTAATGTGGACAAGAAGGTCTGGCTCACAGTCTCTGCTCTAATTCATTCCAAAGATGTTCCCAGAAGAGATGAAGCTGTTATAGCTGCAAAGAGTGGGCTAACTCAATACTGAACAGTATGCCATTAAAGTTCATGTGTGTGTAAAGGCAGGTGTCCTAATACATTTGGCAATATAGGCCCAGATTCACAGAGAGTGGGCGCCCATTACGCCGCCGGAGAGTAACCAATGTACGCTACGCCAACGCAGAGAGGCAAGCAATGAATTCAGCAAGCCAGTGCTCCCAAAGCTGCACCAGCGTGGTGTGGGATTCGAAGGCGTAAGCCGGCGTAGGTGGAAGTGGGCATGACCCCATGCAAATGATGGTCCGAGCGCCAGACAGATACGTATCACGAACTGCGCATGCGCCGTGACGTGGACGCATTCCCCTGCGCATGCTCACAACCACGTCGGAACAACTGCCTAAACTACACCAGATCACTGTGTACGGCGTGAACGTAACCTACGCCCAGCCAGACACATGTCCAACGTAAAATACGCCGGCTTGTGTTCCATGGTGCAGACCTTTGCATGTCTGCTGCTGGGTTGCACCTCCTTTATGGGGAATAACTTTACGCCGATGTACAACTTACGCACACCTCGCGTAGCCTGCGTCGGGCGCACGCAGGTTCGTGAATCGCCGTATTTCCCTCATTTGCATGTTTGAATGACTAATCAATGGGAGCAGAACCATGCACCCAGCCTAAATGTGCGGCCACCCTACGCCGGCATAAGCAAGCTACGTCGGCGGGGTGTAGTCTGGTTTTAGGCGCATATCGGTTTGTGGGTCTGGCGCACAGATACGACGGCACACATTTGCACTTAAGTCGGCGTAACTTGTTATACGTCGGCGTAAGTGCTTTGTGAATCCGGGCCTAAGTGTACATGGGTGTGATGGTCAGCGGGAGGAATGCTCCTTATACTTGTGGTCATTGGGAAGAATCACCTCCTTACAGATAGCTAAAAAGATCAATGGAGTCAATGGGCCCGTAAAAGACAGAATTACGTTTAAGACACTCTGCCTGATGCACAAATGTGTTCTAGGAAGTGCGCCCCAATATCTATGTGAAAAATTTAAATGTCACAACCCCAATCGCGTTCTCCGTTCTACCAACCAAAATCTACTCCAGATACCCAGGGCCAGATACAAGTCCAAAGGAGAACGTAGATTTTCAGTCCAAGGACCTAAACTCTGGAACGCTCTACCAACCAGCATCCGACTGGAAGTGAATCACCAGGCCTTTAGGAAAAAACTCAAAACCCATCTATTCTGAAGGCAAAGTATAGTAGGGAATGGATATTAAGCGCTCTGAGGCGATTCAGTTCGCATGTGTTGCGCTATACAAGTTTCTCACTCACTCAATGGGAACTTATCTGAAAGGCAGAAATTGCTCAAGGAACCTCTAGAAACCTTTGAAGGAACCCTAGGATTCCATGGAACCCTGGTTGAGAAACCATGCTCTATACTGTCATCACTAAATGGCGGACCATGGTCCGGATCCGGACCAGGCCACTGTTCCATACAAACCCACGGTGACGCCATTTAGGAGCCCCATCTATCCTCCAGGCTCCATCGCTGTTATTATAACAGCAGAGCGGAGAGTAGGAGATAGAACATTTCTAGATTGAGTGTGGGAGGCACAGCATTGAACAGAGTGTGGGAGATAACCAGCATGTGATTGGATGTAGGGTGGTCCTAGCAGCCAATAACATACTGGTTAATACAAAAAGTTAACCCCTTGCCTCCTGCACTCAATCCAGAAATGTTCTGCCTCACTGCTTTGTCTAAGGTAGAAAAGTAAAGGGGGGCAGAGGACACTACTCTGGTTGTGTGTAGGGGTAAAATGTGAAGAGGGGCATTGCTGTGGGGAGGGGGGTGATATATTGTGTAGTGACGTCCAAGCCTCAATGGGTCTGGGCTGTTTTGGCAGTAAAATGGGGACCAATATTGGGTGGGTGGGCAATATTGTTACGGTGGGTGGTTGCAATGTTATGGTTGTTTGGTGTAAGTTGCGTATAGAATAAGGTGACCAGATTTCTAAAATGAAATCCGGGGATACATTATTATTTTTTTTTACTATTTATGGCGGCAATCAGCGACTCTCTGTCCATCGCCGCCAGCCTCCAGTTTTATGGCCCAAACACACGATCCGAATATCGTACAAAAAATGTCCTCCGAGGAAAAAATGTACGATAATTAGGTTGTTAGTACAGAGCTTTCGAGAGCCAATCATGACAGTTCATCCGATTATATTCGATCAGACAAGCACGAAAATTTTCCTCGTACGATGCCACATGGTACGATTTTCGTTTAGTCAGTACAGTTGTCGTCCAAAAATACAACACAAATATATTACAACACATGACATCACTTTTTTTTTTCTGTCGTACGAGAATTTTCGTGACTTTATTACCCTATTCAATTTCTACTTGCGACTATTAAGCGGAAAAAGTCGTAAAATATTAGGATCGTGTGTACGGGGCATTACTCTCAAGGCCCTGGCTACTGCTGGGTGGGGAGCGGAGGAAGATCACTGCGCCAGGGAAGGCAAAGAGATAAGCAGGCCGGCGGCTGGCCTGGACATGAGCCAAGGCAGAAGAACGTGCGTGCAGAGCTGAATGGGCATGCACCCGAAACTGAAGAAATATTCCCTCCGCTCCGACCAGCACATGATCATCAGAAAGGGGCACAGATAATGGAAAAAAAATACACCCCCCTAAGCTAGTAGAGTAGGGATGTGTAATTCAGAATTTTTTTTTTTTATTCTGCACTGACTGTCTTTGAAAATTCACCAGCCCCTGTTCAAATCCGATCCATGGACAAAACCGGGGACAGACTTGGTCTGGGGACAGTGTCCTCAATCTCGGGACTCTCCCCAGAAACCGGGGATGTCAGGTTACCCTAGTATAGAAGAAATTTTTGCCACCACATTAAAAAGGATTCTTTAGAGTAGGACTGGTAAAGCTGTGGAACACCTTCCTACGAAAACTAGTGATGGCCAAAACAAGGATTGGATTTTTTTCTTGCAGCAATTCATAGCCAGATTAATAATTACTAAATAGTAGTATTGTGATCCTTGGGAGGATCGGGAGGTAATTTATTTTGGTTGCAATGTCTTTCCTGTGGAAGAAGTTCAGGGTTTGGTTGAATTTGATGGACAGTTCCATTTTCTTGGTCTTGGTACATCGGAGCTTCTAATATAGGAATGATCTCATAGGTTTCAAACCTGCTCTAAAAAACAGCAACTGTAGAATGAGAGAATATCCATTGAATGAGCGATGAAAGAGGTCCTAGGTGGCCTGGGCAGTATGGATGGTTCTTAATTTAGACACTAGGACAAGAGAAGCCTTCCTGTTTTGCTATAAAATAGCTGATTTCCGCACGCTGCTATAGGACTATCTCCTAGTATGTCTTCAAGAACTAATAGGGCGTATTTCCTAGGATTCTTTCCTTCTGCACTCTCTCTTTTTGGCTTACATTGGGGAAATTGTTACAGTACAGGTCCCAGGAGAGAACTGAGATTGCCAGATCTTAACATTTGAAAAAAGAGCTATGATGAGCTCTTCGTTTATCCGGCCTTGAGTGTGGCCTGCCAGAATGCAGCTTAGAGACCAGGATCCCTCAATTTGAGAAAGATCTTCTTATTTTATTTATTTTTACACCATAATGCCGCGTACACACGGTCAGAATTCCCGTCAACAAATGTTCGATGTGAGCTTTTGGTTGCATATTCTGACCGTGTGTATGCTCCATCGGACATTTGCTGTCGGAATTTCCAACAACAAATGTTTGAGAGCTGGTTCTTAATTTTTCCAACAACAAAATTTCTTGTCGGAAATTCTGATCATCTGTATGCATCAAATCCTACGCATGCTCGGAATCAATTCGACGCATGCTCGGAATCATTGCAATTCATTTTTTTTCGGCTTGTCGTAGTGTTGTACGTGACCGCGTTCTTGAGGTTCGGAATTTCCGACAACATTTGTGTGACCGTCTGTATGCAAGACAAGCTGGAGCGAACAATCCGTTGGAAAAAAAATCAGGGTTTTGTTGTCGGAATGTCCGATCGTGTGTACGTGGCATAAGAATTCTTTATAAAATGTATAACATTAAAGCCTTCTTAATGGGTAACATGTAGGGATGCACCAATATATCGGTGCCGATACATATCGGCCGAAAACAGCTGTTTTGGCGACATGCCGAAACAGCTTTAAAATTGCCGATATGGGCAAGGGAGCCCTTAAAAAAATGGTCGCTGGGCTGTCACGGCTTCGTCCTCTGCACGAGCCAACGAGTAAGCATAAGCAGATACGTAATGGCGCCGCCCGCCGCCATTTTTGAATAGCCGATCGAGTCAGGAGGACACTCGTTGGCTTGTGCAGAGGACGGAGCCGTGACAGCCCAGCGACCATTTTTTTTGCACAGCACATTGAAATAAAGTCCAAAAAAGTGTTAAAGTGAAAAAATGCTGAAGTGAAAAAAATATATATATAAGTATAAATTTGTGGATGGAAATTTACGATAAAAAAACAATGTAGTGAAAATTATAGATTTAAATGCACAGTCCAATGATAGGATTAGCAATATAGACTTATTGGTGAAAACACAATAGTTCAGTGCAAAGATGTGCACAAAAATTTGGTGGTGATTTGAAAAGTGAAGAGGTGATCCAGTACAGTGCTCCAAAATCATCCAAAAATGGATAAACTATGGGATATATCTATTGAATTTTTATTTATTTATTTTTACTAGTATCAGTGACTGATAGTGGGACTGTGATATTGCGGAGGACAAATCGATCTATAACTGACACTTTCGACACTTTGTTTGTTAACCAGTGACACTAATACAGTGATCAGTGCTATAAATATGCACTGTCACTGTACTAAAGACACTGGCTGGGAAGGGGTTTAACATCAGGGGTGATCAAAAGGGTTAACTGTGTGCCTAGCCTGTGTTTGTGTACTGTGGGGGAGGTGCTTTTACTAAGGGAAGATATGGATTCTTGTCCCTGTATTGCAGGAACACAGGATCCATGCCTACCCTCCTGACCGAATGGTAATCTGCCTTGTTTACATAGGCAGACTGCCGTACTGCCTCTGTAACGAAGATCAGCGGGTACCGATGGACATCAATTCTGCAGTACCTGCTGATCGGATCCCACTGTGCAAAATCACAGCTAGAGTAAGCCTTCGGTAAAACTGCTATAGGACGGTCGTGAAGTGGTTAAAAAAAAAATGCTCTTGCAATGGGTCCTCCCACACTGAAAAAGCCTAAATATTCTATGGTCACAGCAAACAAGAGTTAAAGCGGTTGTAAACCGCATATATAATTTTTTTTTTTTTAAACCTGCAAGGCAAAAGGCATAATCAGCTAGTATGCACCGCATAATAGCTGATTATTAAATACTTACCTCGGAACGAGGTGAAGAACACTTACCTGGTTCACGCCGAGCGAGATGTCATCTTGCTCCGGCGTGTCTTCCGGGTATCGCCGCTCCAGCACTGTGATTGGCTGGAGCGGCAAAGACGTCACTCCCACGCGTGCGCGCAGGAGATTTAAAATCGGCAAGGTCCGGCGGCTGCCGGAACTTTCGCTGTGGATTCCCCCTGCGCATGTGCCGCTGCAATCAGCGGCGCATTGCGAGGGGAATATCTCCTAAACCGTACAGGTTTAGGAGATATTCTTTATACCTACAGGTAAGCCTTATTATAGGCTTACCTGTAGGTAAAAGTGAAAAATAAGGGTTTACAACCGCTTTAATGTTAGTTATTATTGACAATCCAATATAAATGTACCTGAAATCATTCATGTGAGTTCTGCCTGTCTGCTAGCCATCTCCTTCAACATCTTTCTGGATTCCCTGCATGCTTTGCAGCTACTTCAAGTTCTAAGGACTACATATCCCATAGTACCTTGTTGCCTGTAAGCAGGGATTTCTGTACTGACCCCGCCTCCTGAAACTCGTCCTCTCAGCACCTTTGTAGTTTAGAAGGCAGGCTCTGTGAAATGTGTGACACAGAAGTGCTTACTCACAGAAGGGCATAGTGACTATGTGACACAGAATTCAAGGAAGGAAATGTGTGGGGATCTTCACAAAGTTTGCAAACTTTAAGATCATTCAGATTCTGAGGTCAAGGGGTTCCTTACCCATGAAATAGATACAGCGCCCAGAGGCGATTCAGTTCGCATGTGTTGCGCTTTACAAGTCTCTCTCTCTCTCTCTCTCTCTCTCTCTCTCTCTCTCTCTCATTAATAGGAGTAGGCTAGAAATAATTGAAATAAAATGTGGAAATTAATATAGGATTTTTACATTTATACCATAGATATGCATTTAGGTTTAGGGAAGCATAAAATAAAGTTTAATACTTACCTTGCTCCTTGCTCCAGCAGGCTTCTTCATCTATGCAACTGGTCCCGCAAAGCCTCTTCTATAAGGTGCTCCATGCTGTGGTCACACAATGACACCATCAAGTACAACCAAGGGACAATAGCCCCGCATTGCACATGAGGACAGTGAAGGATTGTCCAAAAGCTGGAGCAGAGAAGAGTCTGGAGCCGTTCCCAAGCTGGGGCCTGTTGGATTGGGTAATAAGGTATGTATTACTGTTTTCCTCATCCCCTAAAGTTATTGAGCATTTCACCTTTTCGTTGTGTGTGCGGTGGTGGTGGCCAGGGAGGGGGGTCATCGCTGCAAGGCAGTGGCGGCTGGTGCTCAAATTTGTTACGGGGGGGGGGGCAAACAAACTGAAAAAAAAAAAAGCCAAACATTTTTGCTGTCAGTGTGCCCATCAATAGCTGCCACTGTGCCCATCATTTGCTGCCAGTGTGCCCATCAATTGTCGCTACTGTGCCCATCAATTGCTGCCAGTGTGCCCATCATTTGCTGACACTGTGCCCATCAATTGCTGACATTGGCCCAGATTCTGAAAGGACTTACGACGGCGCAGCGCCATGTACTCCGTCGTAAGTCCTAATCCGAGCCGTCGTATCTATGCGCCTGATTCTTAGAATCAGTTACGCATAGATATCCATTAGATCCGACAGGCGTAAGTCTCTTACGCCGTCGGATCGTAACTGCATTTTTCCGCTGGCCGCTAGGGGCATGTAAGCTGATTTAAGCGTCAAAATATGTAAATTAGCTAGATACGCGAATTCCCGAACGTACGCCCGGCCGACGCAGTAAAGTTACGATGTTTACGTTAGGCTTTTCCCGGCGTATAGTTGCCCCTGCTATATGGTGGCATAAGTGCGGCATACCAATGTTAAGTATGGCCGTCGTTCCCACATCGAAATTTGAAAAAGTTACGTCGTTTGCATAAGTCGTCCGTGAATGGGGCTGGACGTCATTTACGTTCACGTCGAAACCAATGACGTCCTTGCGGCGTACTTTGGAGCAATGCACACTGGGAAATTCGGTAAAAACGTCAATCACGTCGGGTCACAGTAGATTTACATAAAACACGCCCCCCTGATCCAAATTTGAATTAGGCGGGCTTACGCCGGCCGATTTACGCTGCGCCGCCGCAACTTACGGAGCAACTGCTTTGAGAATACAGCATTTGCCCGTCTAAGTTGCGGCGGCGTAACGTAAATCAGATACGTTAGGCCGCCGCAGAGATACGCCGCTGGACGAGAATCTGGCCCATTGTGTTCATCAATTGCCACTACTGTGCCCATCAATTGCTGCCAGTGTGCCCATCAATTGCTGACACTGTGCCCATCAATTGCTGACACTGTGCCTATCAATTGCTGACACTGTGCCCATCAATTGCTGACACTGTGCCCATCAAACTGGAAAAAAAAGCCAAATATGATTGTCAATGAAGTAAACCGCAGTGAACTCATTTCCTCTGACTTGTAGGAAGGGTATACTGGTACTCGCCCTCTGGCAATAGCATTTCAAATAAATAAATCAGTGCTATTTTAGGAGGAGGAATGACCTATGTTATCAGTTGGACGTGTCACATCACATGGTAAACACCCTCAGCCATGTCACTGTCAAGCATTTTTCTTTGCCAAGCCTTTTCCTCAAGAAATAATAGTAACATTGTGAGGCGTTCACTGCTTTTAAACTGAATCTGAAACATATGAAGCAAGATCACAGTGAGTCAGTCCATACCAAGTTATAGGTGGTGCCTGGGGGGGGCTTCCTGTCTTTATTCCCAATTCCATCCTTTCCTATTGTTCCTGCTCTATACAAATGTACTGTTTTCTTGGGGACATATTCCCGTATTTTTTTTTCAATTTTCAGTGCCACCTTAAACACATATTGCAATACTTGAGGTCAGTACCTGGAGCAATTATACTGGTTGGGATAAGTCAAGCTATAGAAACACTGGGCTCCATTAACAAAAGCATCTCGCATGCGATATGTAGGTCTTCAGACACATTTTCCCTAAATAATGCATGTGATCCTGAAACTGTCAATAACTAAATGCATGCGGTAATTAAGTGGTGATCGAAGGCATGCGGTATTTATGGAATGTGTACTGGATGAGTCATCAGATGTCAGCGGGGCTCCCCACTGACAGGTAAATGTAAAAGAAAAAGAATTGCCGGTGTTCTGCCGATAAAGGTCCCCCCGCGGATAATGACCCCCCCCCCCTGTACTGCACAAGCGCAGCGCTTGCACAGTACGAACCACAACGGAGCCGCCGAAAATAGCCGAAGATGAACACCTGTGAGTCAGCTGTACACGGCGCATGCGCAATGACCACGACATTGTGCCAGATGCTGCCGCACGCTCCCGATGCTCGTGCTTCTCTGAAAGGGGCAGGTGTATTAGGGTCTTTTCAGACATGCAGATCCTGTAGAGATCCGTTCCTTTCTCATCCACTTGCTCAGCGGGGATCGCTCCGTTGATCCCCGCTGACCCAGCAGATGACAGGGCGGTCCCCGTACACTGTGCAGGGACCGCCCTGTCAGATCTCCGCTCTCCCCTATGGGGGGATCGGATGAGCACGGACTGTCTGTCCGTGTTCATTCGCTCTGCAGACGGATGGTAACATAGGGTTTTCCTTCATCTGCAGAATCAGACCATAGCAGGGACGGATGATATCGGGTGTCAGCAGACATTCATCCGCTGACACCCGCTATCCCATAGGGATACATGTATGTCCTCTTTTTATCCGTAAACGGATGGATGAAAAAGCAGTCTTACGGTCTGCATGTCTGAAAGGGGCCTAACTGTTATATCGTGTAAGGGGCGGATGGCTACAGAAGAGGCCGAATTTTAAATTGATGGGTAGAGCTGATAACTTGGGGGTGATTTTAGCAATAAAATGCACGTCTTTGCGGGGCGTGTTTAAACAAATAAAGGGCGGGTTTTACAATGTTGATGGGCGGGTTTGCACGACCTATTTAACTAACTATCACACTGGGCCAGATTCAGCAAAGAATTACGCCGTTGTATCTCAGGGTGCATTCTCACGCTGGCCACTAGGTGGCGCTTCTGTCGTTTTCAGTGTAGAGTATGCAAATTACCTAGATACCCCGATTCACAAACGTACGTGCGCCCGGCGGTAGTTTTTTACGTCTTTTGCGTAAGGCTTTTTCGGCGTAACGTTGCTCCTGCTTCTATGAGGCGCACGCAATGTTAAGTATGGACGTCGTTCCCGCTTCGATTTTTTTATTTTTTACGTTGTTTGCGTAAGTCGTTTG
This sequence comes from Rana temporaria, assembly GCF_905171775.1. NCBI lineage: Eukaryota > Metazoa > Chordata > Amphibia > Anura > Ranidae > Rana > Rana temporaria. The sequence goes on along the minus strand of NC_053491.1, from coordinate 436,934,241 downwards.
CGAATAGGGCTGGACGTAATTTACGTTCACGTCGAAACCAATACGTCGTTGCGGCGTACTTGGGAGAAATGCACACTGGGATATGTACACGGACGGCGCATGTGCCGTTCGTACAAAACGTCAATCACGTCAGGTCATCATAGATTTACATAAAACACGCCCCCCTTCCACATTTGAATTACGTGCGCTTACGCCGGCCCCATTTACGCTACGCCGCCGCAACTTACGGAGGAAGTGCTTTGTGAATACTGCACTTGCTCCTGTAAGGCCCCATACACACCAGCGGATCTGTCCGATGAAAACAGTCCGCGGACCGTTTTCATCGGACATGTCCGCTGCCGGATTTTGGTCTGATGGCTGTACACACCATCAGACCAAAATCCCAGCGGAAAACAAATGCGGTGACGTGTCGCAACGTGGCCGCGCCGTCGCCGCAATGATGACGCGGCGACGTGCGCGACCCTGGAAGGGCAATGCTTCCACGCATGCGTCGAATCACTTCGACGCATGCGAGGGATGGCGGCCGATCGGATGTGTCCGGTGAGTCTGTACAGATGACCGAACACGTCCGACGGACAGGCTTCCAGCGGACATGTTTCTTAGCATGCTAAGAAACATTTGTCCGCTGGAAAAAGTCCGCTCGGCCGGGAATCCGGTCCGGTCGGCTGTACACACGACCAAACATGTCTGCTGAAACTGGTCAGCGGACCAGTTTCAGCAGACATTTTCGGTCGTGTGTACGAGGCCTTAGTTGCGGCGGCGTATCGTTAATTCGATACGCTGCGCCGCCGTAACTATGCGCGCCCTACCTGAATCTAGCCCAATGAATTTATCACAGTAGCAGTGTGGATTTTGATGATTTGTTGCAGATTCATTGCAGGACCCTCTTATTTGCACTAAAACCACCCCCAAGTTATCAGCTCTGCCCATCAATAAAAAATTCGGCCTCTTCTGTAGCCATCCGGCCCTTACACGATATAACAGTAATACACCCACCCCTTGCAGAGCATCGGAGGCGTGCGGCAGCGTCTGGCACAATGTCGTGGTCATTGCGCAGGCGCCGTGTACAGCTGGACTCACAGGTGTTCATTTTCGGCTATTTTCGGCGGCTCCGTTGTGGTTCGTACTGTGCAAGCGCTGTGCCTGCGCAGTACAGGGGGGTCATTATCCGCCGGGGGACCTTTTACAGCAGGACACCGGCAATGAAATGTTAAGGAAAAAAAATGGCGTGGGGTTCCCCCCAATCCATGCCAGGCCCTTTGGTTATTAAAGCAAGGGGATCAGCATAAGGCTACATACTGTACATGCTGTGCGGCCATGTAAATGTACCCTAAAGAGAACTCAGCTGAAATTTCCACAGTGAGAAGTCAGCAATGGCGGCTCCCATATTTCTGACAGGAAAAGTTTCCTTTAAAGAGACAGCTGAGAGAGTGTGTTACCTCACCTATTTTATACCTCCTTCACTTCACTGACAGTAACACTTGTATAACAGGAAGAACTACCCTCTGTCCTTACATTTAAACAATAACAATGCTATAATAAGAGATGTCCACCATCCGCTGAATTCCCCTAATCACATAGGGGGCTGATGTGTGAAAAGTGTGTTATAAAACAAATTCTGGAGGTGGCTCATAGCGACCAATCAGCTTCCATCTGTCATTTCTGCGCTCCAGGTCTGAAAGTGAATCAGGGTCTCTGACTCAATGTTTCCTGCTCATTTCACACTTTTTCTACATTAGCCGTACTCTATTCTTTTATACATTAGCCATTATACTTATTCTACCATGAGAAGCTGTCCTCTATTATATAATAGTGCCAGCTTTTAGGTACTGAGGTGAATTTATCAAAACGGGAACATCCAGAATCTGGAGCATCTGTTCACAGCAACCAATCAGCTTCTACCAATCATTTTCAAAGCTTAGCTGAAGACGCTGAAGATAGAAACTGATTGGTTGCCATGCACATAATGCACTCTAATAGCGAATATGACACACAGGACGATTCATTTTTAAATCGCCCTCTCTAGGTGAAGCTATATGAAAAAAAATAATAATAATAGTCCTGAAATGAATTAGGTATTAGCTAGAAAAGAAAGTTAGGCAGTACAGCAATAGGGAAAATGTATATGTAAAGCGCTGCGAAAGTTGACGGCGCTATATAAGTACCTGAAATAAATAAATAGATAAATAAAATACAGCACAGCCTACATATTATAATGGTGAGGAGTATGAAACATACAGCACAGTTTACAAAGTGCAATGGTCAGGAGTATATAAATACAACACAAAAGACTGAGTGTCATGGTCAGGAGTATATACTGTAAAGTACAGCACGGATTACAGTGTGCTGTGACCAGGGGTATATAACATACAGCACAGATTACAGAGTGCAATGGATAGGAGTATATAAAGTACAAGATAGATTATAGAGTGCAGGGTAGGAGTATATAAAGTACAGTACAGATTACAAAGAGAGTGCAACGTTTCGAAAACATGCAGGGCCCCTTCGTCAGGCATGTGACATCACATGCCTGACGAAGGGGCCCTGCGTGGCTCCGAAACGTTGCACTCTCTTTGTGTTGTGATCATGCAATAAATCATCCGTTTAGACGCTATTTACGTTGTTCCATGGTGTGCTGGCAAATATTTCTACTATACCTTCAGAAAGGCTGGGCCTAGGAGTAAAGTATTCTGTACCTTTTGGAGTGGGTCATGTGTATAAAAAGCAACCCCCCCACCTAGGGTTGCCACCTGTCTGGTGGAATGAAACCGGGACACATTATTCAGACCGGGCTGTGGCTCCCCAAGTAACCATAATAGCCACACACACATTTGTTGCTGTCCAAGAGCTGTGGGCGGCTGCACTGGGGTGCAGGGTGATGATGTCAGCAAGAGCAATTTGACCACACCCACGTTTTGCTGCGGCACGCTATGTGCACTGCATTACTACTCTCCACGGGGCACCCAAAGGACGTTTGGGTTTGGGTTGAAGAAAAGGTGGCAACCCTACCCCCACCTCTCCCATATGGCAATGCCCAGGCCAGGTGATTGGCCTTTAAGGCACCTAGAAAGGAATTTGGGAGATGTGGGGGCTGTCTTTCAAATGCTCTGGCAGCACAAACATCACTTTGTCCGGTGTAGTGTCACAGTTTGCTGCCTATCCTAGAATGCTGCGGAAGTCACGTGGCGGCCAACTGCGCATGCGCGGTGCGTTCCAAACGCAATTGCGATGCGTTCCAATGGATTCTCGACAGTACACACCAGCGAACCCGGCATTCAGGGCGACGTGCATTTAGAGGAAAGTGGCCAGTCGGCCTCACGTCCTCGCTTCGCTCGGCCTCCTGGCTCTTTTTTTAACATCCTCCAATCCACGGGGATGTTAAGGAAAGAGCCTGGATGCCGACCGAGGTTTCACTGGTGTGCAATGTCGTGAATCCATTGGAACGCATCGCATTTGCGTTTGGAACGCATTGCGCATGCGCAGTTGGCCGCCACATGACTTCCGGAGCATTCTAGGATCGGCAACAAACTGTGACAATACACCGGCATTCAGTGACCATACCTGGCATACTCCCATGGACATGCCAAGTTCCCGGATGTAGAGACCACCCTGGGCACTCGGTCAGCACTCTAAGCACATTCCCTTTCTCTGTCATTGACATGCTGTCAAAGTTGGACATTCTGCCAGGGGGCGTGACACATTAAAGTGCTCTGTATTATGTAACTAGTACTGTCTTGTGCATTATGACATACAGGTGCACTGACAGTGACATACTGACGTGGTATGACCTTGCCATACAGGTATGTAGAAAGACTAGGGCCCAGTTGTTTCTTTACATCATTTCTATATCCATCCCTTTCAATGAATGGGCACACTTTTACTAGTAAATTTTATTTATAGAGCTGCAGATTTCGCAACACCTTATTTGTCAGTAAGAAGGTATTACCCTTTAAGTGTGTCTGCTATTGTACTCAGGTGACACAATGACAGCATTTTATCATACTGCCTGCCAGAATGCAGTAGACGAATTCTAAGCTGTGTCTGACGCAGGTCGGCCAGACAACAATGGTGATCAGGGTCAGCTCTCTCTAGGAGGCCAAACCCTTCTCATCCACAGCCTTGTTTGTTATTGCAGAGCAGAACAATGGGCAGCAGCGCTGGGCAGTGGAACCGCACTCTCCGCTGGCGCCTCGGTCACACTCCTGCAGTGACAGGGTACTGCGATAAGGCACATCCCGCTGCCGATGTTATCTGTGATAAGGAAGACATCATTACATTCTGCCATGATATACAATACACGTGTCCTGCACTATGAGCTGAATAACTGCTAGAGCTCCGCACGGCACCGACAAAGTGTTTGCCAACTCATCCTGAACTGTTTGTAATAACTGTCAGTTGGCGCAAACTTCCCATTGCTTCATCATCTCTTCCTCCTTCACTCTCACTGGCCCAGGTGTAGAGATTACAGCAATTTAATTCTAGCAGGGAATAGAAAACGAAAGGGGGAGGGTTAGATGGTATATATAGGCATTAGGGCTCATTCACGCTACAATGCAGACTGCTAGAATGCATGCTTTTTTGTGCGTTGAGATGTAACAGACTGTCAGTGTACTAGAACACATACAAAACAGGTCTTGCTTTATTTTTTTTAGAACACCGCAATGCACACAGCATTTGCATCTGTTGTGTTATAACGCGCCATGGCCCAGATTCTCAAAAGAGATACGACGGCGTATCTCCAGATACGCCGTCGTATCTCTGATTTGAGCCGTCGTATCTATGCGCCTGATTCTTAGAATCAGTTACGCATAGATATCCATTAGATCCGACAGGTGTAAGTCTCTTACGTCGTCGGATCTAAACTGCATTTTTTTTTTACCGCTAGGTGGCGCTTCCGTCGAATTCCGCGTTGAGTATGCAAATTAGCTAGATACGCGAATTCCCGAACGTACGCGCGGCTGACGCAGTAAAGTTACAACGTTTACGTTAGGCTTTTCCCGGCGTATAGTTGCCCCTGCTATATGGTGGCATAAGTGCGGCGTAAAAAATGTTAAGTATGGCCGTCGTTCCCGCATTGAAATTTGAAAATTTTGCGTCGTTTGCGTAACTCGTCCGTGAATGGGGCTGGACGTAATTTACGTCCACGACAAAACCAATACGTCCTTGCGGCGTATTAGGAGCAATGCACACTGGGAGATTTCCACGGACGGCGCATGCGCCGTTCTTGAAAAACGTCAATCACGTCGGGTCACAGTACATTTACATAAAACACGCCCCCCGATCCAAATTTGAATTAGGCGGGCTTACGCCGGCCGATTTACGCTACGCCGCCGCAACTTACGGAGCAAGTGCTTTGAGAATACAGCACTTGCCCGTCTAAGGTGCGGCGGCGTAACGTAAATCGGATACGTTACGGCGCCGCAGAGATGCGCCGATCTACGTGAATCTGGGCCCATGTGTGCACTGTGGGGGCAATTAAAGCGAATCTTAAAGTAGAACTATAGGCAAAACTTTTGTTTCCCTTTTGGATAGAGTAAGGGAGAGTTAAAACAGAAAATATACACACATCCCCTAGGGAGTAAGGGAGAGTTAAAACCCCTGTAAGGTTTATTTTTGCCATCTTTGTCCCATTAGGGAGATTCACCTTCACTTCCTGTCCCATAGCCAAACAGGAAGTTAAGGGAAATCCCTATAAAATAAAGTGATTGTAAACCCTTTCTGACCACTTGCACATACAGGTAAGCCTAGATTAAGGCTTACCTGTAGGTGCAAGAAATATCTCCTTACCCTACATGGTTAAGGAGATATTTGCAGAAAGGACTGCATGCGCGCCGTAGACAACGGCGCAGGCGCAGTGAGCGTGCCAGTTTTATCAATAGGATAATGCCGGTCCTGCGCGCATATGCGGGAGTGACGTCATCACCGCTCCAGCCAGTCACAGCGCCAGAGCGGCGATACACGGAAGGGACTCGTAGGCAACATAGCTGCGGAGGGGAACGAGGAGCGATTCAGGGGCTTCGATCTCAGGTAAGTCATTCATAATGAGTTAGTATGCTATGCATACTAGCTCATTATGCCTTTCTCTTGCAGGGTTTATTTTGTTTCATTAAAAAATACATTCGCCTGAAAATCCTAATGAACTAAGGTCGAATCTGTCATTGAAGGCTTATGTAGGTAGATTCAGGTACGTTGGCGTAAGTTAGCGAGGCAAGTACATGATTCACAATGTACTTGCCTGCTAAGTTACGTCGGCGTAGCCTGAATCGGCGGGCGTAAGGGCGCCTAATTCAAATGTGTTTGAGGGGGGCGTGTTTTATGTTAATGGCGCTTGACCTCACGTTTTTTCCGTATTTTTTTTACTGCACATGCGCCGGGCGCCTACATTTCCCAGTGTGCATTGCGGCTAAGTACGCCGCACGGGACTATTGATTTTGACATGGATGTAAACGACGTAAATCCCGATTCACGGACGACTTACGCAAACAACGTAAAAAATTCGAAATTTCGACGCGGGAACAGCGACCATACTTGACATTACTATTCCAATAGGGCCTAGCTCTAACTTTACGCGGCCTATCTCTTACGTAAACGGCGTAAAAGTACTGCGTCGGCCGGGCGTACGTTCGTGAATCGGCGTATCTCATCATTTACATATTCTACGCTGACCGCAATGGAAGCGCCACCTAGCGGCCATCCAAAATATTGCAATCTAAGATAGGACGGCGCAAGCCGTCGTATCTTAGATATGTTTAAGCGTCCCATTGGCTGTCTGAAGCCCCTACGTCACTTCCGGTTATACGGCGATACGCTGCGTTCCACGCTGGAACGCACGCCGCTTCTGGTGCAGCATCTACGGCTCCCGTTCTCTGTGGGGTTCCCCTAAGGCTACCGAACATCTAGGACCTTCATTTACATCACCCGGGGGACCAGGATAAGAGACCAGCCTATTGCATTGCTGACTACGAGTTGTGACATCGGACCAGCCGTCTCCTCCATAACATGCCTGTATTTATACTGGTTTTGTGAGTAGCCTCTTTTACTGTGCAAATTGCTTTAATTAAATACCTACTTACTGCACTTAGGTTGGCGCATTTTCTCTCTTTTTTATACATATCTTTCAGAGTCTGCTTCTAACTCCGGATTTTGCTGCCACTATTGTGCTATTGGACTTAAAATTGGATTATTGATCCATTTGACTTATTTTATTCATTTATTTTCCAATTTTTATTGACATGGACCATATGATGTATGTACTTTTTTATTGTTGACTGTGCTCTCCTGGTTTTTGCGCCATCGATCTATACATATTACTCTGTTTGAGCATACACTTAAACATAAGTCGGCGTAGATTCTGAGTTAGGTCGGCTTATCTACTGATAAGTCGGCCTAACTCTTACTGAATCTACCTATTGGTGTCTGTAGAATGTTCTAAGAAGATTCGATGAAGCAACTAAACTGTACGACGCCACAATCGTACATTTCCGGTCGAATGCTCCGCCCACAAGCTATAGAAGAATTCTAATGTTGTATGACTAGTAATAATTATATTTAAGTATTATAACTACTAGTCAACCAACATTAGAATTCTTCTATAGCCTATGGGCGGAGAATTTGACCGGAAATGTCCGCTAGCGGCGATCGTATGTTTTTAGCTGCTTTGTCGAATCTTCATGTCTCTATAATGTCGAATCTTTCCTCTCTATGTAGAATAATCTTGGACTAATAGAGTTAGGTTAGGCACATTCTACCGCAGGTTCGCTAGACACAGATCGCTATTGTCACCATCATGTTGAATCTCCTATCTATATCCAACTGTTGTCGCAACAAAACGAAAAATAAAGCATTTTTTTATGTTGGATCTTTCGGCTCTCGGACTCTGCACATTCGTTACCGTTTGTTAAAAACGAAAGCGAAAATCCCAAAATTCGGACAAAAATTCTTTCGGACGAAAACGAATGCACATGTCTAGTGTCAAATTGACGTTTGTTTTCGAATGCAGTGACCAGAAAATTCGAAGGAGCAGGATGGAAAAATTTTCTTGACCAAAGAAATTTCTAACAGTGAATGTGGTTTATGTTTGATAAAGTCCGTTCATGCCAAAATTAAATGTTAAAAGCAACCAAAACTGTGAAGTACTTTCAAAAGCATAAGATAGAACGAGTTCAGAGAGGAGCAACACAAATGGTGAAAGGCCTGGGGGATAAAACATATCAGGGGAGACTTCAGAAACGTAATAGGGGTCATTTACTAAAGGCAAATCCACTTTGCACTACAAGTGCACTTGTAAGTGCAGTCGCTGTAGATCACTGTAGATCTGAGGGGAAGATCTAAAATGAGGGGAAGCTCTCCTGATTTTATCATCCAATCATGTACAAGCTAAAATGCTGTTTTTTATTTTCCTTGCATGCCCCCCCCTCAGATCTACAGCGACTGCACTTACAAGTGCACTGACAGTGCACTTGTATTTAGACATGTGCACTACCAAAAAATGTGTTTTTTCCGTTTATGTTATTTTCGTTTTTTTTATTTTTTCGTAACTTCGGGAAATTCAAAAACAAAAATTTTCATTTTTGTTTCATTAGTTTTTGTTTTTTTTCGTAAATTCGGGTAAATCGAAAAATATTTTTTTTCCGTTTTTATCAGTTTTTGTGCTTTTTTCGTAAATTCGGAATTCGGAAACTTAAAAGTTCGGAATTTTCGGATTTCCGAAAAAGCAAAAAACAAAAAAAAAACGAAATTTCCGGAAAAAAACGAATGAAACGAAAATGAAAAAAAAATTCGGAAATTCAAAAAATTCGGAAATTTCCCATTTTTGAATTTTAGATTTTCGAACTTTAGATTTTTGAATGTTACATTTTCGAAAATTCGAATTTTTCATATTTCAAAAATTCGAAATTTCGAAAATGAAAAATTCGAAAGTTCAAAAAATCGAAAATTTAAAATTTCAAAATTCGAAAGTTAAAAATTCGAAAATGAAAAATTCGAAATTTCGAAAATGAAAAATTCGAAATTTCGAAAATGAGAAATTCGAAAATGAAAAATTCGAAAAATCTAAAATTGAAAAATTAGAAATTAGAAAATGAAAGATTCGCAAATTTGAATATTCCAAATTAGAAAATGAAAAATTTGAAAATTGAAAAATTCGAAAAATAAAAAATTTGAAAATTCTAAAATGAAAATTTGAAAATTCGAAAATTGAAAATTCGAAATTTAAAATTAGAAAATTCGAAATTTGAAATTTGAAAATTATAAAATTTGAATATTCGAAAAATTAGAAAAATAAAAAATTCAAAATTCGAAAATAAAAAATGAAAAATTCTAAATTTCTAAAATTCTAAAATTTGAAAATCGAAGAATTTTTTTTTCCGTATTTGCGAATTTCCAAAAATTCGGAAATGAAAAATTCGGAAATGAAAAAATTCGAAAATTCGAAATTTCGGAAGTCCGATAATTTGGAAATTGAAATTCGGAAATAAGAAAATTGTGATTTTCGGAAATCCGAAAATTCGGATATTCGAAATTTTCGGAAGTCCGAAAATTCGGAAATAAAAAATTTGTTAATACCAAAATTCGGAATTAACGAATTTCCGAATTTTCGTTAAAAAACTAATTAGAAACTAAACAAATTGCACATGTCTACTTGTAGTGCAAAGTGAATTTGCCTTTAGTAAATAACCCCCAATATGTACAGTCTAGAGCAATGGCCTCTAAACTGTGGCCCTGTGCTTGCGTTTATCTGGCCCTTGGGGAACTATTCCACCAACTGACAGCAATGATGGAGCACCATTCCCCCTACTGGCACCATCAATATTCCTCCTATTAAAACCAATGATGGGACGCTAATACGGGGGGGGGGGATTTAATACTCCCACCGTCCACAGTCTGGTCTCCCTTAGGCCTGAAGAACAGTAAGCTGACCCTTTGCTTAGAAAGTTTGGAGACCCCTGACCTAGAGGAAAGAAATCAAAGGGGGGACATGACTGAAACCTTTACATACATTAGTGTGAATAGGGTTCAGGAGGGCAGTATCTTCAATAAGAAGCCAAGCCAAGATCAAGAGAATGGAGACATAACCTCAAACTAGCAGGAAGAAGGTTCAACCAATCTTAACCACTTCAGCCCTGGACCATTTGGCTGGCCAAAGACCAGAGCACTTTTTTGCGATTCGGCACTGCGTCGCTTTAACTGACAATTGCGCGGTCGTGCGACTTGACTCCCAAAAAAGATTGATGCCCTTTTTTCCCCACAAATAGAGCTTTCTTTTGGTGGTATTTCATCACCTCTGCGGTTTTTATTTTTTGCGCTATAAACAAAAATAGAGCAACAATTAAAAAAAAAAAAGAAATATTTTTTACTTTTTGCTATAATAAATATCCCCAAAAAATATATAAAAAAACTATTTTTTTCCTCGGTTTAGGCCGATACGTATTCGTCTACATATTTTTGGTAAAAAAAACAAAACAATAAGCGTTTATTGATTGGTTTGCGCAAAAGATAGAGGGGTAGATCCACGTACATCGGCGCATATATCCGCCGGGCGTAGCGTATCTAAGATACACTACGCCGCCGTAACTTGTTTTTTTTTCGAATCCTCAAAGAATTTGCGCCGTAAGTTACGGCGGCGTAGTGTATCTTTGGCAGCGTAAGGGCGCGGAATTCAAATGGATGTGATGGGGGCATGTTTTATGTAAATACGTTGTGACCCGACGTAAACAACGTTTTTTTTTTTACGGCGCAAGCGCCGTCCGTGGGGGTATCCCAGTGCGCATGCTCGAAATTAAACCGGAACGAGCCAATGCTTACGAAGGTGACATCATTCTACGCAAATCCCTATTCGCGAACGACTTACGCAAACTACGTAAAAAATTCAACGCGGGAACGACGGCCATACTTAACATTGAGTACGCCTCATAATAGCAGGGGTAACTATACGCCGGAAAAAGCCGAAAGCGCAAACGACGTAAAAAAATGCGCCGGCCGGACGTACGTTCGTGGATCGCCGTAACTAGCTAATTTGCATACTCGACGCGGAATTCGACGGAAACGCCACCTAGCGGCCGGCGGAAAAATGCATCTACGATCCGACGGCGTACTAAGACATACGCCTGTCGGATCGATCAGAGATGCAGTCGTATCTTGTTTTGTAGATACAAAACAAAGATACGACGCGGGAAATTTAAAATTACGCGGTGTATCAATAGATACGCCGGCGTAATTCTTTTGTGGATCTGCCCCATAGCGTCTACAAAATAGGATATCGTTTTATGGCATTTTTATTAATAATTTTTTTTTTTTACAAGTAATGGCGGTGATCAGCAAGTTTTATCATGACTGCGACATTATGGCGGACACATTGGACACTTTTGATGCCATTTTAGGATCATTGTCATTGATACAGCAATCAGTGATATATAAATGCACCGATTACTGTAAAAATTACACTGGCAGTGAAGGTGTTAACCAGTAGGGGGCGTTGAAGGGGTTAAGTGTGTCCTAGGGATGTGTTCTAACTGTGGGAGGGGGCGTGGCTACGTGTGACACGACACTGATCACCACTCCCGATTACAGGGAGCGGTGATCAGTGTCCTGTCACTAGGAAGAATGGGGAAATGCTTGTTTACCTCAGCTATTCCCCGTTCTTCCTCTCCGTGAGATGATCGCAGGTATCCCCGCGTACATTGAGTCCGCGGGACCCACGGAGCTTGCGACGCGTGCACGTGCCCACAATGCCACATCTTAAAGGGGACGTACCTGTATGCCCATTTGCCCAGTCGTGCCATTGTGCGACGTATATCGTCGTGTGCTGGTCGGCAAGCAGTTAAAAAGTATTATTTTACCGAGAGTAGTTAATGCCTGGAATAGACTTCCGGTAGAGGTAAGTGAGTCAGTCAACAGTAGGTGGATTCAACCATGCTTAGGCAAACATAGACCTATACTCAGAACAAAAAAATTAGAAACAATAGTATATGGGGGAAAAAAATTGGGGGAAGACTCAAATGCCACGTACACACAAATATTCAATGTGAGCTCGTTGTCAGAAAATCCGACCGTGTGTAGGCTCCATCAGACATTTGCTGTGGGAATTTCCGACAGCAAATGTTTGAGAGCTGGTTCTCAATTTTTCCGACAACAAAAGTTCTTGTCGGAAATTCCGATCGTCTGTAGCCAATTCCAACTCACAAAAATCCTACGCATGCTCAGAATCATCGAACTTCATTTTTCTCAGCTCGTTGTAGTGTTGTACGTTACTGCGTGACGTTCGGAGTTTCCGACAACATTTGTGTGACCGTGTGAATGCAAGACAAGTTTGAGCCAACATTCCGTCTGAAAAACACAGTTTTGATGTCGGAATGTCTGATCGTGTGTACGCGGCAAAAGTCTTTTCTTCAGCAATTAGACATGTGCACACTGAAATATTTTGTTTCGTAATTTAGTTTTCGCCTGAAAAATAATTGTATTTAGTCACTCCCGAAATTCGTTTTTATTTATTTTGTTTTTCGTTAAAAAAAATGCATTTGTCCGAAAATCCAAATTAAGGTCGAATCTGTCATTGAAGGCTTATGGTGTCTGTCGAATGTTCTAAGAAAAAAAAAAAAAAGAAGATTCGATAGAATCTTTAAAAAAACAAAAAACAACAAAAAAATTTGACTCTTCATGTCTCTCTATGTCGAATCTTCATGTCTCTCTATGTCGAATCTTTTCTCTCTATGTCGAATCTTCATGTCTCTCTATGTCGAATCTTTTCTCTCTATGTCAAATCTTTTCTCTCTATGTCGAATCTTCATGTCTCTCTATGTCGAATCTTTTCTCTCTATGTCGAATCTTCATGTCTCTCTATGTCGAATCTTTTCTCTCTATGTCGAATCTTCATGTCTCTCTATGTCGAATCTTTTCTCTCTATGTCGAATCTTCATGTCTCTCTATGTCGAATCTTTTCTCTCTATGTCGAATCTTCATGTCTCTCTATGTCGAATCTTTTCTCTCTATGTCGAATCTTTTCTCTCTATGTCGAATCTTCATGTGTCTCTATGTCAAATCTTTTCTCTCTATGTCGAATCTTCATGTCTCTCTATGTCGAATCTTTTCTCTCTATGTCGAATCTTCGGCCCCGTACACACGATAGAATCCATCCGCAGATAAATCCCAGCAAATGGGTTTCTGCGGATAGATCCTATGGTGTGTACACGCCAGCGGATCTGTTTCCGCGGAGAAATCTCCTCTGGGATGGATTCCAGCAGATCGGATATTTGCTGAGATGCACAACAAATCCATCTGCTGGAATCCATTCCAACGGATGGATCCGCTCGTCTGTACAGACTTACCGGATCCATTCGTCCAAAGGGATTCCCCGCACGCGTCGTAATGATTTGACGCATGCGTGGAATTCCTTATATGACAGCATCGCGACCGTCGCCGCGTCATAATCGCGGCGACGGCGCGACACGTCATCGGCAGAGGATTTCCGCGCGGATTTCAATGCGATGGTGTGTACACTCCATCGCATCGAAATCTGCGGAAATCTTTGAGAGGATTTATCCGTGGAAACGGTCCGCTGGACCGTATCTGCGGATAAATCCTCTCGTGTGTATGGGGCCTTCATGTCTCTCTATGTCGAATCTTCATGTCTCTCTATGTCAAATCTTCATGTCTCTCTATAAGGAATCTTTTCTCTCTATGTCGATTCTTTTCTCTTTATGTAGAATAATATTGGACTAATAGAGTTAAGGTTAGGCACATTCGACCACAACGAAAATGAAAATAAAGCATTTGTTTATGTTGGATCTTTCCGTTTTCGTTTTCTGTGCTTTCGTTATCGTTTGTTAAAAAGATAACGAAAATACCTGAAATTCGGACAAAAATGCATTCGGACGAAAAGGAATGCACATGTCTATCAGCCATGACTTTTTGTCTTTTTTTCTGCTGTCACTCTTCTATGTTACTTTCAAACGACATTCGCCAAGGCGTCAGATGTACTGATCAGAGTTTTTGCGCAAACGTTTGTTCTGAAATCTACCAGCTTTAGTTGGAAGTTCTGTCCAGTTATTTCTAGGTGACAGACTGGCTTTAAAGTTTCCACTTAAAAGGAAACGCAGACAGCTCAATGTGTTAAGACAACACCACTATCAGCAATGGATTTCAAAACGTTGTCATCTAACAGGGAACTAGCAATTAAAGTGAACAATTATTCCAAAGGCAGACAGGATAGGGATTAGAGAGATTTAGCGGCCTTTGCCTTGAAGTGTTCCTGTGAATCGCCTCCTCGCATTTCTCCTGCGCTGCTTGAGCACACCCTCTTCAGTTCTCTTCTGCTCCCTTGAAGTTCCCAATATATAACAAGGAAATGGGTCCCCTCTGTTTTCCCATAGAGGGAACAGAGGCAGAAACGCCATTGTTTTAGCAGGGGGGGATACGGGACAATCGCGGCCTTTGTTTTGTTTTTAATGATGTCCATTAAGGCCCTATTCACCTCGTCCTCCCCCTTCTGCTCTTCTCTTTTTCCAGCCAAGCTGATCTTTTTCACATTTCCTAAAGCCTGTCAGCCTCATGCAAATGGGATTGCTGTCAAGTGGTACACCTTTAACCTCCTTGGGAGACAAACGGAAGGCTTGTTTGGGACCACACATGGTGCTGAAATACCACCAGGCTCAGTTTTCCCCTTTGTAGGTCACTGGCCATTTTGCAGTATAAGCAGTTGTGATTGCTAGGGGATTCTGTAAATAGCCCATACCTCCCAACCTTCCGCGACAGGAAAGAGGGACAAATTATATGTATGTAGGCACAGGATGCGTCCTGCTTTGCCCCCTGATATGTGGACCATGAAGAATTAATCCACAAACAAATGATTGGTTAAACCCACAAGTGCTTTTTTTTTTTTTTACACCACAACTTTTTCTTTATGCTAGCTTTTCAAATAATAATAATTCAGGGGATGGATGAAATGTTTAGTGTAGTATAAAGCCTGGTACACACGATCGGATTTTCAGCGGACAAAACGTAGGACTTGTGTCCGAAGAGCATTGGCCAGGAATTTGTCTTGCATACAAACGACACACAATTGTTGGCAAACAAACACTAAACTACGTAGGTTTTTCAGCTCTTTAGCGCCACCCTTTGGGCAACTTTTGGTAATGTGTTATGCCGCTTACACTAGGGTGACCAGACATCCCCAGTTTCAGGGGACAGTCCCCTGATTGAGGACACTGTCCCCGAACCAAGTCTGTCCCTGGTTTTGTCCCCAGATTGGATTTAATAGGGGGCAGGGGCAATTTAAAAAAAATTGAATTACACACCCCCGCTCCGCCGTGCCTACTAGCATAGGGGGGTTGTATTTTCCCCATTA
Source organism: Rana temporaria (assembly GCF_905171775.1). Lineage (NCBI taxonomy): Eukaryota > Metazoa > Chordata > Amphibia > Anura > Ranidae > Rana > Rana temporaria. The sequence goes on along the minus strand of NC_053491.1, from coordinate 436,918,901 downwards.
TCTGTGCTCCTTTCTGATGATCATGTGCTGGTCGGAGCGGAGGGAATATTTCTTCAGTTTCGGGCGCATGCCCATTCAGCTTCGCTCGCATGTTCTTCTGCCTTGGCTCAAATCCTGGCCATTCACCTGCCTATCTCCTTGCCTTCCCTGGCGGAGTGATCTTCCTCCGCTCCCCATCCAGTAGTAGCCGGGGCCCAAAGAGTAATGCGGCGTACACACGATCGTTTTTCGGCATGAAAAAAACACATCGTTTTTCAGCATGTCCAAAAAAACAATGTTTTTCCAACTTCATCATTAAAAACTATGTTGCCCACACACCATCGTTTTTTAAAAAATGATGAACAAAGCGCGGTGACGTACAACACGTACGACGGCACTCTAAAGGGGAAGTTATATTCGCCTTTGGGCTGCTTTTAGCTGATTCCTTGTTAGTAAAAGACGATTTGCGCTTTTCTGTCTGTTACTGCGTGATGAATGTGCTTACTCCACACTGTAGTGTCCCGGAATGAAGGTGCCCGGGACAGATCTGCAAAATGCGGGACTGTCCCGGGCAATCCGGGACACGTGGTAACCCTAATCCCAGCCGAGCAGGAGAGAGGACCCTATCGCCTCCGCGGCGGAGGGTGCGGGAGAGCAGCGGGAGGAGGGGGTCCCTCTCCCGCCACCAATAACGGTGATCTTGCGGCGAATCCGCCGTGGAGACCACCGTTATCGTTTAGAGGACCGCTCACTGAAAAGATGGATATCTCGGTTGTGGCAGTAGCTGCTGCTGTTACCGAGATATCCATCTTTAAAAAAAATGACGTATATACACAGTGAGGGGTCCTTAAGTGGTTAAATAAAAGATTTGAAAAAAAAAAAAAAGTTTAATCGGTTCAATGCAGTTTGATTCTTTTAAACAATAACTGCCTTTGAAACAAAATGTATTGAAAACAAGAGCCCCATCAAAAATCTGAAAGACAGTGAAAGTCTTTCATGCATTTTCGATTGGGGAGTCTTCAATTTAATTTTCCCACTATTCAGTAAGAAATAATAGCTATTAGTTTGGATAGTTTTTTTAATTTGATCAGAAAATTGGATCGAAAACGAGATGGAAAAATGGAATTTCCATCTGTTGTGTCAGCTTAACATTGTTAGAAGAACATTAATTGCTTGGTGGAACTGTAATGACTCATTATTGAATTTGGATGTGCCTTTCTCTATAAGCTAACCTTGTTTATCTGCTGGCTTATCAATGTCAGTGCAAACTGCTGTGTCACTGCTTTGTTTTATATGTACTGTATGTTTGATATCCAGCATAGCCATTACATAACCTGAACCTAATAAGAGAAGAGATGGGCCAAAATATTCATTTTAAACAAGAAATGTGTTTTAAAGTGTCACTAACTTTACGAGTCTGCATGAATAAATTCCTGGCATGCCACAATATCCAACAATGTTATTTGTTTTGTTCCTAAAGCTGTACTTTTTATCATTAAAATCTGCACTTGAGCTTGCAGTCAGTTATTGTGCCTACGCTGAGATGATGTTATCAGTCTGCTGCAGGCAGGAGGAAGTCTCCTCTCCTTCGGTGGTACAGTGGAACTTTGTACTTAGCCACAAGAAAACATTGCTTCCTCGCAGCCCCCCCCCCACGGTCCAGCAGTGGACTGTTCCTGGTCTATGGAGCCTGCTCTAGGCTTGATGATGTCAAGAACCGTCCACAATTCAAGACCGCTGGATCTTGGGGGTGCCTAGCCTTATGCCTCGTACAGACGGGCAAACATGTACGATGAAAACGGTCTGCCGGACCGTTTTCAGCGTACATGCCCGCCCGGAGATTTCTGTATGATGGCTGTACACACCATCATACAGAAATCCGCGCGTACACGATACGAGGCCGCGCCGCGACGATGACGCGGCGACGTGCGCGGCCCTGGCAGTTCAATGCTTCCACGCATGCGTCGAAGTCATTCGACGCATGCGAGGGATGGCGGCCGCTCGGACATGTACGGTAAGTCTGTACAGACGACCGAACATGTCCGACGGACAGGATTCCAGCGGGCATGTTTCTAAGCAAGTTTAGAAACATTTGCCCGCTCGAAAACGGTCTGGCGGGCAAATGTACGCTGGAATCCTGTCCGCTCGGCTGTACAGACGACCGAACATGTCTGCTGAAACCGGTCCGCGGACCAGTTTCAGCAAACATGTTCGGTCGTGTGTACGGGGCCTTAGGCAACATTTCAGTCTAGGAAGTAGATGGTGATCCTGAGTGATGCCACTAGACGCCAATCCACTAGAGCAGGTGTCTCCAAACTTTCTAAACAAAGGGACAGTTTATTGTCCTTCAGACTTTGAAGCGGGAGTTCACCCGAAAAAAAATGTTTAACATTAGATTGGGCCTAATTACGGGAAGTAGAATCGGGTGTTTTGTTTAAAATCAATGCAGTACTTACCGTTTTAGAGATAGATGTTCTCCGCCGCTTCCGGGTATGGTGTTCGGGACTGGGCGTTCCTATTTAATTGACAGCCTTCCGACGGTCGCATACAGCGCGTCACGAGTTGCCGAACGTCGGTGCGGCTCTATACGGCGCCTGCGCACCGCCGTTCGGCTACTTTCGGAAACTGGAGACTCGCTGTATGCGACGGATCGGAAGGCTGTCAATCAAATAGGAACGCCCAGTCCCGCAGCCCATACCCGGAAGCCACGGAGAACATCTATCTCTAAAACGGTATGTACTGCATTGATTTTAAACAAAACACCCGATTCTGCTTCCCGTAATTAGGCCCAATCTAATGTTAAAAATTGTTTTTTTTGGGTGAACCTCCACTTTAAGGAGGCTGGATTGGTCAGGGGTAGTAGAAAATGGCGCATCAGTGGGAGTACACAACGCCTCAGGCTTGATGGTCAGTGGGAGTAGGAATAGTGCACCATCAATTCTGTCAGTGGGAGGAATAGTGTCCCATGGTCAGGGCCGTCTTAATAGCATCATGGGCCCCTGGGCAAAGTAATGCTTGGGGCCCCTACAATGGAGACAGTGCAGGTAAACAGACATCAAGTAGGTAGGAGGCAGACAAGCAGAGCTTCCCCTTTTGGTTGGAGCTCTGTATTAACTACATGAACAATCATTCTGTACAGCACAGAAACAGAGGGAAAATACTACATACATAAAGTTATAAAGCTGTCCTGTGCATATAATATATCTGTTAGATTGATGCCTCCCCAGCACTATGGCCCTTCTACACCCTAGATATCCACTCTAGCCCCTCTACACCCCAGATATCCCCCCAGCACTCTGACCCCTCTACACCCCAGATATCCCCCCAGCACTCTGACCCCTCTACACCCCAGATATCCCCCCAGCACTCTGGCCCCTCTACAGCCCAGATATCCCCCCAGCACTCTGGCCCCTCTACGCCCTAGATATCCTCCCAGCACTGTGACCCTTCTACACCCCAGATATCCCCCCAGCACTCTGGCCCCTCTACGCCCTAGATATCTTCCCAGCACTGTGACCCTTCTACACCCCAGATATCCCCCCAGCACTCTGGCCCCTCTACGCCCTAGATATCCTCCCAGCACTCTGACCCCTCTACACCCCAGATATCCCCCCAGCACTCTCACCCCTCTACACCCCAGATATCCCCCCAGCACCGGTGACCATACACCAAGAGATACCCCTTGTATTGTGACCCCACTACATCCCTGATACCCCCTACACCGTGGCCTCTCTACATCCCTTATACCTCTAGCACTATAGTCACCCAAGCTACCCCAAGCATTGCTACCCCCTATACACCCCAGATCCCCCCTCAACATTATTATCGTGGGCTCAAGGACCAGCTGGTTTTGGGAAAGTGCAGGGGTCCCCCATGCAGCTGGGACCCCTGGGCAGTGCCCAGGTGTGCCCTCTCATTAAGACAACCCTGCCCATGCTCAGTGTCAGTGGGAGGAATAATGCCTCATGGTCGATGTTGGTGGGAGGAATAATCCCCCATCGGTGATGTCAGTGGGAGGAATAGCGCCCCATTGATGGTGTTAGTAGGATGAATGGTTTCTTGTATCAATGGGAGTAGACGTACTCCATGGGCCGTATAAAGGCGAGTAAAGGGTCACAGATTGGAAACTTCTGCACTAGAGAGACAAATAGATAATTATTAGGAGGAGTACTTGGATCTCTGTGAGAAGCAATAAAAAACTGGAATTGTTACATTTAGCATGCATGCAACTAATATGAAAAAAATGTATCTTCAAGCATTGGATAGAGTCCCTCATTTCCATTTGAGAGCATTGGAAAGTTTGCTTTATTCTCTGAAATACTCATACTGTACCTAGCAATGTAGAGCTTTCTGAATGTACACGAGCAGCGTGAATACTGGCCCAGTTACAGGCCTACGTCTTGGATAGGCTCCCATTTCCAGACGCCAAGCAGCATGTGCTTGTCGATGATTAAACTGGCTCAGTGGGTAGGATGCCTTCTTAGCACTGCACAGACTAGGATCATGCACAAGGGTTAATCTTGGCTTCTTCCTCTTGTAAAACACTTGAAACCTCAACTCTGCCAAATATAAAAATGAAAAAGCAGGACGTGCACTGACAGCTACTAACAAGCCACATCACAGGGAGCAGCAGATGTGAAGAACTTCTGAAATTGAGTGAGTCAGGTCTGCCTGGGAATATAAAATGACGACAGGAAAATATCACCCACCACTTTATAAAAGTCAGGCAATGGTGCATGTCTATACCGCGTCTTTCCTGCCACGGGTAACCACAGACCGGAGCATCATGGTGCATTTGTTTACAACATTTTATGAAGGGTTGTATTGATCAGAATATACGATCGGCACTTGCTATCACAGTCATTTTTGTCTTTCTTGGTTAAATCCAACCAATCAGTATTTAGAGAATTTCCAGATGATGGTTTACCAAAGCATTCATTCGCACCTAAGGGAGGAAAACAATCATGGGCAGCGGAATAATTCCTGCATGTGAATGGGCGTTCAAAGAAAAAACTGGTTCACTAATATTGAAATGTGGAAATTGTGTCAGACCTGTAATAAAAACAGGGAGATGGAGGGTGAGAAGGCCTTCAAACTGTGTAGGTTGGAAATAAAAATAAAGGGCCAGATTCACATAGGTTAGCGGATCTTTAGATCCGCGTAACCTATGTGATTTAAGATCCGCCGCCGCAAGTTTTTGAGGCAAGTGGGTAATTCACAAAACACTTACCTCAAAACTTGCGGCGGCGGATCGTAAATCCCCCGGCGGAATTCAAATTCCGCGGCTAGGGGGAGTGTAGTATTTAAATCAGGCGCGCCGATTTAAATGCGCATGCGTCGTCTGCGAATTTTCCCGGCGTGCATTGCTCCTAATGACGTCGCTAGGACGTCATTGGTTTCGGCGTGAGCGTAACTTGCGTCCAGCGCTTTTGTGAATCAACGTACGCAAACGACGTAAAAAAAAAATTTGACGCGGGAACGACGGCCATACTTAACATTGGCTGTGCCTCATAGAAGCAGGGGTAACTATACGCCGGGAAAACCCTTACGTAAACGGCGTAAAGTGACTGCGCCGGGCCTGCGTACGTTCGTGAATTGGCGTATCTCGCTGATTTACATATTCTTAACGTAAATCAGCGAGAACGCCCCCAGCGGCCATTTTAAAATTGCAGTTAAGATCCGACGGTGTAACACACCTGTCGGATCTTAGCCATATCTATGCGTAACTGATTCTATGAATCAGTCGCATAGATACGACCGATGCAACTCTGAGATACAACGGTGTATCAGGAGATACACCGTCGTATCTCTATGTGAATCTGGCCCAAAAACTCTCCTGAACTTGAATCTATCTCAGGGTCGGGGCAAGGGGAAGGGGCAGTCTTGTTGGAACAGGAAGGGGTCATACCCAAACTGTTTCCACAAAGTTGGAAGCATGAAATTGTCCAAAATGTCTTGGTATGCTGACGCCTTAAGAGTTCCCTTCACTGGAACTAAGGGGCTAAGCGCAACTCCTGAAAAACAACCCAACACCATAATCTCCCCTCCACCAAATGATTTGGACCAGTGCACAAAGCAAGTCCATACAGACATGAATGAGCGAGTTTGGGGTGGAGGAACTTGAGTCCAGACTTCAACCCCATAGAACACCTTTGGTATTAATTAGAGCAGAGACTGCAAGCCAGGGCTTCTCGTTCAACATCAGTGCCTGACCTCACAAATGCTCTTCTGGAAGAATGGTCAAACATTCCCATAGACACACTCCTAAACATTGTGGACAGCCTTCCCAGAAGAGTTGAAGCTGTTATAGCTGCAAAGGGTGAGCCAACTCAATATTGAACCCTACAGACTAAGACTGGGATGCCATTAAAGTTCATGTGCGTGTAAAGGCAGGTGTCCCAATTCTTTTGACAATACAGTGTATGAGTGACCACAGTGCGTGCAAGGAAGGAAACACCAGCAAGGTGCTGAGGTACAGAAACCCCCTTCACTGGTTGAAAATCTCTTAAAGAAAATTTCTGTTGGCTTTACTAAAGCTTAAAGAAATTACGAAGAGCCTCACACAGTTTTGAACAACTTTTGTTGAACGACATTTGTTGAGTCATCAACTTGATGAGAATCTTCGTCTGAATGTTCATATAAACATTTGTTCAAAAATCTACTACCGTAGTGTATGACTAGTTTAACTTGGATCCTCAGATTAAAACGTTTAGGAACCCATCTACTAGACAGATCTGTTAAGTATTGTTCACTGTCTTTTGAAAAAAAAAAAAGAGAGAATAAATCACTGACATCCCATTGTAGATCTCGGAGATATTATCTATGTCCATTTCAGGGTAGAGTTACAATGTAACTAAAGAAGACATCAGAGCTTCTTGATGGGTCTGATTATATCATAGCAACTGTGCAACTAATTCAAACACCCCCTCCATGGAAAATGATAAATGGTTTTCTGTAATACGTTTAGCGATAAATTATGATAAATGGATCTTCATTGTTCAACCACATCCAGATTATCTGCCTTATTAAACAGTATCAAAGGAGCACTCAGAAATATTGCATTCTGATAACTTCGTGTGGTTTATATATATAATGATGGTATTTATATAATTTTATATTATTCCTTTCACGTGCTTGGGTAATTCCTATTTTTATTTATACGATATATGACAGATGAAAAATGTAAATATAAAAAAGGGAAAAAAAAAAAATGATGGGTCCTATTTTATGTCATATGCAGCTTATTGCGTCCATGTGCATGAGGATTAAACCTTTTTTTTTGTTTCATAACAGATGCAAAAATAAAATATAAGAAAAGGCACATGAAAGGAAAAAATAGGAATTATATACAGTGTATAATTCCTATTTTTATTTATACGATATATGACAGATGAAAAAAATTAAATATAAGAAAAGGCACATGTAAGAAAAAAATTTCAAATTTCCCGCGTCGTATCTTTGGATTGAATCCTCAAACCAAGATACGACGGCATCTGGGTTAGATCCGACAGGCGTATGGCTTCGTAAGACTGCAGGACTGCAGGTGTTTTTCAGGCGGTATTTAGTCGCTATTTTTAGCGCTAAAATGCCATGAGTAACACCATGGCGCAATGCTCTGCACTCCAAGCCCACCCTATTTTGAAGCCTATTAGAGCCCTTTGGCTCTAATCAGGTGCTTCAAAAAACACCCCCGCTGCTGTAATGCAAGGTGCCGGATGTATGAATAGGGGGCGGCGGCGGCGGCGGCCATGGATAGATTCATGCTATTGCAGGAATCTATCCATTATACATATAGGGGGTGGCATGGAGAGAGGGGGCGGTGCCCAGGTGCCGCTAATGGACGGGCTACCACTGGTCTGCAACCAGGTATATAAAATCTTAATGTGCCGCTCTCTACCTTCTATTGCTTGAGCTCATGTTGCAAGTAAATTTTTTTCTACACCTTGAATCAGGTTTGCACTTTCACTTCCTTCTAATATTTCTGGGTACCTAATTAATTTTATATATAAAAAAAAATATATATTTTATATAAAAAAAATGAATAAGTTATTTTATATTCATTATATTATTTTATATTATATTATTATTATTATTATTATTATTATTATTATTATATATATTATATATTATTATATATATTATAAATTATATATATTATATTATATTTTATATTAAACATACATGGGTACATTATTACTATACTAGGAAAAGTGTCAATGGGTAATGCCTTATTTCTCTGGATCTGTGTAATACAGTAGCAGAGCTGAGCGCTGGCGATCTCCAAGGCCTGAGAGGTTGTACAGTAAAAACAGGAAGGAGCGTTGAGTGTACAGAACATTCAGGTCAATACAATGGATGACTTTTGAACTGTAGAGGACAAAGTGTCTGTTTGAAGCATGTCACTGATGTCACTGGAGCCGGCTCCCTATAGCCAGTTTAGAACGCCATGCCTGTCAGTTAATAGGCATACACCGGCGCGCTCTGGTACAATGGAAAATACAAGTTTTGACTTGCGCTCCAACCAGTGTATGGAATTTGCTGGCATTTCTATAAGGATCAGTTTACGTTGGTGGGTTGAAACAGTGGAAGTCATGCTTGACCTATGATCTACTCCATTGGTGGTGGACGGTGTCCCCTTTCAGCAGAAGCAATTGGTCAATGTCCTGTAGAGCGTAAAGCCTCGTACACACGACCGGTTTTCTTGGCAAAAACCAGCAAGAAAACTGCTTCTTGCCGAGATTCCCGTTCGTGTGTACGAGGCTTTCAGGTTTCTCGTCAGGAAATCTGGCCAGAATCTCGACGAGAAAAAAAGAGAACCTGCTCTCTTTTTTCTCGTCGAGATTCTTGTCGGCCTGTTTGCCGACTAGAAACCCGAGAGTGTGTATACTTACCTGTCGCCGAGGAAACCCGCGCATGCTCGAAATGACTTTGACGCATGCGCTGTAGCTTCCACGGCATAGGTAGGGTGAAGCAAGATGGCGGCGACGGCATCGAATGTGACGAGAGCATGCTCGACGTACACGATGACGTCACCACGTTCTTTCCTTTCAAGAAAACCATGAGTTCTTTTGAAACGAAAGTCTGTACACTCAGGCGGCAAGAGTTTCTTGCCAAGAATCTCGTCAGGGAAAACAACAGGTTTTTCCTGACGAGATTTTCGGTCGTGTGTACGAGGCCTAAGCCCCCATTCACATCTAGGCGTTTTTACGCCTGTAGTGCTACGCCGCTGCCGCCAGAGGGATGAGAACACATGTCCCTCTATGGAGATGGTTCACATCTCCACGCCGAACGCCGGACGCCTGACGCCTGCCGCCTGAAAAAAGGTCCCGGACCTTTTTTTCAGGCGGCTTTCGGCGTTCGGCTAGGAGATGGGAAGCATCTCCATAGAGGGGGTCAATCTGGGGCACATCTAGGCGGACAATACCGGCGTTTTGTCGCCGCAAATCGCGGTACAAAACGCTGCTATTTGTACCGCGATTTGCGGCGACAAAACCCCCGCGACACTTTCTGTGAAGTAAAAAATGACGTTTTTGAAACTTCAATTTTCAAAGACGAAGTTGCCTACACACCATCGTTTTCTCACAATGATCTTGCAAAGTGAGGTTACGTTCACCACGTTTTTCCATTGAAGCTCGCTTCATAAGTAGCTTCTGGGCATGCGTGGATGAAAAAACGTCTTAGAAAACGACGTTTTTTACTACACACGGTCAATTTCTGTGAAGTAAAAAGTGCACTTTTGAAAAACGACACATAAAATTGAAGCATGCTTCAATTTTTTTTGGTCGTTTTTTACAAGACATAAAACGACGTTTTCCCCCACACACAGTCAATTAAAGTGACGTTTTTAAAAACGTCATTTTTTTTCATCACATAAAGTGATGGTGTGTACGCGGCATAAGACTTAGCTGACCTTGGTGTACACTGAGCCAACACAGGCATCATAGGTGTGCGCAGCCTATTGCATTAGGGTGTGCACCCCAAAGCTCAAACACACATGCGTGTATAATATATGATTTTTTTTGTTTTTTTACAATTTCTTTTAAAAAAACATAATTTCACTTTAAAAGCATTTTATTATGTGTTTAGAGTATAACTAAGCTGAAAAACAACATCGTAATATATTTTAGCTTAACAGTTCTTAGATATGGAGGATGCTTTCGTTTTCATTTTTTAGGCTAAGAACAATTTTAGCAGGTACAAAAAATACCTGATGATCCTGCCAGAAACGGGGTGTCCTCACATCCTGTGAGCTGAACTGAAAGCAAAAACATTCCCAAGTCAGATACCCCACAATAACATGTGGGGAGCTTGGCGATCCAGCATAAAAATCTGTATATGTAGTTACCTCTTCGAGGATCTGACCACAGATCTTCACAAATTAATATAGAGTATAGTAGAGAACAAAATAAAGGCAGAGTGTCAGCAGATGGACAAGTCAATTTGAATCAATATATATGCAGTTCACCTAGGACAATTGCCAAGAGAACACCAGGACTATGATGTAAAGGTTGTATTCTGAGCCGGTTTACATAGATGCGATTTGGATACATTTTGAACCGCATCCAATTTGCATGATGTGAAATAACCTTGATTTCTATTGTGCCAGTTCACATATGTCCGGTGCAGCCGGAGTGCAGATTCAGTGCCAATTGAAAAAGAGTTCTGCCAGTCTTCTGAGCAGTGCGGTCCGGCTCAGGTGCAAATTCAGTTGACTTCTACGGGAATGTTTCTGAATCGCACATGTCATTAGTTGTGGACAGGATAAAACCCTGACCTGATCCTTATCTATACTCGTCCTGATCCTTATCTATACTCGTCCTGATCCTTATCTATACCCGTCCTGATCCTTATCTATACCCGTCCTGATCCGTATCTGTAACTGTCCCGATCCTTATCTATACCTGTCCTGATCCTTATCTATACTCGTCCTGATCCTTATCTATACCTGTCCTGATCCTTATCGATACCTGTCCTGATCCTTATCGATACCTGTCCTGATCCTTATCTATACCTGTCCTGATCATTATCTATACCTGTCCTGATCCTTATCTATAACTGTCCTGATCCTTATCTATAACTGTCCTGATCCTTATCTATACATGTCCTGATCCTTATCTATACCCGTCCTGATCCTTTTCTATGCCTGTCCTGATCCTTATCTATACCTGTCCTGATCCTTATCTATACCTGTCCTGATCCTTATCTATACATGTCCTGATCCTTATCTATAACTGTCCTCATCCTTATCTATAGCTGTCCTCATCCTTATCTATACACGTCCTGATCCTTATCGATACATGTCCTGATCCTTATCTATAACCGTCCTGATCATTATCTATACCTGTCCTGATCATTATCTATACCTGTCCTGATCCTTATCTTAAACTGCCCTGATCCGTATCTAAACCCATCCTGATCCTTATCTATCCCTGCCCTGATTCAAGGAAGAATATACATGATGAATGTATTTAGATATTCTTTTGCTTATCCCGGAGTTCAGCTTTAAATATGGGTGTAACATGAAACATGGTCAGGAGGATGGACTTCTCCTTTAACCTGTCCCCTGGTAGAGGTCCCTCAGCCTTACGGCCCCCCTATGCAGCAGCACAATCCGCCCCGGCTGCACGCCGGCCCCTGTATTCCCTGTAAAACATTTCCTATACAGTAACTTAGTAAATAAGCCCATCAAACAGGAAAGCAGTAAAAAAAAGAGAGAAGATAACAGAAAAACAAGGGAATGCAGCCGGTAGTAGTTAGCTACTGAGTGACTTTTCTCTGGGAGGCAAACAGCTTGGAAAGCCGCAAGGAAGCAGAGGATATGGGAGAGGGACAGAAATAGCTCCTTCTCCCCGAAGCGGAAGATGGGAACAGTAAGCAGATGTGACCTCACGCCTCTCTCTCCCTAGCAGGGTCCCTTCCCACTGGGGACACGTCTGCTCTTTTACCCCCCTTCCTCCATCCGGACAATTCACAGACACAAGCTGGGGATCCGGCTGGTGTGCTCCGCTGCCGGATATGTCCCTTTGTGCCCTTTATATCCGCACCAAATTGTTTTATTGTATTGTAGCCACTCACAGTGACAGGCCGGAGAGTGGGAAGAGCGCTGTAATGTCACATAACATTGTATATGATAATGTCACAGCGCGGGTCAGCACCGGGGTGGAGAGGGGCCGCATGGATGTCACGGGGCGGAATAATCCCTAACGCAATGACATTTAGTGTGCTCAAGTACTGTACATCATAAACCTTTGCAATTTTTGTAAATAAACGACTTATTTTCGCCATCATTGCATCTCAGTGCTGCTGCTGCCTCTTTGCAATCACTTCCTGCAATTTCTATATGGCATTTCTCAGAGTGTATTTCCTGACAGATGCCCAATGCTTTTTAAAATGACCACTTGTCCTTAAAGCGGATCTCCCACGTCCATACATTTTTTTTTTCTAGTAGGTCAATCGTTAATAGTAAAAATTAGAAGAACTCACTTATTTGGTGTGCAGAGTCCACTTATTACCGATTCCGTCTGCGATTTACACTTATATTCTGGTCGCAGCGCCGTTCCCATTTTAACTGTGGGCATTGGAAGCCCACAAGAAGCCACTTCCTGGTTGCGCCGCTTAATCCCGCGCATGCGCACTAATTACGGGGAGTAGCGGCGTCAACTACTGTGTTGCCATCACAGCGGCAGGCGTCGTTATGCAAAGTTACTGAGCCACGGCTGGGTTTTTTAAAGGGGACGTACATGTACGTCCATATGCCCAGCCGTGCCATTCTGACAATGTATTTAGTCGTGCGGCGGTCCTTAAGCGGTTAATACCTTTTTAACTTCAGCCTAGGCTTTTCATTTTTTTTTAGAATAGAACACCACCATTGGTTGGAGCGCTCTCTTTACTCTCTATTAAACATGTGCAATTAGTTTTGCTCCGAATTCATCTTTCGACGAAATTCAATAAATTAAAACCTGTTTAACAAATTTTTCCGAAAATTCGTAAATTCGTTAATTCGTAAATTTGAAAATTCAAATATCCGAAAATTAAAAAATCCGAAAATAAGAATGAAAATCCAAACATTCGAAAACCTGAAAATCCAAAATAATAACTAACTAATGCCACGTACACATCATCACTTTATGTGATGAAAAAAAACGACCGCGTGTGGGGGAAAACGTCTTTTTATGTCTTGTGAAAAACGACAAAAACAAAAAATTGAAGCATGCTTCAATTTTTTGGGTCGTTTTTCAAAACGTTGTTTTTTGTCTCAAAAAAAATCACCGTGTGTAGGCTAAAACGACGTTTAAAACGACGTTTTTAAACCTGCGCATGCTCAGAAGCAAGTTATGAAGCAAGCTTCAATGAAAAAGAGTGCTGAACGTAACCGCGCTTTGCTAGAGCATTTTGAAAAAACTATGGTGTGTAGGCAACGTCGTTTTTTTACTTCACAAAAAATGTCGGTTTTTTTCATCACATAAAGTGATGGTGTGTACCCGGCATAACTAACAATAATAACTATTACTAATTATTAAAATATAGGTATTGGAATTTCCTTTCAAATTTGGCTGTTTATGAACGTAACGAATACGAATTCATCCAAAATTACGAATTATCCGAAATAACGAATGCCGCATCTAATTGAATGGAATGTAACGACTTACAAATAATAAATAATGATAATAATAATAAAAATATTTTTGTTATTATTATGTATTATTATTAATTTGTTACATTCCATTCATTTAGATGCGGCATTCGTTAATTCGGATAATTCGTAGCTTCGGATAAATTCGTATTTGTTAAACAGCCAAATTTGAAAAGAAATTCCAATACCTTTAATTTAATAGTTAGTTATTGTTAGTTAGTTATTTTTTCACATTTTTGAATTTTCGAATTATCGAATTTCTGAATTTACAAACTAGAATTTACACATTTTCGAATTTTCGAATTATCGAATTTCTGAATTTACAAACTAGAATTTACACATTTTTGAATTTACGAATACCGCATCTGACCAAATGGAACATAACAACTTCAGATTTTTTCCGAAGTTACGAATTTATTGGAAATAACCAATTTTGATCATAACCTAAATGACCCGGGGAAAAAAAAAAGAAACAAAAACGAAAAGAAAAAAAATGAAACAAAAACGAACAAATTTTTTGGCAGTGCAAATGTCTACATTCTATATCATAAAGCACACCGTGCTCTTCACCTTGGATTCCACTGTTTATGCCAAATAATAACTTGTTTCCACAAGCAGTCAGTTTGATGCTATAGTGTCATAGAGACACAACAATAACAAACTTATGTTATATTGAAAGTATCTAGATGTAACAATTAGGAGAAAAAGAAAGTAGTCTGCAACAACGTAGATTATACTTACAAAGTGCTGTCACCACAGGATCCTCTTATGCAGGTAAAAGATGTTTAAACCTGATGCACACTGAGCTTTTAAGAAGAACCACAAGTGAAAATAAAATAAAATTGTAACATAAATAACCAAAATATACAATAATAGGGGAAGCACTCAAAAATAATAAATACAAAAATACTTAATGTGTCATATATAAGGAATTCAGACACAACAATCTGACCTTTTCTAGTAAATATATAAAAACAATTCTAAAAATGTATCATATACGTCGTTGATTCTTCTTTCTTGATTCTCTACCATTCATGCTTAAAGTGGATGTAAACCCACATTATTTATTTATTTTTTGCTGTCACAATGTAGAGTGAAATATTTCCTATCATCTGTGCCCAGTCTTGCCACACAGAGTTAATCCAGCTCTGAGCAATCCTCTTTTATTGTTCAGTGAAATAAAACAGACCTTACAGAGAAAAACCTTAGTCTGTTCCGCCCCCTTGCTGTGTAATGACAGGTTATTTACATATCTCATGCACTAGCCTGGAGACAGGCATTATTTTTTAATTCCCACCCCCACTCCTTTTCTGAAGTCATTTGGTATTTTTTCTGGATTTTGACTGGATGTTAGTGATCATAGCAGAAAAGGAATACATAGGAAAAAATGCATGTTGACAAGGGGAGTGTAGAGGAGGGCGGGGAGTCTACTGACCCACCGAGCTCCAGACAACAGACCTACCTACAGAATCTGGGGTTAGGGTTGGGGTTGGGGTTAGGGTTTCCCATTGAAGAATATGGCTAGGACCCAAAGGTCAGAAGGCGGGTTCCCAGAGGTCAAAGGTCACAGGGCGTGGCTGACCCAGTTTTTCAGTTCTTATAACAGACATGTTAGACAGGTAAGGATACATGCAGGGGGCATGTTTATCCTTATAGATCGGCACCATGGTAGTAGTTTAGAAAGGATGAGAGTGGGTTTACATCCACTTTAAAGATAAAGGGCCATATTCTCATACATTTCAGGCGGCGGAACGTATGTACTTTACGTAACGCCGCCGCAAGTTTAAGTGGCAAGTGCCGGATTCCCAAACCACTTACCTGTGAACTTGCGGCGGCATCGCGTAAAGTCCACCCGCGTAAGCCATCCTAATTCAAATGATCCAGGCAGGGGGCGTGGATCATTTAAATTAGGCGCGCTCCCGCGCCGATCGTAATGCGCATGCTCCGTCGGGTAAATTACCCGACTTGCATTGCGCTAAATGACTTCTCACGGACGTCATTTGTTTTGACTGTAACGTAAATGGCGTCCAGCGCCATTCACGGACGACTTACGTAAACGACGTTCAATTTTGAAATTTCGACGCGGGATCGACGGCCATACTTAACATTGAGTACGCCACCTAGGGGGCATCTTTATCTTTACGCCGCGTATCGCTTACGGAAACGACGTTAAAACACTACGGCGGGCAAGCGTACGTTCGAGAATCGGCGTGACTAGTCATTTGCATATTCTACGCTGACCGCCACCTAGCGGTCAGCGTAAATATTGCAGCCTAAGATACAACGGCGCAGGCTGTCGTATCTTAGGCATGTTTAAGTGTATCTCAGTTTGAGAATACACTTAAACATAGGAAACTGACTTACGTAGGCGTATCTGTTGATACGCCTACGTAACTTGTTTGAGAATATGGCCCAAAATGTGTATTCCTACTATGAAAGGCAGCTCACCATCATAAATAATCCCCGTATTCGGTGACTATGCTTATTTCCTATGATCATTAGCTCCATCTAGTGGCCACAATGCAATTTTTTGCTGATTTGAGGTATATAGATGGAGCTGATGTTCATAGGAAATAAAATAGGAAATTAACCTATTAGACACAATACTGGGATTACTGGTGAAGGGGGCGTGGCTGAAATAGACACCATCATGAAGAACAACAATAAATATTTTATTGAAGGATAAAAACCATACACTCACGTTTGAGAAGTGCCAACCAGGAGGGCATAGAGACAATCCTTAGTACACAGCAGGAGACACAGGTAACAGATGTAGTAGTGGTCAGGAATGCCAAGATCGTGAGCAAAATATTATGACGCCACCATAAGAATCCGACCTAGGTAAATCATTACATTATAACACAATCATATTTACATACAAACCTTTGTTAAATAAAAGTGTAAAACAAGTAAATATAATATACCTTCCTATTTGTTTACTAATGCTAGCAGCATAAGGGTGAAAAATCCCCAATGTTGATTGACAGAGCTTAGTTCAGATTTAATGCAGCCACAATCCCAACATCACATTCGTTTTCAGGTCCCTTATTGTAATGAATAGACTTATAAAGCGTGGCGTAAACTGTTGGCGCTATATAAAACCTGTGTTGCACCCTGCAGTTTAGTCAGGGTTGCTCCTCAAAAATGTACTTGGCAGGAATAATCTTGGCTAATTGTTAGAGATCAATTGATTTCTTCCTAAGTTTTACCTTGTTGCACTATTCTCTTCTACCACTCGGTGGCCGGGTACCAAGTGGCATTAAAGTGGAGTTCCACCCATAAATATAACATTACATCAGTAGTTTTAAAAAAATGTCATTAGTCCTTTAAGAATTTTTTTTTTTTTTTTTTTAGATGCCTTCAAAGTGTTGTTGCTAGGCAGAATAGTTAATCTTCCCACTTCCTGCACCTAGGTGCTTAAGCTTCCTAACCTACACCGCACAGACTCCTGGGAATGTAGTGGGTGTAACTTTCCAGGAGTCTGTGCACTCCTCAGTCTTGAAGAATCATGTGACTTGGACAGTACAGGTGCTGAAACCTGATCTGAAACCTTTTACACTGCTTGTGCAAGCACTGAGCATGTGCGTGATCTGCAAGGCTGAAATCCAGGAAGTCATACAGTCTGACTTCATGATGCCCACACTTAAGATGGCCCCAGTCAATTTCTATTTTGTGTCTAAATGCTGTAACAACCTAACAAAACGGACCTTAGTTTACAGACTAACTTTACTAGAATACATTAAGCTTGTGTATTACAGGGGTATTTATATATAAAAAGTGAAATTGTGGCCGGAACTCCGCTTTAAATACGAGAAAGGCATTGCAAGGTCAGGTTATGGGTATATGGGGTATCTCAGCCAATGGAAAGGGGTTTTCTTTAAACCCTTGACCTGCTGGGTAAGCCTATATATTTGGGTGGAGTCAGGTGATCTATGTTCTGTCTGGGTGGGCGTGTGTTGTGCTGCCTGGGCTGCTAGGCCAAAGATTGGGTCTATCCTGGGCACATCTGGCTGCTAGGCTGTGTTTGGGACTGCAGATAGAGGGGAAGTTGTCGGCACTAATTACTTATTATCAGGGACCACAGTGAGTAACTGAAGTAAGTACCAGAGCAGTATTCTCACCAACCGGGGATGGTGAAGAATCGGGAAACTTCAGTGGGTATCAAGCCAGGGACCCAGCCAGCAGAGGTGACGCTTGCAGAGCAGCCTGGTGTGTCAAGCCAGGGACCAAGCAGGCCAGTGGGGGTGAAGCTTGAGGGGCAACTTGTGTGCCAAGCTAGGGACCCAGCAGAAAGGTGGGGGTGATGCTTGAGGAAGATACTACTGTGAAGATTGGAGGAGCTCAGGGGGTTCCGTGGCAGGGAATCATCTAGTCCAGAGAGAGAGACTGGGAGCTCAGTGGGCTGAAGACCTACAAGAAGTGATTGTAGTGGAAGTAAAGAACTGTAAGGCCCCGTACACACCGTACACACCATAGAATCCATCCGCTGACAAATCTCAGCGGATCGGTTTCAGCGGATAGATTCTATGGTGTGTACATTCCTGCGGATATTTATCCGCGGAAATTTCACGATTCCAGCAGATAAAAATTTGTAGACATGTCTACAAATCTATCCGCTGGAATCGATCCCAACGGATTGATCCGCTGGTCTGTACAGACTCACCGGATCAATCCGCCCGAAGGGATCCCCCGCATGCGTCGTAATGACCGTATCCGCGGATAAATCCTCTCGTGTGTACTAGGCCTTACACTTTGTGTTAGGAACTGTTTAAAACTGTTGCCATAGGAGACAGCATTCCTGCACATGCAGATGTGGCGTCTTGCTGAATACCTTTTCCTGCATGGCTGTCTTCCTGTTGAAGTCTCGGAGTCTGCCAATTAATCTTGCAACTACCTAAGGGTGTCCTGGCCCTAATCCTCCCTCCCCCAAAGGTTTGTTAAAAGAAATAAACTCTCCTTTGCATTCATGAAGTGTCTGGCGCCCAATGACTTAAACTACCTTTCACCCACCATACCTCACAACCCACCATATACAGAAGGATGTCAGCTGTCTCTGGTTCTCATTAGACTGAAGGAGGCCTGGCACCTTGCTACACATGTATAATATTAATAAAAAACCTCTGTCTAGTAACTAACTGCAGGTGGAATAGAAGGCATAGAAAGTATAGAAACTAAAAGTTTTTAAAGTGGAACTCCAGGCATGTCACCCCCCATCCTTCCTGAAGTCCTCCCTGGTTAAAGTGGTTGTAAACCCTCGGGGACAAGTTACACCTGCAGGTAAGCCTAGATGAAGGCTTACCTGTAGGTGCTTGAAATATTTCTGAGACCTACACGGCCTCTGAGATATTTGCAATTTCAAGATGCACCATTTTGAAAGGGCACGCTGGCCGTTTCAAGCTGGGGTCATGCCGTTAAACACGTGCACGGGAGTGACGTCATGCAACTCCGGCCAGTCACAGAGCCGGAATTCGCGGTCCCAGGAAGAAGAGGGGTGAAGATGGACGCTCGCTGCCACGGAGGAAGACGGTGACATCGCCGGCTTCTCCTGCAGGTAAGTGTCCCATAATGGGCTACTATGCGATGCATTTTCTTACAATTTTTTTATTTTTTTTTACAATATATTCTGTTTTTTACAATATTATTTTATTTTTTACTTTTTTTGGAGCCCCATGGGGGCCTTGGTGAAATATCAGGGGTCTAAACAGACCCCTGATGTCTCGCTTTTGAGACAGAGAAAGGGACTGAGGACAGAGATTCCCCAGTTCCTTTCTCTGCAGCCAAGTAGCAGGGGGAATCTGCCCAGCACAGGGTTATTAGGGTGTGCCCAGGCACACCTGGCACACCCTTTGCGCACGCCTATGCTGTGAGCCCAGCATGCGTAATGATCCACCACCAAGGACAGTGTGTAAGCGACAAGCTTGGCTCAAAGGAAGTGGGCAGCATGACCGTTGTCCTTTGCTGAGTCGGATCTGAAATGGATGTCATCAGGGCCGCAATCAGGAATTATGGGGCCCCTTACACAGCTTCAGGCATGGGCCCCCTGGAGCAGAGAACCTGGGGGGGGGGGGGGGGCTGCCGCGAATTGAGAAGCAACGGGGCCCTTTACAAAAGAAAGAAGATATAAAGAAAAATATAAAAAAAGGGGGGTAGCCATCCGGGGCCTTGGGGACCTCTGGGCCCTTTAATAAAAAGAAAAAATATATATAAAAAATATATATTTTTTTTTTTTTTAAAAGGGGGGTTGCCATCTGGGGACCTCTGGGCCCTTTAATTTATATTATATATATATATATATATATATATATATATATATATATATATATATATATATATAAAAAGGGGGGGTTGTCATCCGGGGCCCTGGTGATCTCCGGGCCCCTGGGGACCTCCCGACCCCTATAAACATTTTTTAAAAAAAATAGGCCATTTAATAAAAAATAAAATAAAAATATATTAAAAAAATATATATATTTTTTATAAAAAATAAATAAAAAAAAGGGGGTTTGCCATCTGGGGCCCTGGGGACCTCCGGACCCCTAAAAAAAAAGGGGGTTGCCATCCGGGCCCCTGGGGACCTCTGGGCCCCTTACAGGTGTACTGCCTGTACCCCCCTGATGGTGGCCCTGGATGTCATATATGTGACATTTGTGTGTGTTCCAATTTTTCCTCCATCTTTTGATCCCTACAGATGAAACTGGATGCAAACTGTTTTTATTTGGGCTGATGAACCTGAACAGACCCAGATGTGGGAAGATTTAGGCAGACGCACGTTCGCTTACATCCAAACCACCTATAATGATACATTGAAGTCCATTTTTGATCCATGTAATCATGGGACAAAAAGCAGAGCCATGAGTAAATATAAATGTTCTCCTGTACATATATAATCAAACGTTATACATAGAGAAAAGTTTTTTTTTTTATTTTAAACACAAATAACATTATTTTTATCAAGCTGATCTTTTTTACATCATTTCCTTATCTAGAACTCTTTGAAATGACGGAACATTTTCTTTACCTTCCCGACTGCGCAGGAGACAGCGGAAACAATGACTACATACAGCGACAGATACAGTCACCGCATAACCGGATTTTCCATCCCACACATTTTAGATATAAAGATGGAGCTGATGTAGCTGGTTTTACCCCATGTCAACACATTTTCAGATCTGGTCTAATCTACCAGATCAGTGTAAGAATGCCAAAACGGCTTTGTTATATTTAGGTGACAGCTGATGGACCGCGTCACCCCCCAGCCAAGGATTGCATTATAGCAGGCCCCATATTTCTCCCTTGAAAGATTTACCCTAAGATTAAGATTTATTTTAAAGCAAATGAAAGGTCCACTTCTCTGACAGCCACCCCAACACCCAAACAGGCTAAAAATAAAAACAAATTCAGATTCAGGTACAATTGCGCCCGTGTAACGTAAGCCGTTTACGTTACACCCCCGCAAGTTTTCAGTTTTAGTGCCCGATCCACAAAGCATTTACCTGGAAACTTGCGGCAGTGTATCGTAAATACGTCCGGCGCAAGGCGGTCCAAATCGAATGGGCGGGTACCATTTAAATTAGGCGTGCTCCCGCGCCGGACCTACTGCGCAAGCTCCGTTCTGAAATTCCCGCCGTGCTTTGCGCGAACTGACGTAATTTTTTCGAACGGCGACGTGCGTAGCGTACTTCTGTATTCCCGGACGTCTTACGCAAACAACGTGAATTTTTAAATTTCGACGCGGGAACGACGGCCATACTTTATACAGCACATACGTGTGCTGTGTAAAGTTAGGGCACCCAAAACGACGACTAAATTTGCGACGGGAAACTAGACTAGCAGCGACGTAGCGAACGCGAAAAACCGTCGTGGATCGCCGTAACTCCTAATTTGCATACCCGACGCTGGTTTACGACGCAAACTCCCCCCAGCGGCGGCCGCGGTACTGCATCCTAAGATCCGACAGTGTAAAACAATTACACCTGTCGGATCTTAGGGATATCTATGCGTAACTGATTCTATGAATCAGTCGCATAGATACTCTGAGAGATACGATGGAGTATCTCAGATACGCCGTCGTATCTCCTTTGTGAATCTGGGCCAAAATTTACAAGAAATTTTAAAAACTATACACTCTGTCCCGGTTTCTGAAAGGTGCAGTTGGAGTCTATGCCTCTACAGAGGCGCATTGCGGGCGGTATAAACCTTTTTTCGGCCGCTAGCGGGGGTTAAAACCGCACCGCTAGCGACCGAATATCGCGGTAAATACGACGGTATAGCGGCGCTAAAAATCGTGAGCCGCTATACCGTCACCGCACCTCCACTGCCCCATGTGAAAGGGGCCTTTGTGTGGTATTTTCCAATTTTTTGTAATTTAATTGGGAGGCAGGGAGCTGGCAGTAGAGCAGATATTCTATTTTTCAAGGAAGGTTCACTTTACCAAAGTCCACTCTGGAACAGATGGGGCTTTAGGCCTAATTAAGGTACTTGCTATTAGGCAACACATTTATAATGGAGAGTTATGCCTCGTTTCCACTGAGCGGATCGGTTCGGTACGGTTCGGTACGGTACACTATTTTGGGTGTTTCCATTATGAAAGTGTGCCATTAAACCGAACCGTACCGGACCATTCTGGGTCCTGCTTCAGATGTGGGGCCATAGAAAATGGAACGGTTCCATTAGGGCGGAGATACAATACATTCCACTGATTGGTGGACGTGCTAGGCATTTTTTCTAAACCCTGAATGGTCCCTGCCGATTTGCAGTGGAAACGCTCACGAGAATAGACCCGTCCCATTCAAACCTCTCCAAATTTACTGACCCGAACCGTTCCGTTCAGTGGAAACAAGGCATTAGATACCACTATCTTCTCTCCAGAGGACACCGTAATAAATACTCCTAACTGTGCTGGAATTTTAACTTTCATTCACAAATCTTGTGTGAAGCCTGTGGGCAGGTCCCACAAAACATGATCGAATCATCTCCTCCTCTATGGACCCACCTTATATCACAGCTTTCTAAGGCCTAGCACCGATCATACTCTAGACCACAGTCCACTAGTACTCCATTTCTCTAATTTACCTGCACGTGGGGTGTGTCTCCAACATGGAGTGCCTAATGCACACATTCACCACACTCCTGGTCCTTCTTGGCAATTCCACCACTCTTATTTGGACACCTTTTGCTCTGGGCCCGACGTCTCGCACTTGGTTACAGGATAGGCTTCTCATTCCCCCATCCACCACCATTCCCTAGCCTGACCAGGTTTGCACACAGTTGGTAAAACCAGGATCCTTCTTCTCGTATGTGCGTACCTCATAAGGTGTACAGTCTAGCAATAGCTTAACAGGGCACTATCCCACTTCACAGTACCAAGGTTACAAAGGATCCACTTCAGACACAAAAATCAGCCAGAAGCTCTGCCCAACTCAATATTATTTGAACAAGTCTCTCAAAAGTCCATTAAATCACATTTCCTCTACTTTCTCAAGAAATCAATCATCCCACAGTTCTGTTTGAGGTGGTGGTGTACCTTAGTGTGCCCAGTAGCAGGGATGCCCATCCCAGGGGTAGGAAAGAATAAAAATGTTCATCTTGGGTCATGGCCTTCTCCCCGATTTCTCTTCCCATCTGCCAGCTTCTCTTCAAAAAAGACCCTTAGCTAATCTCAATCCATTATTTATATGATCCTGCCAGGAGGAAATTTAACTTATTTTCTCTCCTGGATGGATTTTAAAGGAGCAACAATGTTAAAGGGGCAACATTGTGACCCCGGCCTTCAAGCCTGCAAAGAACATCCCAGATAGGAGGAGAGCCCTGACCTTTGACAAATCACATGACTTCCTCCTGACATGTTTTTTTACCCATTCTTTCCCAAAGAAAGTGAAGTAAAGAAAACATTTGTAAAGTTCTTGCTGTGCTTTGTATATGTGCCGGAAGATTTGTTTTTTCTGAAATTAGTGGTATAACCACAGTAAGGAAGTAAAGCGGAACTCCAGACAAAAATAAACAGGATAAAAATTCAAAGAGACAATAACAAAATGAGCATTTGCTGCAATTATCATCTTCAGTCTAGTGATTTCTCTCACAGTACTTTTTACTTCCACTAGATGTGCTCAGTCTGATGGCCACCAATATTCAGCCAACTTTTTTTGAGCCCAGACCATCCTGGACCTGCCCTTTTGAATTCCGACAGCTGGCACCTGTAGCTGTCACAATACCCAAACAGTGACTACATTTGATTGGATTACATTTTGCACCCAGCTCCTTCAATTTTCAGATTGAACAGTGTTGGGCAGTAGGGTAACAAACAGGGCCACCTACAGCTCGAATCTTGGCCAGTTCTTGCTAAATACACTTTTAGTTCTTACGGAGCTCCATGGTACGGTACTTGTCAAATCCCTGTGAACAAAAAGAGTGAACCATGAAATAGCAGCACACAAAAAAAGGTGCTCAAGGGCACAAGATAAGACCAACCTTTGAAGAGGATAGACTGCATCCCTGAAATCCCCAGGGTCTTCTCACATAATCAAGTTAATCTTGGTCTACCTAGGCCAAAGTTAGATGGACTTCGCTCCTTAGGGACCTGCTGAAGTTGTTTCTCTAAGTTCTTGAACAGAGACCCCTGAATGGGGATCCTCAATACCCCTAAAAAAACTGTACCCTCCATCTTTGTGCATAGAAAAAAAAATACAGTGTAAGTGCATGCATAAATAAAAAAGTGCCATGTGCAATATGCAGACCTTCCAGACTGCCCACCCAAGAATCAGCCAGAAGCTCTGCCCAACTCAATATTATTTGAACAAGTCTCTCAAAAGTCCATTAAATCACATTTTCCTCTACTTTCTCAAGTAATCAATCATCCCACAGTTCTGTTTTAGGTGGTGGTGTACCTTAGTGTGCCACCCAAGAAACGTGGGCAAAATCGCACAGTTGTTACGGGAACAGGTGTCCGCACTGGAAGATTCCCCTTTACCTCCTGCTCCTGTGACTTCTGTAAATTGTTGTATTTCTAATCACTTTCTGTAATAGTGACCATGGTCAGCAGGAGAAACAGAGTGAGAACCTCCCCGGTGGGAACACGGCAATAAAAACCTGACCCTTTTAGATAATAAAAAACGTCCCTATTCTATACAAAACCCGTTAAGGGGTTAAAGGGGGACATGGATGTGTTGCTGTGAATGCCGGCTTTTTCTCTGCTTCAGTTGTTATAAATTGGCTGTGATGGTTTCCTGTGTGGATTCCAGCATAGGTATAGATTTCAGCTATATGATACATCTCTGTGATGGATGACTGGGAAGTAATAAATTACTATGAGCAGCAGAAAATCTCTGTGACACTGAGCAGCATTCACCACAAAAGCCCCCTTCCTGTCACTTAGCCAAGAGAGACTAATGCTGGCCATACACGCACAGAAATTCAGCCGCAACTGGTCGTTTTCGGAAAGATCTTTCGACAATCGTGCCCTTAGTGGACCCAACTTTTCCAACGTTTTAAACCGTGGGCCCGGCTAATGTCGATTGATCTGAAGCAAAAACGTTTACCGTTTCAACTAAAGTGTATATGCTGTAATCCAGGCATGTCCAAAGACTGGCCCAGGGGCCAATTGTGGCCCATGTTTTGATTTAATGCGGCCCCACGGGTAATTTGGATATATATCTCTTTTGTAGCCCCCAACGAATCCCCGAGCGCCGCACATTCAGAGGCTTCATTTATGGCACTTGTAAGGCTGTGTTCATGGCAATGGTGAGGCTGCATACATGGCAATGGTGAGGCTGCATTCATGGCAATGGTGAGGCTGCAGATGGGCACTGATTAGGCTGCATTGATGGGTACTGACCCTTATTTTGCTTCACAGTTCTTTATTTAAATTTTTTTTTTCCTGAAACTTTCCTCTTAAAGTGAAGGTGGGTGTTATAAGCCTGTGCGTGTTATAAGCCGATAAATGCGGTATATCCAAATAAAATGCCCAAGCTCATCCCTAGACTCTTAACCACACACAGCCACAAAGGCAAGATAATTCTTGTTGGGCAGTGTATTAGTTAGTTTGCATTTCATATTGATGGTTCAAAGAATGTCGGGAAAAATGGTCGGCCCTCACCCATGTTCACTTCATCAAATCTGGCCCTCTTTGAAAAAAGTTTGGACATCCCTGTTGTAATTGAAACGATAATATTCTGTCTTGTATATCGTATATACTCAAGTATAGGCCGAGTTTTTCAGCACTTTTTTTTGTGCTGAAAATGCCCCCCTCGGCTTATACTCGAGATACCTTTTTCCCGGACTTTGGGGACCCGGTAACGGCCGGCTGTAGTTCCCCTGTCCCCTTGGCACTTATCTAGCCCCAGTTCTCCTCTACAAGTTTGCTGTCTGGGGGACCTACGGCCGGGGAGTACAGATTTTTAAAAGCCGGGCACCCCTTCTATATACTCCCATGTTAAACGTAAGTCTAGTCATGGACACAGTGAGGCATGGGCGCAGTGAGGCATGGACACAGTGAGGCATGCACATGCACACAGTGAGGCATGCAGATGGACACCCTAGGCTTATACTTGAGTCAATAAGTTTTCCCATTTTTTTTGTGGTAAAATTAGGTGCCTCGGCTTATATTCGGGTTGGCTTATACTTCAGTATATACAGTAATTTATATATGTTTTTATTGCTGTCCAACGATAGCGACGATCATGGAAACGATCATTTAAATGAGGAAAATTTGGAGATTGAGGCTTTTGGACTTTAATGGTACTGTAATAATAAGATATACAGTTATATAAAACAAAGTCAGTTTTTATTAACATAGACACATTAAAACATATATTTCATAAGATTATATCTCTGTCTAGTCAATCAAAGGAAAAGGGAATAGAGCTGAGAAAGATGACAATATCAGTTCACGCTTTTTTATTAATGTGCTTGACATGTTTTGCGGGTATTCACTGCTTCTTCAGGAGCTTGTATTGTATAATATGAACAGAGACAGTGTATAAGACTACAAAAATAGAAGAAAGGGGTGTCAAATTAATCATAATACAAACAGGAGCAATAAAGCATCACATTGAATAATCAAGACTATAAAAGGTCAAAAATGTGGCACATTTGTCTTTGTTCATATTATACAATACAAGCTCCTGAAGAAGCGGTGAAAAGAAGCGAAACATGTCGAGCACGTTAATGAAAAAGGTGAACTGATATTGTCATCTTTCTCAGCTCTATTCCCTTTTCATTTGATTGACTAGACAGAGAAATAATTATATGAAATATATGTTTTTAATTTGTCTATGTTAATAAAAACGGACTTTGTTTTATATAACTGTGTATTTTATTATTACAGGACCATTAAAGTCCAAAAGCCTCACTCTCCAGATTTTACACTTTCATAGGATGTAGGTACCTCCCCTTTATTATTATTTACATTTTTTGGCAATCCCATTAAACTGATCATTTAAATGAGTTTATTCTGTCAGTTAGTGGGCAATTTGCTTTCGACCGACTAATAATCGTTCAATCTGCAAACGGACAAAATTCTGTGTACACACTATAAGAAAATCGGGCAAACATTTTCGTCCAAAGAATTTTCATATGATTTTCCTAGTGTGTACACAACTTTCAACAGCCGATTCCGAATTTTCGTACGAAAATTCCGAAGGAACAAACTCCAACATTTTTCTCGTACGGGGACAGAACAAGCGATTTTCGTTTTTAACGTGTACCGTTTTCGTACAAGAAAAACAGAAAAGAAAGACTGCGCATGATCAGAAGCAACCAAAAAAAAAAAAAGCCTTTGTCATATGAGATTTTTTCAGACGAATTTTCGTTCATCGGTTCCGATTTGCTGTGAAACGAGAGAAATCGGACGATCGCTCCCCCGATTTTCTTATAGTGTGTACACCACTTACAGTAAGTGGGATTCATTTCTCATGTAGGCAGAGCACCTGGGGAAGATATAGGGTAATCTTTGTTTTTCTCTGTGTATTGTCAGTTTATATCACAAAATGCTTTATCTCTTCATCATCCTGTAAATGTTGGAGTTAGTTTGCATGCAAGCTCAGGCTCTGTTATATTTTTATCTAACACATTTTACATTTTTTTTTTTTTAAAGCTGAACTCACATTTAGACCAAAATGGTGCAAGACCCATTTTTGGTCCGCACTGAAATCGTATCCGATTCCTGTACCATTTCACAATTTGCAATGTGTGAACCGTCTGCGAATCAGGTGCGATGCGGAAACCCGCACAGGATTTGCAGGGTTTCCCACATCGCAACAGCGTGAACCCATCCTAACATTTAGGGGGTCTTGTCCCACCCCCAGCCTGTGACTGGACATGCCTTGCCTTGCTAGCACATGAGCACTGCAGCACATCTGATTGACTCCTTTTGCCACTTCTTGCTCTCAGTGTGAGCTCTGCTGTAGAAGGATTGCAAGGCACTAATAACAAGTCTACTTCAGGTACTTTCACTGCCTACATTTAAAAGAGAAGTGTAGTTAACACTTTTGGTTGGCTATACTTCTCTTTTGGGTCACAAGAATACAATTACTAATGTATTGCTTTGTCCCAAAGTCAGTTTATATGGGGTCCCATTGCAAGGCAGTTTTTTTCTGCCTAATGGAGGCGTTTTTATTTTCCTCTGATTGTGCTATGAGGCTGCATGACCCCTGACACTCGGTCTGGACAGTGCTGATTGGCCCTGTGCTGATCACATGCACAGTCCCAAGAGAAAAAAAAACTCTCTAGCAATACACACCAAACTGAGCATGTGCAGAGTGCCTCCAAGGCTCTATTCTATCAGCAGACAGATTGGGGACAGTGGAACAGTGAAAGAAGGGGATGATCAGAGAAGACGGGATCAAACAGCCTTTTTACACAATGCAAAGGATTAACCCCTTAGGTTCAGCAGCTAGTATAACAAGCAAGCTTTACTGCATATACAGACTCATTTTACTGTTGTGGGTTTAGTAACACTTTAACATTGCAGTCAAACTCCAGCAAAGTCAGGGAAAAGAAGTGCTGTCACTTGAGTCGCAATAGGACCCACAATGGGAGTAAAGGGCCCTGGGATCAGTGGGAAGGACCTTGTGCCTCAATTGAAGGAAAGGGCCCCTGGGACCATTGGAAATGGCCCCAGTAGTCAAGGGGGCCCTTCATGGTTTCTTGCATTGGGGTCCTGGATGTTCTAGTTATGTCTCTGTCACAGTGGATCTCAAGTACTGTATAGCAAGATAAGTATGCTACTGCCTAAAATGAACAGCTAAAAAACTCTAACAATGACAAGAGGCAGGATATACACTTTTATTTTTGCTCTGTTTCAAGGCTGATCTCACTGGGAACACTGAAAAAGTCTTGAGGCATTTACAAAATTATACATGTGACAACCTGAGAAATAAAAGGTCATCTGCAGTCCAAGTTCAGCAAGTTCAAGTCTATAGAAACTTTTGGTTACCATGATGAAATTACACCATTTCTCTCACTTCCTGTCTTGTCACCAAGAGAAAGAAAAGAGTAGGGAGGGGATACAACCCTATCACTGTTCCATTGGGTGATTGCCCCTCGCTTCCTGTTCTGGTGACACCTTACTGAACCCTGCTGTACACAGGGTCACCATGACATGAAGAATCCAAGCACTCATTCCCACCACAAACGTGAAAGTAGCTGTAAATGTAAATGGGCACTGCATTGACCACCAGCTGGAAACCGGTCATATGCCTCATGAAGGGGTCCTTCGAGGCTCAAAAATAAAAATTTTGTAACTATGATGCGATTGCCAAATAAATCTTTGGGCCTGCTCTGGAGATCCTTAATGGGCTGGTGACATTCTTCTCACAATGACATGAGAGGTAGCAAATCTCACTAATGTTGTATGACTAGTAATAATTATATTTATTAATTATTATTACTAGTCAACTAACAATAGAATTTTTCTATAGCCTATGGGCGAAGCATTTCACTATAAATGTCCGCTCGCGGCGATTGTATGTTTATAGCTGCCTTTTCGAATCTTCATGTCTCTATAATGTTGAATCTTTTCTCTCTATGTCGACTCTTTTCTCTCTATGTCTAATCTTTTCTCTCTATGTCGACTCTTTTCTCTCTATGTCTAATCTTTTCTCTCTATGTCGAATCTTTTCTCTCTATGTCGATTCTTTTCTCTCTATGTCGAATCTTTTCTCTCTATGTCGACTCTTTTCTCTCTATGTCGAATCTTTTCTCTCTATGTCGAATCTTTTCTTTCTATGTCAAATCTTTTCTCTCTATGTCGACTGTTTTCTCTATATGTCAACTCTTTTCTCTCTATGTCGACTCTTTTCTCTCTATGTCGACTCTTTTCTCTCTATGTCGACTCTTTTCTCTCTATGTCGAATCTTTTCTCTCTATGTCGACTCTTTTCTCTCTATGTCGAATCTTTTCTCTCTATGTCGACACTTTTCTCTCTATGTCGACTCTTTTCTCTCTATGTCTAATCTTTTCTCTCTTATGTCGATTCTTTTCTCTCTATGTCTAATCTTTTCTCTCTATGTCGACTCTTTTCTCTCTATGTCGATTCTTTTCTCTCAATGTCGATTCTTTTCTCTCTATGTCTAATCTTTTCTCTCTATGTCTAATCTTTTCTCTCTATGTCTAATCTTTTCTTTCTATGTCGAATCTTTTCTCTCTATGTCGACTCTTTTCTCTCTATGTCTAATCTTTTCTCTCTATGTCGAATCTTTTCTCTCTATGTCGACACTTTTCTCTCTATGTCGACTCTTTTCTCTCTATGTCGACACTTTTCTCTCTATGTCGACTCTTTTCTCTCTATGTCTAATCTTTTCTCTCTATGTCGACTCTTTTCTCTCTATGTCGACACTTTTCTCTCTATGTCGAATCTTTTCTCTCTATGTCGACTCTTTTCTCTCTATGTCTAATCTTTTCTCTCTATGTCGAATCTTTTCTCTCTATGTCAAATCTTTTCTCTCTATGTCGAATCTTTTCTTTCTATGTCAAATCTTTTCTCTCTATGTCGACTCTTTTCTCTCTATGTCGATTCTTTTCTCTCTATGTCTAATCTTTTCTCTCTATGTCGAATTTTCATGTCTCTATAATGTCGAATCTTTTCCCTCTATGTCGAATTTGTTCTCTCTATGTCAAATCTTTTCTCTCTATAGCCTCGTACACACGATCAGTTTTCCAGACAGGAAAACTATGAGGAGAGCTTTTGCCCAGGAAGTTTGGCTGTGTGTATTCTCCTCGCAGTTTTTCCCACAGGAAAACTGCCCAAAAACCGCTGGACAAAAAAAGAGAACCAGTTCTCTTTTTCCCCGCTGGGAAATCCGGCGGACTTTTGCCCGGCGGTTTTTGGCAGTTTTCCTATGGGAAAATCTGCAATGGAGCATACACACGGCCGGGATTCCTGGCCAAAGCTCCATAGCAGTTTTCCTGTCGGGAAAACCGGCCGTGTGTAGGGGAAAGACTGAACCGAGCAGGTTCTCGGCTTTCCCCTCTGGATTTTCTGCCGGAAATCCCGTAAATGTGTACGAGGCATGAACCGAATAATCTTGGACTAATAGAGTTAGGTTAGGCACATTCAACCGCAGGTTCGATAGACACAGATCATTATTGTCACCGTCATGTCGAATCTTCTATCTATATCGAACTGTTGGCGCAATGAAAGAAAATAAAGCATTCTTTATGTCGGATCTTTCGGATTTTGGATTCTGCACGTTCGTTATCGTTTGTAAAAACAAATGCGAAAACCTCTGAAATTCTGACGAAAACGAATGTACATGTCTACAGGATAGACCTCCCCCCTCCCCCCAACATCCCCCTATCTACATGAGCTTATCTCATAGTATGTAAAATATTCATCCACAAGATGACGCCTTTGATATGGAAGCAGCCTGTGCATGAAAAGAGTATTTTCACAGGAAACTTTAGAGGACACATGCTTACGACGACATAGCAAATAGTTCATAAGCAAAATATATACAACAAGACATTATCAGAAGAGCTATTTCCCGCACAACCCCTAAAATGTGGTACATTGTCCATTATCTAGCAAATTCCTTTCCTGTATAACCGTCATCTTATGTGGAGGCTGTTCTGCTGGATGTAGAACTGTGCATAAACCAAGATCACTTACAATATAAGCTAAACATTCCTTACTGAAGAATGCTACTTATGATAAAAGATCCCTGATATGGCTTACTTAGAATTTATTTGTGATTCTAGGTAATTCCAGGTGAACAATTTAGGGCACAAATGAAAGACATATATATTAAACCACTTTCAAAGCGATCCTACGATAATCTAATCGTTACTACACAGCTTTTGAGAGCCGATCACGACAGTTCACTCGAAATTATCCAAAAGGAAACACGTGAAAAAATTTCGTACAATTTTTGTTTAATCAGTACAGTTTTCCTCTGAGAATACAATACATCACTTCCAAATTTGTATTCTGTCGTACCAGAATTTTTGTAACTTTAGTAACCTCTTCATTTTTTGATATGGAGACAAAATGAAAGCGCAATAGGGCCCCCATCATTGGAATTAGTGGGAAAAATCAGTCAGAGGCATAGTGCCCCAACATTGGGTGTCAGTCAGAGGCATAGTGCCCGATTCTTGGGTATCAGTGGGAGGCATAGTGCCCAATAGTTGGTGTCAGTGGGAGGAATAGTGCCCCATCGTTGGGTGTCAGTGGAAGGAATAGTGCCCCACCGTTGGGTGTCAGTGGGAGGATTAGTGCCCTGTAGTTGGTGTCAATGGGAGGAATATTGCCTGATCGTCGGGTATCAGTGAGAGGTATAGTGCCCCATCATTGGGTGTTAGTAAAGAGGAATAGTGCCCCATCCTTGGTGTTGGTGGGAGGTATAGTGTTCCAACCTTTCTATCAATGGAAGCAAGTATGCCCAATCGTTGGGTGTCAGCGGGAGGCATAGTGCCCCATAGTTGGTGTCAGTGGGAGGAATAGTGCCTGATCA
Source organism: Rana temporaria (assembly GCF_905171775.1). Lineage (NCBI taxonomy): Eukaryota > Metazoa > Chordata > Amphibia > Anura > Ranidae > Rana > Rana temporaria. Next base: position 436,886,345 of record NC_053491.1, on the reverse strand, counting down.
TCGGGTATCATGGAAGGAATAGTGCCCCATCATTGGGTGTTAGTGAAGAGGAATAGTGCCCCATCCTTGGTGTCGGTGGGAGGTATAGTGTTCCAACCTTTCTATCAATGAATGAAATGATGCCCTATCGTTGGGTGTCAGTGGGAGCAATAGTGCCTCATCATTGGGTCTTACTGGAAGGAATAGTGTCCCATCGTTGGGTGTTAGTGCAGAGTTAAAGTGCCCCATCGTTGGTGTCGTTGGGAGGCATAGTGTTCCAACCTTTCTATCAATGGAAGCAAGTATGTCGCATCATTGGGTGTCAGTGGGAGAAATAGTGCCTCATCGTTGGGTGTTAGTGGGAGGAATAGTGCCGTGTTAGTGGGAGGAATATTCCCCCGTCATTGGGTGTTAGTGCAGAGTTTTAGTGCCTTATCTTTGGTGTCAGTGGGAGGTATAGTGTTCCAACCTTTCTATCAGTGGAAGAAAATATGCCCCATAGTTGGTGTCACTGGGAGGAATAGAGCTCCATCACTGGGGTCAATAGTGCCCCACTGTTGGTGTCAAAGGAAAGAATGATGCTACATTGTTGGTGTCAGTAGGGGAAATAATGCCCTCCATCAATGAAAAATATAGTTCCCCAAGGGCTTGGTAATGGCAAGCAAAGGGCTGGCCCACGGGCTGCAGTTTGGAAAACACTGCTCGATGCCTTGCCCAGACTGTCAACCCCTTGTGTATTGGGATCTTTATGCAGTGATGACACTTTTTCCACATCGTCCAATCAGAGAATGCATTGCAATAATTGGGGTTGAGGTTTGAGGTTTACATGCTCAATTAAGCTTTTACAAAACAGAACCAGAAGCTGATTGGTTTCTATGCAGAGCTGCACCAGATTTTTCACAGTCAAGTTTTGGTAAATCAACCCTATTATGTTGCTCTTTCCACATTGTCCAATCAGAGAATTCTGTAAATATATACAGTACAGACCAAAAGTTTGGACACACCTTCTCATTCAAAGAGTTTTCTTTATTTTCATAACTATGGAAATTGTAGATTCACACTGAAGGCTTCAAAACTATGAATTAACACATGTGGAATTATACATAACAAAAAAGTGTGAAACAACTGAAAATATATTTCATATTCTAGGTTCTTCAAAGTAGCCACCTTTTGCTTTGATTACTGCTTGGCACACTCTTGGCATTCTCTTGATGAGCCTACAAGAGGTAGTCACCTGGCGCAGCACCCCATCACTCTCCTTCTTGATCAAATAGCCCTTACACAGCCTGGAGGTGTGTTTGGGGTCATTGTACTGTTGAAAAATAAATGATGGTCCAACTAAACGCAAACCGGATGGAATAGCATGCCGCTGCAAGATGCTGTGGTAGCCATGCTGGTTCAGTATGCCTTCAATTTTGAATAAATCCCCAACAGTGTCACCAGCAAAGCACCCCCACACCATCACACCTCCTCCTCCATGCTTCACGGTGGGAACCCGGCATGTAGAGTCCATCCGTTCACCTTTTCTGCGTCGCACAAAGACACTGGGGTTGGAACCAAAGATCTCAAGTTTGGACTCATCAGACCAAAGCACAGATTTCCACTGGTCTAATGTCCATTCATTGTGTTCTTTACCCCAAACAAGTCTCTTCTGCTTGTTGCCTTTCTTTAGCAGTGATTTCCTAGCAGATATTCCACCATGAAGGCCTGATTCACACAGTCTCCTCTTAAGGCCCCGTACACACGACCGAACATGTCTGCTGAAACTGATCCGCAGACCAGTTTCAGCGGACATGTTCGGTCGTCTGTACGTCCGACCAGACAATTTTCCGGCGGATCGGACAGGTTTCCAGCGGACAAATGTTTCTTAGCATGCTAAGAAACATGTCCGCTGGAAGCCTGTCCGTCGGACATGTTCAGTCGTCTGTACAGACTCACCGGACATGTCCGCTCGGCCGAAAGCCCTCGCATGCGTCAAAGTGATTCGACACATGCGTGGAAGCATTGACCTTGCAGGGCCGCGCACGTCGCCGCGTCATCATTGCGGCGACGGCGCGGCCACGTCACCGCGTATCGTGTCCGCGCAGATTTCTGTTTGATGGTGTGTAGAACCATCAGACAGAAATCTCTAATGCGGACATGTCCGATGAAAACGGTCCGGCGGACCGGTTTCATCAGACAGTCCGTCCGTGTGTACGAGGCCTAACAGTTCTAGAGATGTGTTTGCTGCAAAAGGTGGCTACTTTGAAGAACCTAGAATATGAAATATATTTTCAGTTGTTTCACACTTTTTTGTTATGTATAATTCCACATGTGTTAATTCATAGTTTTGATGCCTTCAGTGTGAATCTACAATTTTCATAGTCATGAAAATAAAGAAAACTCTTTGGTTGAGAAGGTGTGTCCAAACTTTTGGTCTGTACTGTATATAAAATATTTTTTTACCCTTACATACATTGTAAGAACTTGTAATTGTAACCTATTGCACTGACAAAAATCACTGAGTCACTGTTGTCATCTCTGTTATAAGGCATTCTTTAGCATTGAAGATCAACGCTGTCAAAGCTGGTACCTATGAGTCATTCCCAAACAGGGCACCGAGTCCTGTCATTATGGTTGGCAACGAATGTGTAAGATGTTTGCCAGCTGCCCGAGAGTCAGAGATCATTACACCACTTATATATATACTTCATGTGTATTAGGAACAGTTTTCTCTTCTGTTGAAAGCCTTATCCCACAGAGATGTATGATCAGAGCTTATCATAAAAACGAGAGAAAAATAAAACACATGTCCTACATGAACTGTTAAAAAGTTCTAATCTACTGTACGTGTGTGGTGACAGCTGTTTATGATTATGACGGAGTGTGGGGTTTTACCAGAAAGTGCAATGAAGTGTACCATGTATCCAAAGAATAGGAAGTCCCCGTAGCTGTCGTCTGATTAAATGTCTGTTTCCACTTTGCAGGTAGCGGGGGCTGATATTTCGCTCACCCACATACAGTAGAAAGGCGGCAGCCTACTCAAGACCTCATCACATCGCACCTTGGAGGCAGACAGATGACAGGTAAGTCAGTGCAAGCCAATGTACTGTCATAGCTAATAGTGAGAGGAGTATTTGTGAGTGTGAGTTCTTTATATGGGACATATAGGTATAGCTTCTTACTACATCAAACTCCATTTAACTTACACTCTCCATTAATGCATTTTTATTATCAAATTAGCTGATTTGAAATTACTGATGAAAGAGTTACATTTTTGGGAAACAGTTTAGAATTGTATGCCCTTTCATGCCTAAGCCTATTTCTGACATTTGATGTTTACCCCCAAACATTATGGGCTGGATTCAGATAGAATGGTCTATCTATGTGCCGGCGTAACGTATATCAGATACGTTACGCCGCCGTAAATTTGGGCGCAAGTTCCGTATTCAGAAAGAACTTGCGCCCTAAGTTACGGTGGCGTAACGTATGTGGGCTGGCGTAAGCCCGCCTAATTCAAATGGGGATGTTGTGGGCGTGTTTTATTTAAATTTCACTTGACCCCGCTTATTTTATGTTTTTTGTGAACAGCGTATGCGCCGTTCGTGAAAGAATCCCAGTGCGCATGCTCGAAATTACGCCGCAAAGCCTCATTGGTTTCGACGTGAACGTAACTTATGCAAAGCCCTATTCGCGAACGACTTACGCAAATGACGTAAAATTTTCAAAACTCGGCGCGGGAACGACGTCCATACTTAACATTAGCTACGCCTCATATCGTAGGGGTAATTTTACGCCGGAAAAAGCCTAACGTAAACGACGTAAAAAAACGTTTTTGAATCGGCGTAAATACCTAATTAGCATATTCCTCGCGTAACTATACGGAAGCACCACCTAGCGGCCAGCGTAAATATGCAGCCTAAGATACGACGGTGTAAGACACTTACGCCGGTCGGATCTTAGGAAAATCTATGCGTAACTGATTCTCTGAATCAGGCGCATAGGTACGCCGGCCCGCACTCAGAGATACGACGGCGTATCTGGAGATACGCCGTCGTATCTCGTATCTGAATCCGGCCCTATATATATATATATATATATATATATATATATATATACTAGCAGAGAATCTAGAGAATAAAATGGCGATTGTTGCAATATTTTATGTCGCACAGTATTTGTGCAACGTTCTTTTTGGGTTAAAAGACACTTTCATGAATTTAAAAAAACCAAACAGTAAAGTTAGCCCAATTGTTTTGTATAATGTGAAAGAGGATGTTACGCCGAGTAAATAGATACCAAACATGTCACGCTTTAAAATTGCGCACACTCGTGGAATGGCAACAAACTACGGTACCTAAAAATCTCCATAGGAGACGCTTTAAAAAAAAATTACCAGGTTAGAGTTACAGAGGAGGTCTAGGGCTAGAATTATTGCTCTCGCTCTGACAATCATGGCTATACCTCACATGTGTGATTTGAACACCGTTTACATATGCGGCGTGACTTCCGTATGTGTTTTCTTTGCTGTGCGAGCTCACAGGGACGGGGGCACTTTAAAATTGTATTTTATTTTTTCTTATATTTTCTTTATTTTTTTTACATTGTATTTTAAAAATGTTGATCACTTTTATTGCTTTCTCATGGAATGTAAACATCCCTTCTGACAGTAATAGGTGGTGACAGGTACTCTTTATGGAGGGATCGGTTGTTATCCCTGGAAAGCCAACCGCCCGCTCTAAAAAACGGTACCGGGATGAATTTGGTGTGCGCTGGCATTTGGGTGTCAATGACCTCTGGGCTAAAGCCTAGTCAAAAGATTGTTGTGTCACCATTTGAGAGACATTACCTTATTTCCTGTCTAGCTGACGGTCATCAGAGTGAACAGAAAGTAAGGGAAAATGTCCCCACTTCCTGTCTGTAAGACTGGTGTCAGACAAAACATGAAATGGGGGGAATTCCCCCAATGTGGATACAGGGAGTAATACAGTTTGTCTAGTAGAGGACGGAAGGTTTAGAACCTGTGTCATGGCTTTATGGCAGGCTCTGTCCTTATGTAGGAGGCTTTACAGGGCTATATCACTGAGAGTAATCACTAATACATAGAGAAATAAGGCCCTGGGTGCGGCTCAGTCCCCAAAAATGACATCTCCTAACCAAAGAAATTTCCCATGGGACTTTTGAAAAGCTGCACCAAACACCAACAAATCAACAGTTATATATACAAATGTTGATTTGCATTCACATACAAAAGTTAAAACCATGAGGAAGATGCAATGAAGCATAACAGAACATAGTAAATAATTACATACTGCAATGTATACATATCAAAGTTGGTATCCTGACACTCAACGCGTTTCCTGAAACAAAATTCACTTCTTCAGGAGAAAATTAAGTTTCATTGGGTGTCTGTAGAGAGGCCATATCAGCAATTATATTAATTAAAAAAAAACAATATGACAGAAAGAGAACTGAAATTTTTACAATTAAATATCCAAAAAGGTTCCTTCAGCAAAAATAGCCAAACCAGCAAAGACATAACTCACCCAACAAAATAACAGCTCTAAAAAACTTTAAAATCTCAAGTACTTTCCTGGTAAGGAACAATGAAGTGTACTACAGAGACAGCAAGGGACTCATTCTGCCAGAATCTGTAGAATGGGCAGGAAGTGGGCCACACACGGTGGAGAGAGCCAAAGTATTAATCATAGGAGGGAAGACTGAAAGAAAAACATAAGATAAAGCTAATAAAAGGGCTAAAAAGATGAGCAAATATGTTTTTTGTTTTTTTTGCCAATGGTGAAAGTGGGCGAGTGGAGTCTAAAAGTGGGGCAAATAAGTAAAAAACATAGATGAGCTCCTCAGAGGGGTCAAACGGCAATGCACTAAAAAGAATTCCCAGAAAGTAAAGAGGAGGCCTACACTAGTAGGAGCCCCCAAGAAAAAGAAAAGGAGTATAAAAAGAAGTAAAGGACGTTTTCTTTGGCCATGGAATCACATCTAGCCAGGGTGTTAACAGCTTTGAGCAAGGCCAAAGAAAACAGGGGGGAAAAGAAAGACCCCATATATATATATGTGCACCTGTCAGTGGCAGTGGCGGCTGGTGCTCAACATTTTTAGGTAGGCGCAAACGAAAAAAAAATAAAAAAAACAGCCCCACTGTGCCCATCAAATGCAGCCACTGTGCCAATAATTGTCAACACTGTGCCATGCCATCAAACGCAGCCACTGTGCCATGCCATCAAACGCAACCACTGTGCCATGCCATCAAATGCAGTCGCTATGCCATGCCATCAAACGCAGTCACTGTGCCATCAATTGTCACCACTGTGCCATGCCATCAAACGCAGCCACTGTGCCATCAATTGTCACCACTGTGCCATGCCATTAAACGCAGTCACTGTGCCATGCCATCAAACACAGCCACTGTGCCATCAATTGTCACCACTATGCCATGCCATCAATTGTCACCACTGTGCCATCAATTGTCACCACTGTGCCATCAATTGTCACCACTGTGCCCATTAATTGTCGCCACTGTGCCATCAATTGTTACCACTGTGCCCATCAATTGTTACCACTGTGCCATCAATTGTTATCACTGTGCCATCAATTGTTACCACTGTGCCTATCAATTGTAGCCACTGTGCCCCGCAATTGTCGCCACTGTGCCCTGCAATTGTCGCCACTGTGCCCAGTAAAATGCTGCCACTGTGACCTGTATGTGTCATCAATTGTTACCACTGTGTCCAGCAATTGTAGCCACTGTGCTCCGCAATTGTCGCCACTGTGCTCAGTAAAATGCTGCCACTGTGACCTGTAAAATGCCCCCCCCCCCCCCGCCTGGCACTTACCTTTCTGGGGTCAGCTGTGCTTCTACCGTCCCTCGATGTCTTCTCCCGCCCTCGATGACGCTTCAGCCAATCAGGTTACCGGTAACCAGAACCGGTGAACCTGATTGGCTGAGACGCCTGTCAGTCTTATCCAAGGAACGCAAAGCCGGTACGTCCCGAGGATAAGCATTCAGGAAGCCGACTACAGCCTGACCGCTGGCTCTGATAGGCACTTCCACACAGCCAACCAGCTGCCGTTATTCAGATGGCCGGCGCTTAGCATACGGCCATCTGAATAGTTGGCGGCAGCGGCGAAAATACATAGATTCATGCAATGCATGAATCTATGTATTTCACTGGCTGTGTGAGAGCCAGAGGGGGCGGCGCTCCAGCACCCTCTATGGACAAACCGCCACTGGTCAGTGAACAAACCGCCTAAATGTCATGTGATGGAAAGGGGAAGGGAAAGACAACCCCCCCCCCAAGCCTTACCAAGCACACCACAAATCGAAAGAACACCAGGGTGATGATGGTGACCAAACAATCCAGCGCACATGCGCCAGGCAAGGCAACGCAATGACACAATACATTACAAATTTGCATTTTATAGATGATTACCAGAAACAGTCAATGCAGGTGTTCCTCTTATTAGTATACAGTCCTGTATAACCAGTTTGCAATTGTTTCTCTGTCACCCTGCTAACTCTTTTCCTTTATATTTTTTATTCCAGACCCTCCAAAAACGTTTCAGCGTAGAATGGACTAAATGTTTCTTTTATGGCTCAACACTGATCCATGCAGTGTGTAATTCCATACACCAAGCTTAACACAACTGCCAAGATGAGCATATATCAACAGTACTTGAATGTATCCAAGATTTTGGAACATTATAACTACACCAAGGGGCTACATAAGGACAACCCTTCCCGTTCAGCAATCTCCATCATATTTATCATCATTTGCTGCATCATTATTCTGGAGAATATTCTTGTCCTCATTGCCGTATTGCGCAACAAGAAGTTCCACTCTGCCATGTTCTTCTTTATTGGAAATCTGGCATTTTCGGACCTCCTTACGGGATGCGCCTACATTGCCAACATCTTGCTTTCTGGCAAAATGACCTTCACCTTGACTCCTGTATCATGGTTCATCCGCGAGGGCACGGCTTTCACAACCCTGGCTGCATCTGTCTTTAGTCTGTTAGCCATTGCTATTGAGAGACATGTGGCCATCACAAAGGTCAAGGTCTACAGCAGCGACAGGAACTGCAGGATGATCCTCTTGATTGGAGCTTGCTGGGTTATCTCAATGGTAATTGGTGGCTTACCTATTATTGGCTGGAACTGTATTGGAAACTTGGATGAGTGCTCCTTTGTTTTTCCTTTATATGCCAAAAAGTACATTCTGTTTGTAGTAACTATCTTCACCGCCATACTTTTATCCATTGTTATATTTTATGTCCGTATATATTGCGTGGTTAAATCCAGCCATGCTGAGATAGCAGCACCACAGACTCTTGCCCTCCTAAAAACAGTTACAATAGTTCTTGGAGTCTTTATTATCTGCTGGCTACCTGCCTTCACTATTCTCCTCATGGACGTGTCATGCAAAAGGAAATCCTGCAGCATTCTTTACAAAGCTGACTACTTTTTTGGGTTGGCCACCTTGAATTCGGCACTGAACCCTATAATTTACACTTTGAGGAGCAAAGAAATGAGAAGAGAGTTTCTGAGGGTTCTTTGTTGCTGGAGCTGTTTGCGCAGGAAAAAGACTCCCGACAGGTGTATGCTACATATACGTAGTTCTAGCTCCCTGGAACGCTGCACACAAAAACACTATTTTCCCACTTCACCTATTATAAAGGACTGCAATACATTTGTGTGAGAAAGTTGTCGTTCCGGGGTTTCTGAATATAAACACCTCAACATTCTGATGGCGGGTTGGTTCAAATGACATGACGACCACAAATGTGGTGTCTGGACTTAGGTACCCATCAGAAAGTAGTTGGCCAGGAAGGTATTTCTATGTTGTCTAATTACATTTCCTCATATTTCTGGCTTAACCCTGTTAACCTGCCAGATTTGAGGGCTATGTCCTGTAAAGGGAAAGTTCTCAAAAGTATTCAGCACTCTGGTTTACTTTTGTATACATTACAGAACAATCCAGTATGACAGAAGGCTTAATGTGAAAATTATGTAAGTATTGTGAAGTCCCTATAGGCACTTTATTTAGAGGATATAAAAGTAATTATTCTGTATGTGGTAGAAAAAAAAGGACTCAACACTCCCTAAATGATTTAAGTTAAAAGACATTTAGTATCATGAATTTATATTGTAGTATAAAGTGCCACACAGGAAGGCAATCCTGTTATTATGAAGGTTGCAAAAAATTGCAGAAGCCCACAAGCTGTTAATGTTAAATTGTAAATTTTTCTCATTTGATTTCTGTATAGAAGACTACGGAACAGTATTTCTGGCACATAAATGCAATAGGTAATATGTACTGTTTTCTTCCACAAGAGAAGAGAGTAAATTTGTATCAATTGTATGCTGTTCTTGTCAAGAAGCACTTTTTGGGTATTTATAGAAACAGTGATTCTGGCTGATAACATACTGCACTTACGACAGGGCTGGATAAATCCCAAGAGCCAATATAAAAAGCCACCAAAATGATGATGGACTCAGTTCTAAAAAAGTGGAAGGACCTTCTTCCTGGCTTTGTTAGGAATCATGTACTATATGGCACATTAAGCTTTGTACAGGTATGTTCTTAAGCCTCGTACACACAACCGGTTTTCCTGGCAGGAAAACTGCCAGGAGAGATTTTGGCCGGGAAAACCGGACATGTGTATGCTTCCTTGCAGTTTTCCCAACATGCTCTCTATTTTCCCGTCAGGATTCCCAGCGTTTTTTTCCGCCAGATCTACTACTTACCTATGGGAAACACTGCGAGGCAGTGCCGATGGAGCATACACACAGACGACGGCCGGGATTCCCGGTGTAGTATCACATTCCGCTCCCTATCACAGAATGCTCCGGAAGTGACGTTTTGTCGCCGCCATCTTGCTACACCCCACACTCCTGCACGGTAATGTTAGAGTGAGAAGGGGGCAAGCGGACATCTTGTTACACCCACTGGAGTTTTAGATTTGAGACTTATTTTCAACACAAAACGGAGCTTATATGCTTAAATACAGTATTTGGAAATCCGACGGACTCTTCAAATGTTAAATTTTAAAAGCCGAAGCAAACCTGCTGACCTTCCATGGTTGCTAATGTGACAGAACACCTCTGATTTTCACATTTCACATGTAAACAATCCGTCGGATTTCCAAACACTGTATTTAAGCATATAAGCTCCGTTTTGTGTTGAAAATAACTGTGAAATCTAAAACTTCGGTGGGTGTAACAAGATGTCCGCTTGCCCCTTCACACTCTATCATTACTGTGCAATGGTGTGGGGTGTAGCAAGATGGCACCGACAGAACGTCACTTCCGGAGCAATCTGTGATGAGGAGCGGAATGTGACAATACACCGGCCAAAGCTCCATGACAGTTTTCCTGCCGGGTTCTCGGCTTTCCCCTCGGTTATCTCGGCTGACTTTTTACCACCGAGAAAACCAAGCGTGTGTACAGGGCTTTATATGTCCATGGCTAGTGCAAGGGAAATGCTTACGATCTTTGCGGCCAACAGAGTTTGTTAAGAACACAAAGAGCAGGGACAATTGTGTCCCTGTGCCCACCAGTACTTCCAACCACTTGCTGGCAGACATCAATGTAGCATGTGTTTGTCACATTAAACATGATCTCCTAGCAAATTTTAGGTGGGAATAAATATTCAAGTTAGCATCCTGACAGAGGAACAAAGAACCCTCAATCTTTTAGGGTGTGAAGCTACGTATCTCATACAACCTGTCTCAATAACTAACATTTGAAATACCAAACGTGCCTTTCTCAAAAATAAATATTGAGGCCTATGTTAATAGGCTTTTGTCTGCTTAAACTAGATTTGCAATCCTATACAAGCCTATGGAAAAGCAGGTCAGAGGAAGGTTATCAGCAGGCCAGTTGCACCTGTCAATGAACTTTTAATCTCAGAGGCATTTCAAACTGCTTCCATTGACACAAGCCTAAAGCATGTTGACCCAGGCCCTTGCTGTCTACAGCATACACAGAATCCGATTTACATCGGACAAAACCGTGGATTTTTGTCCAAAGGGAGTTGGCCGTGAACTTGTTCTGCATACAGACAGCAGAACTTTTTTAGCCAACATGTCCATCACACAATTGTTGTCGGACAGTAGGAGCACATGACTGCTGATGGATAGATAAGGGGCAGGTGACTGGAGGTAGCCCAGCCCTCATTTATAACATTTGTGCGATCATGTGTATGCAAGACAAGTTTGAAAATTATCCACAGTTTTGTTGTCGGAATGTCCGATCGTGTGTATGCGGCATTACAGTTTGAGTATCCAGATTTTGTCTCCGCAGGGCATACATATGTCAATGCAGTTCACAAGGTATTGCACCTACCATCCCTGCATTTTTTATTTTAAGAGATATCTAAACCTTGAAAGTCAAGACAGACATTACATGGGCAAATTAGCAGAGAAACAACCTCTTCCTGCACTGAATTTGAACATGTATGGCATCATAATTCTAAGATTTTTGCTATTATTACAGTCAAACAAACCCCCGGCTAGGGCGCTACCAATGTATACTTACCAGGAGTAAAATATAACTGCAGTAATCAGGCATGTTCCATCACTCGAAAATGTCACATCATGTATTGCGGGGCAAACGGTTCTCACAATGTTTTTTTCAAGAGCTCATTTCTTATGATCACTTCAGCATGTACACTGTTATCCACCCAAGGTATTAAAATTGTTTACATTGGCCAGGAAAAAACCCATCAGCGTAAGGGCTCCAAAAAGCAGAGAATGTTAAAACCCAGATGATTTTCACTTAGTTTTGTGATGATAATTAAAATGTAAGCCTGTTTTTTATGGAGAGACATAAAACAGACCCATGCTCGCTTGGACTTCCTGTGGGAATGTTTTTGTCTCAGCAGGAAGTGGACCTGCAAGCCTCGAAGTGTCAACAAGCCTAAAACAACAGAATTATCATGAATTATTATGAATACTGATATTCACTCTGAAGCCTTGTTTTTAAAGAAGGAAAATAAGGAGACCTCTCAAAGTGCTTTGTCTTACTTGCGGAAATAATACGCAATCCAGGAATTTAAAGCTGAACTCCAGGCAGATAGCACATATTTGACATACATATAAGGAAGCTATTTTAGTTTCTGAAGGGTTTTATTTTTGTCCATCTGGTCCTGAGATTTAAAAAGCCCTGCCAGATAACACAGCCATGTTGGTGAGATAGGAAGGAGCAGCAGGTTAACCTCTGCTCTCCTTTCTTCAGCATATTCCCTGTCTAGACTTTTGCAAGCAGCACACCTGATTGATTCCCATAGCTCCCAACTGTCCCTGATTTGGAGAAATGTACCTCTGTCCCTCTGTCCCTCTTTCCCCCTCATTTGTCCCTCATTTTGGTTTGATCTATATAGATAAGTATAAAATGCACTTTTTAATTTTTCAAAAAGTGTTTCACGGTGCTAAACCTTTTATCCAAATTCTAAATTGCTCCATTTTTCAATTTTAAAAGCCAATAGAAAGGAACGGTAACAGTAAATAAAGCACTTGTGGATTTAATTAACCTTTTTTGGGGGGTTATTTCCCCTTTAAGGGGGTGTGACAGGGGGCATGACCTATGCCTACATACGTTTGCTAGTAGGTGTCCCTCATTACCATCTCAAAATGTTGGGTGGTATGGATTTCTAGCACTGGCTCACCTTCTCCCAGCCTGGGTGCTGCTGTATAGGGAAACAGAATAGGCTGATATAAAGACAGATTCAGGTCCTTTTATTAGTTGTATTTAAAAATATATTTCATGATGCTTTAACCACTTGCAAGCCCACTGTATATTTACTGTGGCAAGGCGGCCGCTCTGCACCAGATCACCTATCTAGTACACGATCTGATACTTCAGGGCCTGGGGCGCTCGTGAGCTCCACCAGCAACCCGCTCCTGCTCGATGTCCGCCCGCACCAGCCATTTAAACAGGCAGAACAACTATCTGCCATTGTAAACAAGGCAGATTGTCGTTCTGTCAGAAGGGTAGGCACTAATCCTGTGTTTCTGATAAGCAGGGATATGGATCTTTGCCTTCCCCTAGTCAAATAACCTCCCCCACAGTGAGTAAGCACAACCTAGGCACAGTTAACCCTTTAATCGCCCTTGATGTTAACCCCTTTCCTGTCGGTGTCATTAGTACAGGGACAGTGCATATTTTTTTAGCACTGATCACTGTATTAGTGTCACTGGTCCCCAAAATATGTCAGTTAGGTGTCCAATTTGTCCGCCGCAATATCGCAATCGCTGATTGCCACCATTACTAGTAAAAACATAAAAATATATAAACAAAAAAATCCCATAGTTTGTAGACGCTATAAGGCCTCGTACACACGATAGGTTAACCAGAGGACAACGGTCTGATGGACCGTTTTTATCAGTCCAAACCGATCGTGTGTGGGCCCCATAGGTTATTTATTCATAGGTTAAAAGAAAGCCAACTTGCTTTAAATTTAACCGATGGATTCCTAACCGATAGGTCAAAACCGATCGTTAGTAGGCACAACCATCGGTTAAAAATCCACGCATTCTCAGAATCAAGTCGACGCATGCTTGGAAGCATTGAACTTTGTTTTTTTCAGCACGTCGTTGTGTTTTACGTCACTGTGTTCTGTCACGATCGGTTATTTAACCTATGGTGTGTAGGCGCGACGGCCCATCAGTCAGCTTCATCAGTTAACCTATGACAACGGTCCTTCAGACCGTTCTCATCGGATGGACTGATCGTGTATACGAGGCCTAACATTTGCGCAAACCAATCGATGTACGCTTATTGGGTTTTGTTTTACCAAAAGTTTTTAGCAGAATACATATTGGCCTAAATTAATGAAGAAATTCAATTTTTTTACATTTTTTTATAGGATATGTTTTATAATAGAAATTAAAAAAATATTGTTTTTTTTTTTCAAAATTGTCAGTCTTTTTATTTTTATAGTGCAAAAAAAAAAAAAAAAACGCAAAAGAAAGCTCTATTTGTGTGAAAAAACGGACAAACATTTTATTTGGGTACAGTGTCGCACAACCGCACAATTGTCATTTAAAATAACGCAGTGCCGTATAGCTAAACATAACCTTGTCAGGAAAGGGGTAAAACCTTCTGGAGCTCAAGTGGTTAATTGAATACATAACTGCTTAAATTTGTGATATTCTTTTTGCCTGGATTTCAGCTTTAAAGGAGAAGCACCCCATGACATTTGGGAACTCCCAAAGTGTAGCATAAGGAGATGTGTATGTACACTATAGATCACAATTATCTTCACACCCTTCCTGCTTGAAAGGTCCAGTCTTAGTAACCTGCAGGAGACCAATCAGCTGCACCAACATCTCCCTGGAAGTCGGAGACTGTCCGCTGAGTTCTGATGGTCTTCTATTTATGTTTGGTCGGGGATTTTAGTTCCTGTGCATGTATTTCTAAATTTTCACATGTTGCATCAAGTGAACTCTGTTCCACCCAAACCCCGTTCCCAGCTCTATAGGAAATGCTACATCCAATCTCACCAAAACTGAGACAGCTGTTGGGTAGTAATGTCAATCATCAACTCTTTACCATAATTTATTGGGTTAGTGTATTTCAAAGTGTTGACCCTATATTTACAGAGGTAGCAATTTGTTTCAAATTTAAAAAGCAAGTAGTGTACACTGATATTTTTGAATGCTTCCTTTAAGTGAAGGACAGGTCCAGATAGTACAACAATGACAAGTTCAGACAGCCTCTAGTCAGTTAACTTTGATACAGACATAGGGATATGTGTGCAGTGACCCAACTAGCCCACAGCAAAAACATTCAGATTCTTCAGTCTCACACACACCATAAGTAATTTTTCATGCAGTTTGACAGGTAATGTAAGATAACTTTCATTTTCGACTTACAGAAAAAAAGTTTTCCTGGCAGCAAAATAGGATTAAATTAAACCAACCTTATGAATATTAACCTAATAGTCTTGGTAAAAGAGTATTATGCCGCGTACACAAGATCGGACATTCCACAACAAAACTGTGTTTTTTTTTAACGACGGAATGTTGGCTCAAACTTGTGTTGCATACACACGGTCACACAAATGTTGTTGGAAATTCTGAACCTCAAGAACACGGTGACGTACAACACTACAACGAGCCGAGAAAAATGAAGTTCAATGATTCAGAGCATGCGTCGAATTGATTCCAAGCATGCGTAGGATTTTTGTGCGTCGGAATTGCATACAGATAATCGGAATTTCCGACAAGAACTTTTGTTGTTGGAAAAATTGAGAGCCAGCTCTGAAACATTTGTTGTCGGAGATTCCGACAGCAAATGTCCGATGGAGCATACACACGGTCAGAATATCTGACCAAAAGCTCACATCGAACATTTGTTGTCGGAAATTCCGATCGTGTGTATGCGGCATTGGATTGAAATGGCTCAAATGGGACTGATGATGAGGCATCTAATTTTCATCTGTCCCCATCATCTGTTCAACTAAACCAGACATTTTCAGCCAGGGTTCCACAATAGGTTGTTAGATATTCTTTGAGCTGTGGTTGATTGGCCTCCTATCTGAGGAAGTTCTGGGGCCAACGCTACTTGGAAAAGCCAGTGGCATGATGACTTTTTAGCTGTCTGAAAAGGTGGCATTTTGACCACCACTATAAGAAGGGCATTTTCCCCACTGACAACCAATGTAAGGGGCATGTTTCCCACTGATGCCTGATATATTAATTTTAGAGGGTGTTCTCCAAGACCTGAAAATTACTTTGAGAGTTCCTTTGGGGTAAGAAGGTTGAGAAAGGCTGATCTGAACATTCCACGCCGATTGCTTGTTTCTTCCAGAAGCAGCTATTGCCTCTACTCTAGCTTGCGTAGAACAACCCCTAATGCACTTCAATAGGGAAAACACAACTTTGGCCAATGCTAACATACATAAAGCTAGAGAGGAATGGTCAGAAGAAGATGTTTAGCATGGGACATTTTCCTAAAAAAAATAAAACCAGGGAGCATTTGGTGGGCTTCAGGTGCAGTTCAACTGAAAACAGCAGACCTGGAATATTTGCCAGGCATGTTGCTTTAATGGGCAAGCTAAAGCAGCTTACCAATCAAGTTTATCAATAACTGCTTAGTGATTTTAGAGTTCCATATCTTGACTTCTGTCATAAGGAAAGAAAAGTATATTATAAACAACGAGGAGTCTAAGTAATATCCTTATGCTCTTTTAAAGTTTATTTATGGGTGCCCTGTTGGTATGTGACATTACCTACTGGCTCCATATTCCTCTATGATCCTCTGGGTTCCAGCTTCAAGGACCACCTCATGAGACTCCCACGTTGGAATATCAGCAGTTGGGAAATCTAAAAGTTTCCGTATCTGACAGCAAGGCAGTTTGCAATACAACCCATGACCATTCACACGTACCTGGAATGTCAGTTTCAGGAAGGCAGAAGTCTAGTAAGGCAAAGATCAACATGCAAAGTGCAGAAAGGGAGAGCAACCAATAAATCATATTCTTAGTGCACTTGACTGATAGTAGGGCAATCTGGTTTGTTTCTATTAAATACAGCAGTGTTTGATAAAGGCCAAATGACTGCTGTTAATTGAATCTGACTGGTTATTGTATGCTGATGCTTTCCATTTATAATATAACATGTCACAACTTAATAACAGTTTCAAAAACTGTCTAACATGTTCATTCAGCAGTTGTCTTTTTTTTTCTATGTGCATACATACATCTCATGTATATGATTTTATTAGGCTCTTTAATACGCTTTGAACGGTACAAACATTTCCATATTTTTTTTTTGCTTTCGCTTTAATGGTACTAAAAATAATTGCCAGCCTTCTGTTACATTATTCACCTAATGAATGTCCCCTTCTTTCAATTAAAAATGTGAAACTTCGTGAAAATCAAGGAGGGTGAAGGCATTGCCCACAGCCACCATTCACAATGTAGTAATGATTTTTTCAGTTTGGATTAGTACTAGTAGGTAGACATGTGCATTAGTTTTCGTCCGAATTTCAGGGATTTACGCGTTTGTTTTAACAAACGAAAACGAATGCGCAGAATCCGAATTATATTATTTTCGTTTTGTTGTGACAACAGTTCTATACAGATAGCAGATTCAACATGACAGTGACAATAGCGATCTGTGTCTATCGAATCTGCGGTTGAATGTGCTTAACCTTACACTATTAGTCCAAGATTATTCGACATACAGAGAAAAGATTCAACATTATAGGGACATGAAGATTCGATGAAGCAGCTAAAAACATACGATCGCCGCGAGCGGACATTTATGTTCAATTGCTCCGCCCATAGGCTATAGAAGAATTCTAATGTTGGTTGATTAGTAATAATAATTAATACATATAATTATTACTAGTCATACAACATTAGAATTCTACTATAGCTTATGGGCGGAGCATTCGACCAGAAATGTACGATTGCGGCGTCGTACAGTTTAGCTTCTTAGAACATTTGACACTATAAGCCTTCAATTGACAGATTCGACCTTAATTAGTTGGGATTTTCAGACGAATGCATTTTTTAATGGAACAAAATGAATCAAAATGAATTTCGGGAGTAACTAAATACATTTATTTTTCGGATGAAAACAAAATTCAGTGTGCACATGTCTACTGGTAGGCTACCTGATTAAAGAGATCTAAAAGTACCCAGACAATCCAGTTGTATAATCTTTAGATTTGCCAACAATTATGAAGTGTGAGGGCCTACCTAAACAATCTACTGATGTTACATCCAGTAAATAAGACCTTTTCTCTACACCAGCCATTAGTATTCCTCCAAAAGACCTTCACTCTACACCAGCCATTAGTGTTCCCCCAGAAGACCTTCACTCTACACCAGCCATTAGGATTCCTTCAGAAGACATTCACTCTACACCAGCTATTAGGGTTCCCCCAGAAGACCTTCACTCTACACCAGCCATTAAGGTTCCCCCAGAAGACATTCACTCTACACCATCCACCTTAGGGTTCCTCTAGAAGTTGCTAGGGGGTTCCTTGAGCTGTGGTTGGTTGACCTCATATTTGATGGTGCCTGCATGGTTCCAGAGCCAACACCACTTTGCAGAGTTAATAGCATAACAACAATGATCTTTTTGACTATCCCTAAAGATGGTATTCCCGATACCACTATAAGGGGGGCATTCTTCTCACTGACCAGCATTGTATAGGACATAGTTCTCACTGAGCACTGATGCATTGGTTTTAGCAGGGGTTCCTCAAGACCTCAAAATTACTTCAAGGGTTAACCTAGGGTAAAAAGTTTGAGAGAGGTTGCTCTACATAGCTGTTGGCAAATCTTACAGGGATTGTGCAACCAAGTAGCAATGTGAATGACCAGCTTAAGGCCTTCAGTTACTTCAACGTGTCACACATTACATTTTGAAAGTAAAAACAATCTCAGTGGTTTAATAACCTGCCGCTTAAAAGGTTAGTGCTACGTGAAATGTAGGAAAGGGTTAGAGCCCCTGACGGGTTTAAAGGCTAGCGGAATATACTCTTACTTGCTGTTCTCCCCACACACATGGAGAAAGAGCAAAATCCTGTCACAGGGTCTAAACCTTCCTCATTCAGCTAGAAAATTATATTTTATTGCTGCCTGTGACATGTTGGGGGGATTTCCCCTTACTTCCTGTTCTGTCTGACACTTATCACCAATGAGGGGAATATCCCTCACGAGGAAACAGACTGCCAAAAATCCTGCCATGGGCTCTAACCTCTCCTAGATGTGTTTTTTTTATTGCTGCCTGTGTCCCCATAGTGGGGATCTCCTCTTACTTCCATATCTGTCTCCTACTTCTCAAGTAGAAAGGAAGTGGCGAGAGGTTCTGTCTGACACCCCTTAAATAGAGAGCAAATAAACATTTTTCTAAATGAAGATACAGACAGCAATAAAAAGATGACAGAAGTTCTAACCATTCTGCACACTATCCAAAACTAAAACAAACCAATAAAAAATTTTGGCTAAAGTTGGATTTTAAAAAAACAATAAAAAAATTTGGCTAAAGTTGGATTTTAATGCTGTATAATGGGAATTAAAAAAAAATAACTTTTGCACTGGGGACCACTTCACTGCAAGGGTTGACTGCTTGTTAAGGCTGCATTCACACTAGCTTCCTGTGTTTAAATGTACTTTATTTTATATGCATTTACTGTATATACAGTACGTTTACATGTGTTTAGATGCATCTAATCTGCCCTTGGATGCACAGGATCCTATTTTCTTCAAAAACATCTAAACTGAACATACCTAAAAACACTTACTTATACCATTACGTGATTTACATTGTATTTACTAGATATGCAAATATTAGAAAGGTCCTATAAACACATATATTCTACAATGGAGAGATATGGTGCTGCTACCCATAAACTCGATATGAGGTGTAGGGAATTCCACAGCCACACAAGCTGCTCAATCAGACATCCAATAAAAAAAAAAGTTGACAACCGGGTATTCAAAGTTTTAAAATCTTCTTTAATGTATACCAATTAGGAGTAAGGATCCAACACAAAAACAAAAAAAATCTGATGCGTTTCAGCCCTTACTGCTTAATGGGCCCATAAAGGCTTAAACGTATCAGCATTCTCTTTGTGTTGGATCCCTATTCTTATTGAGTATACAATAAAGATGATTCTAAAGCTTTGAATAACCGTTTGCCGACCCTTTTCAAATTAAACACATACATTTGCAGGTTTTTTAGATCCAGTGTGACTGAGGCCTAAGTACAAAGGAATTAGTTGTAATTGCCCTATTCCTTGCTTTGGCAGGCTTCCTACGCTTTCCTCCTCTCATTGTAACCCCCGCTTGTGGGCTACCCTCACTATTCTCACATACAATCCAGGGCTGCTGTTCCTGCATCATATGTGATGATGTCAACATGCAACCGTGGGCCAAAGAAGAGAGGCTTCGAGAGGAATGGTCATACAGCGTGGTGGAAGCTTGCTGGCATGAGGACTAAGGTAGGTAATACAGGTACTGTAGGTCTCTTCTGCAACAAAAAGCCTGCCTGCTCACAGTCTTTGAGACTTTAATTCCCCTTTAATGAGCAGTTAACCCTTGTCATGCAAAGGGGTCCTCTACTAGGGTGTGTTTTTTTAAATCTTGGAGTTCAGCTCTGACTGGCTGATATGGGCTATGCCATCAATTTTCTCTCTTCCATCTAAAACTTAGTATTACCCGTAGGGCCTCTTGACTAACAATTGTTAAAACATATTTGGCTGATTCAGTAAACAATGTAGGAAGCAAAGTGCCAAGAGCAATGTGCAACAACTCATAGAAACCAATCAGAATTGACTTTACTGACGTCAGACCGGAAAAAGATGGATTCTCGCTGGTTTCTATGGGAAATGCATTCTTCAATGAGAGCTTTGCTCCAAGCACCAGGTTATCAAAGAGTTTACTTTCCCCTTTGGTCTTTAAATGTGTGTAAAATTCTTCATTTATGTACACTACATGTTTTTATTGTATAAATGTAATTTCTTTCTCATGGTGCAATTTTGCTAAAATGTTTGTTACAGTATTTCATATGTATATTAAACTCTCTGGAAATGTATATTAAACATTGTGCTTTTTTTTTTACAAAATGTTTGCATGTCTTTGTTTCAAGGGTTACTTTTTTGGGGCACAGATTCTAAACATATTGGTTAAATCAGAATGGGAGAGAGATAAGCACCGTACATGAAATACTGGGATCCAAATACGGAAAGGAAAAGACATCTATTGTAAGACAGGGCTTTGGGTTCCGTTTTTAATGTGACCCACTTCACATAATGAACTGAAACCATAATTACACGACATTCCTGTTGGCGAGTAGAACCCCCTACCTTTTAATCCTTGTTTTTCCTTTTCCATGAGTGAGGTGTGGGGAGGTGAAGGCTCAAAACACTTGACTGATGGTTCAGCTCATCTCTATCACAGTTGCTGATGAAGTGAGTTGACTAATTCGAGAAACGTGTTGAGTTCTACCCGGATCCCTATATTATGATTAACATACAAGATCAAAGTGATATATTTTTTGGACATATGTATTATATTGATGGGTTTACAATAAACACTAAAAATCCTAGAAGGCTCTCTAGAGTAGTGGTTCGGACCTCACTGACCACTAAACTCACAATTTTGAATCCCGCGGACCACTAACATGAATTTTACATGTCTTATACACACAATGCTCCGGCTCTCTTCCCCCCTCCCCTGGATCACACTGCTGCCTTATACATACAATGCTCCGGCTCTCTGCTCCCTCCCCCCGCAATCTGCATCACGCTGCTGCCTTGCACAGACTCATAATTTGATCCCACCTCCTTATACACCCATGCGCTGGAGCTCCATGCTCCCCCTGCCAGCTTTACAGGACTTGCTGTGACTTGCAGTCCCACTTTCATCTCTTCTTGCAACTTACCTGTTCTCCATGTGAGTGGATGTTGTTGTTTATTAAATTATTCTTATGATACATACTCAGAGGCGCCCCTCTTCTTGTTTTTTTCCTAGTATACCGGAACCGGCTTTTGGTTTTCTTGGTGGCTGCCCTGACTGATACCCTGCCATATAGTTCTATGTGTGCATATATATGTCTATGTGTATATACACACCTTCTTACCTTTGCCCTTGGACTATTGGGTACCACTACTTGAGGTACCTGTGCTTTGCGCCTTTTTTACTTGTTTAATGCTCCCCCTGCAGTCTGTGATCTGCGCTCCCATTGGAAGTCCCCTCCTTCCTCACCTCCCGCTCTCTGTACAACTCCCGGTACCCCCTCTGAGTTCACAGAAATCAGAGCTACAGAGGAGGCATCGGGTTTTCAATGAGCACTGACAGAATTGACTGTCAGCACGCATTGAGAACAACATTAGAAACAATATTGGGCGGACCACCAAAATATTCTCGTGGACCATCAGTGGTCCATGGACCACTGGTTGGCGACCACTGCTCTAGGGCAGCCTTTCTCAAGCGTTTTTTTTTTTGCATAAACATTTTATTAAGAGGTTTGACAAAGAGTACAAAGAGTACAAAAAAAAATAATTCCAAGTACATTACGTCATGTAGGCGGATGAGAACAATTACAGAACAATATGTGTTAAAGACACACAAACAGTTATAGCTATTTGGCACTTCATTGAATAATGAGTAGTAATGAGAATAATAAAGGCCTAGTCAGTAAACAATGGTCCTTATGAACAACCTACAAAGCTAACGATGAGTATCAGTATATCTGTAGATACCTTAATCTGCAGAGGTGGAAACTGTAAAACTAATTATACTCAGTTCGAACGACAGACTCAGCGAGGCGTGAGGATAGGAGGAAGCCAATCAGGCCCACTCACAGCCCCCCTGTCCTATATCACTAAACTAAACTAAAGTAGTAAGAAAGAAAAGAAGAGAAGGAGGGAAATTGGACAGAAAGAAAGAAGAGAGAGAAGAAAACGGGGTGTGGGTGGGAAGGGGGAAAGAAGGGGAAAGACTCTCTCAGAAGAGAGGAGAGGGGGTAGGAAAAACCACAAGCTACCCTCTCCATCTGATTCCGTTGTGTATGTGTTGCTCAAGCATTTAACGCCAGAGGAACCCTTAAATAATTTTCAGGTCTTTGGGAAACTTTACTAAAACCAATTCATTTAGGGGTCAGTAGGAATAAATGCCTCTTATACTGCCTCTTACAATGGAAAGAATGGCCCGGATTCACAAAGCACTTACGCCGACGTATCTCGAGATATGCCGCGTAAGTGTAAATATGCGCCATCGTATGTATGCGCCGGACTCTGAAACCAAGATACGCCTGAAAATAGGCTTCATCCGACGGACATAACTTTCCTACGCCGGCGTATCTTGGACGCATTTATTTACGCTGGCCACAAGTGGCGCTCCCATTGATTTCCTATTCACATATGCTAATGAGGGAAATACGTCGATTCACGAACGTAGATGCGCCTGGCACATAATATACGCGGTTTACGTAAGTCGTACGCCAGGCGTAAAGTTATTCCACATATATGAGGCGCAACTCATGCAAACGTATGGACCAGGGAACACAGCCGTCGTATTTTACGCCGTTTATGTAGTACGTGAATAGGGCTGGGCGTAGGTTACGTTCACGTCGTAGGCAGTGATCCGTCGTATCTTAGGGAGTAGTTTTGACGTGATTCTAAGCATGCGCACTGGGATACGTCCACGGGACGGTGCATGCACCGTTCGTTTTATGTACTTCTATGACGCTTGGCCCATCATTTGCATGGGGTCATGCCTCATTAGCATGGCTCACGCCCCCTCTTCCGCTTACGACGGCTTACGCTGAGGGAACCCAGCGCAGATTTGGCAGCACTGGCTTTGTGAATCCAGTGCTTGCCTCTCTGCGCTACGTCGGCGTAGCGTATATTAGATACGCTACGCCGGCATAAATATGCGCCGATGTATGTGAATCCGGGCCAATTACTTAGACACTACTAGAGTAGTGGTCAGTGGAAAGAATGCTGCCATGCAATGGCAGTCTGTGGAAAGAATGCTATGTTTACAGTCGTGGTCAGGATACAATCCTTACAGACAACTAAAAATATTTGTGTCATGCAGCTTGCTCTGCTAAGTGGCGTTGGTCCTGGAACTATGCAGATTCATCAGATGGGAGGTCAATTAAGCACAGCTCAAGGAACCCCTAGCAAGCTCTGGAGGAACCCTAGGGTTCCACAGAACACTGGCCGAGAATGGCTGCTCTGGAAAAGTTTAACAGTTGATTACAATGAAAAGATTTCAACAAGTAGAAA
The DNA here is from genome assembly GCF_905171775.1 of Rana temporaria. Lineage (NCBI taxonomy): Eukaryota > Metazoa > Chordata > Amphibia > Anura > Ranidae > Rana > Rana temporaria. The sequence continues at coordinate 436,862,614 of NC_053491.1, read as the reverse complement.
AAGTTGTGTATTTGTGATAAATCTGACTAGCACCTGTAAAGTTTCAATCTGTAATCAATATTTCCATGTACTAATAATTGGGGATGTGGTGCCTTGATCCCTGTGACCAGCTGTAGTCTATACCACTTGTAGCAACAATTTCACAGAAATTTCTGTTCCAAGACTGTGCCCCTATGAAGACATAGTTTGATGAGGTTGGTGTGAAGAGAAGATGCACATGTCCTCCACAGAGCCTTGACCTTCATTTTTGTGATGAACTAAAACAACTGAAGAGCTGAAGCTATTGTAGTAGCAAAGGATGTGGGATGGGGTGAAGGGGCAACTTCGTATTATTACCCACAGCTTAGGAATTTAACAGCTCATATAGGTTTGTTGGTCAGGGTTGAAAACTTTTAGCCAAATAGTGAATGCACTGAAGTATATGTTTTGCATGGGAGGGTTGGCATTTTGGCCCCTAGGGTTCCCATTGCTGTAAATTACAGTCCTAACAATTTTGGTAAAATTTGAAATGTTTTCAGGTGGAAGGAGAAAACGGCGAACCCTTGGACAATGAATGTTGGGGATAAGTCTGAATCAGGTGGATCCTAACTGTATTTTGTATTTTGGAAATAAGGGAACATTCTGTCCTGGTACTGGTTACTACTAGTGCTCTCTATGTGTGTTTTTGCCTATATTTGGAAAGTCTTTCTTAGATAACCAGGGAAGTAGCATGAGCAGACAATAAACTGCTCCAATTGCATCATGTTTACTGATTTTAAACACGAACCCATTGGGAAATCCAGTAACTAGGTAAACACATTGGTTAGGGTTTCTTGTTTATATACAGGGTGACGTGTAGCACACTGCCATCATTTGGAAACGTAGGACATATAAGTTAATTATTTGGAGAGGGATGTTGCAATGTTTGGTTTAAGACATGAACTGACCCCGTGTCCTTTTGCTACTTGTTAATGAGCTGGACTTCATCTGCTCTGCTTTTCAGTGTGCCGGGAATAATATGGCAGTGATTCATGCAATATTTACAGCAATGGTCAAATTTCTAGGGGTCATGGCTGGAAAAATGCTCTGAATGTTACCGTAATAGTGTGTTTGCTTGCCTTAAAAATTTGGATATCAAATTAAATGACATCACAGAGCGGATATTGATGATAAAGGGATACTGAGAGGCTAACCTTTATGAATGAAATTACAATAAAAGAAGAGATAGTATTTTAAAATAGATCTTAGGCCCGGTTCACGCTGCAGCGTTCCTGGAACTGCGGGTTCCCGCTTTGCATGTCTCCCAACGGCAGTTCCCACCGCCCTATGCGAAAAGTTAATGACACCCCCAAATCAGTTTGCATATCGCAGTGCGATCTGCAAATTTGGACAGGAATCGGATCCGATTCTGCTGCGGACCAAAAAAAGGGTCCTGTGCGAGTTTGGTCAGAATGTGATGCAAATTCAGCCATACTATCCATATCACACAGACATTTCATGTGATTTGCACTGCAGTGAGGTGTGAATAACATGCAATCTTCCATCATGCAGCAGTGTGAACCGGTCCTTAACCTTAACCTTTTTCACTTACCTTAAGCCGCAGTCACATGATCATCCAGTGTTGAGACTTTTTTTCTTGGTTTATATCCATTCTATTTTACTGCCTGCGAGATGTGGTTATTTCCCATTGGCAGTCCAATAGAGGGGTTCTCTTAGGCTCCATTCACAATGCAACTTTTGTACAACTTTGGCTTTGACCAGTAATAATGGACAACTGTTGCACACAAGTTGCATTGTATAACAAATTTAGGCTATGTTCACACTATTCCAACACAGAACTTACACGACTTCTGATCCGACTTTGCCCTGCGACTTTACTTTATGTCCGACTTCAATGAACAGGATCCAATATTGAGTCTGGTATGAATCTTGAGGGGGAACCTCACACACACACAAAAAAAGATCCATACCAGACCCTTATCCGAGCGTGCAGCCCCGCAGGTCAGGAAAAGGGGGGAACGAGCGAGCTTGTCTCGGGGACAAGAACCTCTTCCAGACAACCCTTGGTGGTGGTTGTGGGGGTCTGCAGGCAGGGGGCTTATCTTATTTAACAAGAGGGCCCCTAGATACCACTCCCCTATTGTTCTAACTATGACAATGACTTCTTCCTCCGCCGACCTGATCTTCCTCCAACGATGCCTCTTGCTGTTATGTCAGGTCCGGTGTCTGCCATTTCTTATATAGCCATTGAGCGTGACCATTTAGCTGACGCCAAACAGAGACCCCACCCCCTCGTAACATCACAATGGAACTTCCATTCAAATCAATGGGCTGAAATTGTGCACAAGTCAGACCAAAGTAGGGCAGGGAGCAAGTCGGACAAGTTAAGATGGCTCTCATAGGAAACTATTGATTTTGGCATGTCATGCGACTTGTGCTCTGGAATTCGGAGCACATATCAGACCAGTGTGAATCGGCACTCAGGTATGACTTTCATGCAACTTCTGAGGGTTAACATTGAAGTCTATGACCCTCAAGTTGCATGAAAGTCAGAACAAAGTAGTGCATGAACTACTTTGAAGTTGCTGCAACTTTAAGTCATGCATAAACAGTTAGGTCCATATATATTTGGACACAGGCACAATTTTCATACTCCAATTGCATCATGTTTACTGATTTTAAACACGAACCCATTGGGAAATCCAGTAACTTTACAGCTTTAAATCACTTTACAATCACTTTAAGGGGTTGAACATAAATATCAAGTACAAATTTTAGGAACTGCAACCATTTTTATACACTGTCCCCCCATTTTAAGAGGCTCAAATGTAATTGGACAAATGAATATAATCGTAAATAAGATATTTTTTTTTTTATATTTTGTTGAGAATCCTTCAGCAAGTGAAATGCATGCTCAATTGGGTTAAGATCAGGAGATTGACTCTGCCTTTGCAGAATATTCCACTTCTTTTCCTTCAAAAGCTCCTGGGTTGTTTTTGCAGTGTGTTTTGGATCATTGTCCATCTGTACTGTGTCCAATCAACTTTGCTGCATTTGGCTAACAGTATATCTCTAAACACTGCAAAATTCATCCGGCTGTTTCTGTCTTCTGTCACATCATCAATAAACACCATGCCCATGCCATCACACTGCCTCTACCATGTTTTACAGATGACGTTGTGTGCTTTGGATTATGAGCTGTTCCAAGACTTCTCCACACTTTTTTCTTCCCATCATTATGGTACAGATTAATCTTAGTTTCATCCAAAGAATGCTTTTCCAGAACTGGTCTGGCTTTTTTACATGTTTTTGGCAAAATCTAATCTGGCTTTTGTATTCTTCAGGCTTATGAATGGTCTGCACCTTGTGGCAAACCCTATGATGTTGTGAATGGGTTTTTCTTCACCATAGAGAGGATCCTGCTTTTTTATGTTGCTGAACGCCCCATCGTGTTCTTCGTTCCTCAGAATGTACCAAACTGTTGATTTGGCCACTCCTAATGTTGCTGCTATCTCTCTGATGGATTTGTTTTCTGTTTGAAGCCTTACAATGGCCTGTTTCACTTGCATGGACAACATCTTTTGAACGCATGATGTAAGTTCACAGTCATAGATTCCTAATGCAAATACCACACTTCGAAACAACTCCAGACCTTGTACCTGCTTAATTGATGAAGAAATAATCACCCCACACCTATGTTTGGCCCCTTGAAAAAGGGGGATGGATATTCTTAAGTGCTGTAATTCCTAAACCCTTCCTCTGATTTGAATGCATACTCTCAAATTAAACCTGAGAGTGTGCACTTTCAGCCCATATCCATTATACAACTATAGCTTGAAAATGTTTTGGTAAATACCTGAAAAATCGAAAAGCGTCCAAATATATATGGACCTAACTGCATGAATGGTTATCTTTGGAAAACATGGGGAATGACTTGTCATGCAACGTTGATGTCCAAAGTTGCATGACAAGTTGCACAAGTGTGAATGAAGCCATAGGATCCAGAAGAGGACCGACAACAGACCAAAGGTTGGGAAGTGATCCATTCAACAAAAGTTAATGTGTGGCGCTGGATTTGCAGTCCCTGCAGGCGAAAATGGCATCAGTGAGGGTTCTGGATGGGGGGACTCAGGTGAGTATAACTGACTTCACAAGGTAAATACTTCTAAAAGCTTGGCAAGATGGGTTAGGGGAAGATGGGAGAGAGGGATGGGGAAAAAATAGACTTTTTGGCGTAGTTGGACTTAGCTTCACATAATGTATTGTATATAAGCGTTAACAAAACCATAAAAGTTTTTTTTTTAAGTCTTTTTTTTTAAGTTGCAGCTTTCATTAACCCCTTCCTGCCAAACGTACATATATATGCAGACTCACGGAAGTGGTTCTTTTTCTATGAGGCCACATATTTTAAATTAGTATCAGTGTTAGTTAGTGTCAGTGTGTTTTAGGCAGGATAAAAAAAAATGTGCACCGTTATTTCTGGGACCTACTACGGGTAAAAACAACAACTAACATACACATATGTAATATTGCGACAATCGTCAGGAGCAGGAGAATTTGTTCTTTGGTATTAAATTATGGTAGTAGCAAGAAATTTACAGCTAAAGGCTTTGTTACAGCTCTGGCAATTGGTAGAGAGAAAGTGCTGCATTGCATGTTGGGATACTGTATAAAAAAACAGAGTACATGTGCTCAGAGTTAGTTGAGCCGACAAACAGAGTCCAGGAGGGAGGGAGTGGCTGCCCTCTCCTCCCCAAAAGAGGCTGTGTGGCCCTGGGTGATCGACCCAGGGGCCTAGAGAGAGGGAGCAGCTGAACCCAGAGGTCCTGCAGAGCTGTCTGGAAGGGAGACACCAGGAAGGATCTGATTCTGCCTACTGTGTGTACAGATCTGTGTCTGGGCCTGTCGAGTGAGGGCTAGAAGAGTCAGGGGACGGGTGTCAGTAAAGGGGATGCTAGAGAGTGTCCTGAAGATAATGTAGTGCTTCAAGTCTGCTGCTAGTGAGAGCAAGAAGACTTAATAACTCCATACATGTATACTGTATGGTTAAAGCAGTGTGACTGCTTCTGCTAATAGTCCGGAGAGGTCAAGGGAGAGTTGTCTTTAACCTCTGTGAATAGTTCCATTTGGAGTACCCCACTCATCCTTTCTCCCATCCAAGTTCCAAAATAAAATACTAAAACACAAATACCCTGGACTGGTCATTAAGTAACGAGCAAGCAGGCGCAAGGGTGGTGCAAGTGGGAACTCCTAACAAACAAGCGGGACCCCCTAGCAATCGAGTGGGAATTCCAAGCAACCAAGTGGAAATCCCTAGCAACTTAGTGAGAAACCCTCAGCAACCAAGTGAGAAACACTCAACAATAGGGATGAGTCGAACAACCGCCCGTTCGGTTCGCACCAGAACCTTCGAACGGACCAACCATTACCGCGAACATTTAGAACCCCATTGACGTCTATGGGACTCAAACGTTCGAAATCAAAAGTGCTAATTTTAAAGCCTAATATGCAAGTTATTGTCCTAAAAAGGGTTTGAGAACCGGGTCTTGCCCCAGGGAACATGTATCAATGGGAAAAAAAGTTTTAAAAACGGTTGTTTTTTCTGGAGCAGTGATTTTAATGATGCTTAAAGTGAAAAAAAAATTCCTTTAAATATCGTACCTGCTGGGTGTCTATAGTATGCCTGTGAAGTGGCACGTGTTTAAAACTGTCCCTGCACAAAATTAGATTACTATAAGAAAAAGGTAATTTAAAACTGCTTGCGGCTTTAAAGTAATGTCTGGTCCCTGCAATATGGATGAAAATCATTGAGAAAAATAGCACAGACACAGACAGTACACACACCACGTAGCTTTAGGTGCACACTGCAGAGGACCCGGGCAGTTCACACACCACGTAGCTTTAGGTGCACACTGCAGAGGACACGGGCAGTACACACACCATGTAGCTTTAGGTGCACACTGCAGAGGACACAGGCAGTACACACACCATGTAGCTTTAGGTGCACACTGCAGAGGACACAGGCAGTACACACACCACGTAGCTTTAGGTGCACACTGCAGAGGACACAGGCAGTACACACCACGTAGCTTTAGGTGCACACTGCAGAGGACACGGGCAGTACACACATCACGTAGCTTTAGGTGCACACTGCAGAGGACACAGGCAGTACACACACCACGTAGCTTTAGGTGCACACTGCACAGGACACAGGCAGTACACCACGTGAGAATACTGCAGCTAGCACAATCAACTGCCTGCCTGTCAGTAAATTAGGAAGAGCGGATCTAGCTAAACTATACATTGTATAAATATATATACAACATCTGGGATGCATATATATCCTCTACACACTGTAACTTTAAAGCGGGGGTTCACCCTAAGAAAAAAAAAATTTCTAGCATGCCATCAAGCATACTAGCGCGAGCTAGAGTATGCCTTTATTTTATTTTTTGGCCCCGTACTCACAGTTTAATGCCGTAGTGAAGTTTCAGACTCCCTCAGGGAGTAGGCGTTCCTATCAAGAGGGGAACATGATTGACGGCCAGCTATGGCGCGTCACGCTTCTCCGGAAATAGCCGAAATAGGACTAGGCTCTTCACGGCGCCTGCGCCTAGTCTGTGCGCAGGCGCCGTATAGCGCCGTAAAGAGCCGAGACCTACTCTGGCTATTTCTGGGAATCGTAACGCGCCATAGCCGGCCGTCAATCATCTTTCCTCTCCATAGGAACGCCCATTCCCTGCGGGGAGTCTAAAACTACACTATGGGATTAAACTGTGAGTACGGCGCCAAAAAAATAAATAAAGGCATACTGTAGCTCACGCTACTATGCTGTATTTTATGGTAGAATGTTGTTATTTAGGGTGAACCACCGCTTTAACTGACTTTAACACACTACACAAGGCCGACCTGCAGGCGGCCTTTTATAGCGTAGAGCGTGTACTAAACCCCCTGAGCCATAATTGGCCAAAGCCACCCTGGCTTTGGCCAATTATGGCTCTCCGTTTTTTGCAAGCTGTGATTGGCCAAGCATCAGCCAGCAATGCACTGCAATGCCGCAGTGAATTATGGGCCGTGACACGCCACTCGAATTTGGCGCGAACGGCCCAAAATGTTCGTAATTTGACGAACGATCGAACATACGATGTTCGAGTCGAACATGAGTTTGACTCGAATACAAAGCTCATCCCTACTCAGCAACTAAGTGGGAACCCTTGACAACCAAATGGGAACCCTCAGCAACCTAGTGGGAACCCTCAGCAACTACAGTGTTTCCCCGAAAATAAGACCTACCCCGAAAATAAGACCTAGCCTTATTTTCTAGGAGGGTTGCAATATAAGCCCTACCCTGAAAATAAGCCCTAGTTTAAAATGCTTGTAATATCCTATAATCCACTCTATTACAGTATTATATCATGTACAATGTGTGTGTTTCTGTAATATAAATGTGGGGAAGAGCGCATTTTACAAGCATTTTAACTTGGATCACACTGGGGATTCCTGACAGGCAGGGAGGAAGAGAGGGAGGGAAGACAGCACATTACATAGTAAGACCTACCCTGAAAAAAAGCCCTACTGTGTATTTTGTTGCCAAAATTAATATAAGACCCAGGCTTATTTTCGGGGAAACACGGTAAGTGGGAGCTATTAGCAACCGGACTGCAGGTAACCAGAGGCCTATGAAGTCAAAACTCAGCGAGCCCTTCAGGGACAGTGTTACACATTATACATATTATTATTGTTTTTTGAACTCATGGCTGGATAAAATTGTGTTTTTTATATTAGCCTGCAGTTCAGCTTTAATGAATCTGAATAAACAAGATTTAAATATAATAACAATCAAGCTTCTGTTTTGTGCCAAACCTTGTGGTTTGTTACAATTTACAGAACGCCGGTGCAGCACAAAAGCATTTTTATTAAGTCAACATTATGTTCTCCTTAATGGGTCTGTCTTGCAATCATGTTGTCCTCCCACAATCCCAGGCTCTGGAGGAACCCGTTTCCAGGCTGTATGAGGGACTTGTGATCTCCTGCAATGACTCATTATCAAGTCTAAACAGATTGTGGTTGCTCGTTGGAGAAGGAGAAGACACATCGAGTCCTGTTTTGTTTCCTTTGTTAGCTAACCATGATCTGTGTAGATATGAAGAAACAACAATGATTTGATCCTACACTTTATTTTATTATCTGTCAGCCCAAAATGGATTACAGTGGAGCATTTACTGAATACTGCTAATTCACATAAATCATTCATCAAAAAATGTTAAGGTTTTTTTTTTTGGTTAGATGCTGGAGAGTTAAAATAGAACTGTGGCTTGGCTTGAAATTTTCAAATATTTACATTTTCTTAACCTCCCTGGCGGTCTTCCCGAGACTGACACGGGGTTAGATTTTCTTGCTACTATCGGTAACCCCGTGTCAGTCACGGGCTTGCCTCGCTAGATCCACAGGCACTTTTTACTTACCTTGTCCCTGGATCCAGCGATGCCACCGCGCTGTGTGAGCGAGCGGGACCTCGCTCGATTCACATAGTGCCTCCGTGTGACGCCGATCTCCGTTCCCTGCGACGTTACGACGCACGGGGACGGAGAACGGCGCCAAATTCAAAAACGTAAACAAACACTATACACACAGTATACTGTAATCTTATAGATTACAGTACTGTATGTAAAAAAAACACACCCCCCTGTCCCTAGTGGTCTGCCCAGTGTCCTGCATGTCATTTTATATAATAAAAACCTTTTTTTCTCCCTGCAAACTGTAGATTGTCCATAGCAACCAAAAGTGTCCCTTTATGTCAAAAATAGTTTTAGATCAGCTAAAAAACAGCGATAATAAATTATAATCACTTGCAGAATTGTGCGATAGCGATTTGTGGGGAAATTCGTCATAAAAAAATAAAAGTAATGACAGCGACAATTCTGCAACTGAGCAAATTTCAGTGATTTTGATTTGATTACATTATTGAATAATTTTTATTATAATTATATTATTATTTGTTATAATTATTTATAATTATTTATTATATTATAATTTATAATTTTGTTTTTAAAAAAATGTAATACACGGGATGCCTATTAGAATCTTGTTTGGTCAGATTTAAGTGAGTTATTTCTAAAAATTACAGACCTACAATATAAAACGCCAAATTTCCTTGCAAATAATGGTACCGCTTTTAGCATGTTTTTTCTGAAAGAATCATACCGCCAGGGAGGTTAAAGCCCAACTCCAAGAAACTATAAAATTACCCTCCCTTTTGCAGTGCTCATTTTATCTAGGTGTAGCGCCGGGCTACTTTCAGAGCCGGTGCTATGTTAAATTTAGGGGGAGAATTCAGAGAAATAGTTGGCTCTGAATTAGTTTGATTGTTTCAATTTGGGTCTCTGCTTTAGCTTAGCTGTGCCGTGGGCTAACCTTTCGTGCTGGGGAGGGGTATAAAGGGGGCAGATGCCATTGCCTCGAGGTCTTCTTCCTCGTGTGTCGCCCACCATTGGGGTAGCAATTTTACGACATCCGTGGTCCTCCTGGTCGGTTGTGCATGGGTAGCAGTGTTCCTGGTTCCGGGACCACGTTGGCCCGGAGCAACTGATCTGCTGTGCGGGCCCAGTGTTTGACTGGGTCCCCAATTTGGAGGGGGTCCCAAGCTGTCTGTCCAATTGGAGGAGGCTGACCGATGAGGAGTCTGTCCGAAGGATACCAAGCACGAGGCTGGTGTTTCAGGAGGGGCCTGTCCATTCATCGGGGGACTACCTGGGATCTGACAGGCTGGATTTTGGTCGCCTGTCAGTCGCTAACTTGCAAAAACTACCTGAAGGAGATCCGGGTGCTGAATCTACTGAGAGAGGATTCTGGACCATAATTGTCTCCATTCTTTTGGGAGGGTCTGTGGCAGAGACTTGATCCCAAGTTCGAGTGACACTCTGGCTGCCAGGCTTGTGAGAGAGGCCTGTCCAGGTGCGTTACACCCACCCTGGCTGGAGTGACGAAGTAAAGTGTTGTTGGAAGCAGGGCTGTTTCCCCATATGCAGTTACACCTGAGTCTGCTGTCTTCTATTTGCTATCCCTTCACCTTTCCACTGTTTAATCGTTTTTACCCGACTGGGTAATAAAAGCACAGAAAAGACATTCCCTTTACTACAACTCTCATCAAGTACCCTAAACAGCGGAGATACAGAGGTAACATGCCACCCAAAACAAACCAGCACCTCCTTCGGGGGTAGTACTACATAGGGAAGAGGAGAAGCGCATTTACTTATCTGATCCTCCGCTCCTCGAGCAGATGGTGCTCCCCTCGTTCCAGAGAAGGACTGTCCCTCGGGATCCTCCTGTTTAATGCCGGACCCCCTTCACTGGCCTTGATGATGTCAGGACCTTAGAGCAGTGGAGCATAGGGGTAAGATGCATGTGGGTAGGTGCAGTGTTGCACAGCGGACAGTGAACACACTGAGTGCAAGTTTGGAAGTAGCAATATATTGTAGGAAAGTTTAGCAAATACGACAGACCCAGTGTGGAGCACACCTGACCACAGCCACTTACAACAGAGGCAGCGGTAGACAAGCGATATGCAGCTTGGAAAATGCAGACAGCATCTGCCACGAGGAGCAGAATGCAGCCTGGCCGGACCGCACCAAAAGGGAAGGCTTCCTGAGAGGTAGACGTAGGCCCTGCACTGTCCCTTCTCCTCCAGAAACCTTTCCCTATCTCTAAGTTTTTTCCCTGAACGATGGGCATTCTGTCCCTACGCTAGCTACTCGCATAAAGCGAGCCAAGCCCGTGAGCCACTGGGTGGAAATTGTATGGAAGCTTCCTGACGCAACCCTTGCAAAATGCATTGAGGCTGTGCAGTAGCCACGCTTGACGTCACATCCGGCGGGGAACCCGTATCATCGGTGGAGCGGCGTGATATTTCCAGCAAGGTTGTCTGTGTTGGTGCTTACCCAAAAGCACCCATAAATGTTATTGCAATATGTATATATTGTTTTACATTACTAATAAATCCTAATACACTATATTACCCTTTATCTCTCTGGGATTGACTAATTGACTATGGAGTGGAAGTAAATCTTTGAAATCTTTGGTATATGTAGTATACACTAATCTTGTGAAAAGAGAGGAGAGGAGATAACATTGCACTCCATATTAAAAGTGAATGAGGCCCTCTGTGGCCACTTGTGTCTGGTGAGTGTGAAATCTAAATGAGCTTACAAGGCACATTTCTTTTCTGGAGCATAGTGATTGGAAGAATCTTTGAAGGACTGAAAACATATTGTTACCGATTTATTTGTATAAAAAAAGTAAAAAGTGCACTTAAGGGTGTGCTTTGTCCACCCCCCAAAGGAGTAGGACCTCTCCCTGATCCCCCAGGTCGCAAGGTTCCTGACAGGGACAAAGGATATGACATGGTCCACCTAGCCAGAAGGCCTGGTGGACCCTTCTCCTCACGTTTAGTCAAAGCCAACCTCTAAGTTCTAGGTCTAGGGGCTCTCCCGAGAAGAGACACCCCTCCCCCCCAGGGTCAGAGGAGGAAGGAGCCTGGAGGACACGCATCCTCCCCCTGGACTTCAGGGCAAGCCCGAGGACTTACACCTTCCATCCTAGTGAGAAAAAGAAACACACACACAAAAGTGAACGTGACAAAACAGTGGAGAAAAATAAATAAGAGGCCGTGCAATGTGCACTGACTAGACTGTGGGACCTGGTAACGAAAATTGCCCCAGACTTAGCCAAAAGGCCCAGCCCTAAAGGGCACAGTGCAGAAACAAGTATTTGGTGCTGTGACCATGTGCCTTTTCACACAGTGGGGTCCCACACCCAAGTGTTACTTAGAGCACCCCTAGGGTGGCCACTCCCAGGGGGCACAGATACTGCAAATTCTCTGCCTTCCCAGCCCATGGCCAGACAAGGTAGAAAATTCAAACCAGGAGGTATTGGGCTCTTCCAGCTTTCCTGGAGGAATTACTCTTGTGCCGAAACTGCCTGTGGGTGACCCGGTTTCTGTTCCAGATGGTGCTAACCTTCAAAGTCCCCATGACTCTAGCAGAGATTCATAGCCATACATTCCAACCTTAGTCAGGCCAGAATGACAGCACATACCCTCCACTAGATCACTGATAAGAACAGATACCACACTTAGTGCCCTTTCACACGGGCAGACAAACGGTCCGTTTTTTACAAGTCCATGAACAGACTTGTAATGCTTCCCTATGGGATTGCAGACGTTAGCGGATGATGCATCCGCTAACGTCCGCAAACATCCGCCTCCGCAAAGATACGCTTTTTCAGACGGAAGAAAACCCTATTTTTCTTCCATCTGGCGGAACGGATCGGATGAATACGGACACACGGTCCGTATTCTTCCGATTCCCCATAGGGGAGAGCGGAGGAAAGACAGGGCGGTCTTTGCACAGTGTGCGGGGACCACCCTGTCCGCCGACAGCTCAGCGGGGATTTACGGATGATCCCCGCTGAGCCGACGGCCACACACGGGGCGGATCAATACGGATCCGCTCCGTGTGAAAGGGCCCTTAAACTTAGCCAGCCTGAAAAAAACGCACACTGCCACCTTCGGGTTGGTAGAAGTAGTGCAGACCGTGCCTGTTTTCAGGCTGCCTGCATGCAGCTCAGTGCTAGTACAAAAAGCAAAAAAAGCAGCAAAGCACCGTGAATGAGCTCTGTCTTTCAATAACATATAATTTTCTTTTTTTTTTTCTCATCATACTCCATGTGCAGTAAAGCTTTGAGAAAATATTTATAGGAAATAATTAGACAGGTAAGTAGAGCTGTGGGAACTGAGAGTCTACATGGTGTTATATTACATGTCTTTGGGGCAACAGGTGATAAACTGACACTTGCAATGTTTATTTGGGAACAGCGTCAGTTTGCGAATGTCCACGTCTCAGGTCGGACTAGTTTTACCACATTTTATATATTGGTTTGGAAGACTGCAGTATTCAGTGCGATAACATGGACATGAGGCTGTCACTGTGCAATGCTGTATACTATATACTGTATATCATACACTGACAGTCTCTGACAACAGACACGCTGTGCCCTCAGGGCGTTCCCTGACACACATACTCGTCTGTTATACAATACAATAACATTAATGTCCTCTCTGTGGTTAGAAATTTCCCAAACATTGCCTACAGTTACAATGAATGTACTTTTTATTTAAATGTATTGTAAGTGATGAGACCATTCCAGGATCTATACAGAATTCAGCATCAATGACCCTCTGCCTCCCCCTGTCTCTGCACATCCTGACAGTACATGCCAGCCAGGGATCAAGTCCTGCGGGAACGCATGGGAACGGAGTTCCTGCACTTTTTTCACAGCAGGAACGCAGTTCCCTTTACAGGACTAGAGCAGCCGAGAGCAGCCGTGCCGCCCAAGCCAATCCTTCACTAAGCGGCGATGCCCAGCTCGAGTCACTGTCAGGGGCAGACGAACCTTAGTAATCCTTTATGTTACTGGCCACTTTCTGTATATGGATTTATCGGGTAGTGTGCGGGTATTCCGTCACTTCCTCGATGCCGCAATGTCTCCTGGGAGCTTTTGTCATTGTTCCCAGGAGACATTGCGGAGGTCTGCCGCGAGTTATCGCAGGATTTACAAAGAAAAGTTCTTTCTAAATCCTGCGATAACTCGCGGCAGACCTCCGCAATGTCTCCTGGTAACAATGACAAAAGCTCCCAGGAGACATTGCGGCATCGAGGAAGTGACGGAATACTACCCGATGAATCCATATACAGGAAGCAGCCAGTAACATAAAGGATTACTAAGGTACAGTAAAAAAAACATGCGGTTTAGTAATTATGCATATGAGCTTATAATTTCTTTTTTTTGGTGGGGGAGTGGATCTTGGGTGGGAGTTCCCACACTTTTTTCCCCAGGACTTGACCCCTGATGCTAGCAATATTTGCAATGGGAAAGCAAGGCAGGGGTTTAAAAAAAGAGAAGAAAATGATAACTTAGTTGGTGAAATTTTGTCATTTTGTAGAAATACACTGTAGCCCATGGGAAAGAGAAAATTCAATTCAACCACTTCAGTCCCGGGAGGATTTACCCCCTTAATGATCAGGCCATTTTTTTTGGCGACACGGCAATTCTACAGAATTTTATATCAGAATCTTGCATCATAAAGCATTAAGGACTCCGGATGTCTGTGGGGAAAGTGTAAATTAATCCTGATTACTAAGGTACATTTTCAGAGAACTGTGTGAAAACCACATCCAGCTTAGCTCCATTGTCTTTATTAGTGCCACTTTAGTAACTGATAGACCTGGTTTCGCAATGAACCACACATAGCATTGATAAAACAGTAACCCATAGCAACCAGACAGAATTTTGCTTTAATTAAAAAGGCTGTGCTGAAAACTGATTTCTGATTGGTTGGTTTCTGTGGCTACATAGCTCTGATTTGTAATGATGAGCCAAAAGCTACACCATCTAAAACCAGACAGGTAGCATTCTCTGAATGACATCCATTCCACCCTTTTCTGCAAATAAGACTTGCTTCTGCAGAGCACTATTCATCTGCAATAGAATAGAGAGAATCACTGTATAAATGGTATGGTTACAAATATGGATGTTTCCCTACAAAGGCGCAGAAGTATGTTATCAATAAATGCAGGTAAGAGATATGGTATTTTCATGGTTTAATGCAATATCCCTAAACAAACCTTCCCTCTAAAATAAGTCAGAGCCCAATCTGCGCAAATCTACATAGCTTTTTGCTGTCAAACTCCTGTGCAACAGCACCGCTCAATGGACAACCGGTGTAATGACAACCATACAACACTGTGAGGGCTCATTTGCACCAGTTCACTCTTCAGAGAGCATTTGACAGGCAGTGAGGAGGCATTATTAGGTAGATTCACAAAGAGTTAGGCCGGCTTATCAGTAGATAAGCCGACCTAACTCCGAATCTACGCCGCTGTATGTTTAAGCGTATGCTCAAACAGAGATACGCTTAAACAAAGCTAAGATAGGACGGCTTGCGCCGTTCTATCTTAGCTTGCAATTTTTCGGATGGCCGCTAGGTGGAGCTTCCATTGCAGCCGGCGTAGATTATGTAAATGAGCTTCTACGCTGATTCCCGAACATACGCCAGGCCGCCGCAGTCGAATTACGTCGTTTCCGTAAGGCCTTAGGCGGCCTAAAGTTATTCCACCTATGAGGTGGAATAACAATGTTAAAGTATGGCCGCCGTTCCCGCAGCGAGGTTCGAATTTTTTGCGTTGTTTGCGTAAGTCGTCCGCAAATCGGGAGTTACGTCGTTTACGTCCACGTCGAAATCAATAGGCCCGTACGGCATACTTAGCCGCAATGCGCCCTGGGAAATGTAGGCGCCCGGCGCATGCGCAGTGTTAAAAAACTTCAAAAAACTTGAGGTCAAGCCTCATTACCATAATAAACGCCCCCCTCCAAGTCATTTGAATTAGGCGCCCTTACGCCCGCTCATTTGAGGCTACGCCGCCGTAGATTAGCAGGTAAGTAGATTGAAAATCACTACTAGCCTAGCTAATTTACGGCGGTGTAGCCTAAACAGGCTAGGCTACGCCGCCCCAAATTTATTCCAATGTACCTGAATCTACCTATATATTATTACAATTTTATTACATTTGTGTAACCAACCAAGCAATTGAACAGGTGTATCTAATAAAGTGGCAGATGAGTGTTTGTTTTTCCCCAGTAAAATAGTTTTATTACCTGGTGATCCAGTCAATAGGTCTATAGCTGTAGCTGCTTATAAATTGGTTTAGTGGTTCAATGAGCCACTTGACTAGACTTGCCCCCCAGGCCTAAAGCCACCAGCCCTCCCCTGCCAGAGCCAACCGGAATGTCTTGTCCTCACGATCTTGTGGATCTCCTTCAGTTTCCCACGCAGGGACATGGTGCACAGCACACAAGCCCAACACTGTTAAGCCTCGTACACACGGTCGGACATCCAACAAACTTTCCCTTGGATTTTTGTCCGAAGGGAGTTGTCCGGTCACACCCATAGCATACACACGCTCTGACTTTTCTGCAAACTTTTCTAAAAATTTCCCAACATCACGTGGTTTTTCTGCTCTTTTCTGCTCTTTACCGCCACCCTTTGGTTAACTTCTGCTATTGTTGGTTGATTTTAACATTGGTTCTGAGCACGCGTATTTGCACTTTGTACAAAAGTCCGATGGCTTTCTGTACACGCAGTCGGACTAGGCACCATCAGACTTTTGTTGTCGAAAAGTTTGTCCGTTTGCAGACCGAACTTTTTGTCCGATGAAACCCGAAAAAGTTGGTCCGATGGAGCGTACACACGATCGGACAAAATTAAAAACCTGTTGATTTTGAAGTTTGTTGGCTGAAAGTCTGACCGTTTGTACGGGCCTTAACACAAATATGATCGTCCTAGGCACGTGTAAGAGATGCTGACGGCTACAGCTTGTACTTTACTAACCACAAACATTCCGAGGGATGAATACATTGTGGATTGGCTACATGGCTCACATCCACACGCTCTCATTTGATGTGTCATCTAGGGTACAGAGGGGCGGTCCCCAGGTCCGTTTCATGCCTCGTTTTTGCCAGAGGTAAAGAAAGAGGCAGGAACGGCAATGCAGTCTGGGCCCCAGCCTATTTTTTGTCCCAGTTTGGGCCTGGCACCAGGTGTAAGCAATTCCTTTTGCCCGACGCCCCCGACATGCAGTTCCAGATGTCGGGCACTTGATTTAAAAAAATGTCCCCTAACTTTTTTAGCTGGCCCCTCGATTCTAAGCAAATTTGTCAAGCCCTGTTCTAAACATATAATAAGAAAGATTTGACAGTGTCAATGTGAATGAAACCTTATAGATGTGCAGCTGACTGTTCATTGGCTATGTGTAATGTTTAATAATAGCTATGTGACCTGGCGCTCCCTAAAATCAGCTTGATATCTTGGTTTGAATTGTATTGCTCTACCCCCTGTTAAGAGCAAGAGCTAAGAACTATTCTTTCTGAAAGATGTACTTTATGCTAAATGTTACTCTTGCAATCTGACAGGTATGTCACTGTCAGGTGACAGAGGAAAGAAATTGTACCAGCGTCTTTAATCTCTTGAGCTCTTGCACCTGTATTACCATTATGGACCTGAGAAATGTATACATTTCTGCTATGAGCCTGTTTATTCAGCGACAGCTGTGTGGTTATTTACTTAAAGTATTACTAAACCCACAACAGCAAAATCAGTGTGTATATGCAGTAAAGCATTCTTGTTATACTCACTGTGGAACCTAAGGGGTTAATCCTTGTGTAAAAAGGCTGTCTGAACCTCTCTCCTCTGATTCCAAATAATGCCCTGATAACACGGGGTCTATGGAGTAAGGCTGCACATGCTCAGTTTGGTGTGTATTGCTAGAGATTTTTTTTTTTTCTTGGGAGGATGCATGTGATCAGCACAGGGCCAATCAGCATTCAGAGGGTCAGGAGTCTTGCAGTCTCATATGACAGTCAGAAAACTCCTCCTACAAGCTTTAACCAGTGCTTGGCTGGACACTGATATAAGTCATTAGGCCCCGTACACACGACCGAACATGTCTGCTGAAACTGGTCCGCGGACCAGTTTCAGCAGACATGTTCGGTCGTGTGTACGGCCGAGCGGACAGGTTTCCAGCGTACATTTGTCCGCCAGACCGTTTTCGAGCGGACAAATGTTTCTAAACATGTTTAGAAACATGCCCGCTGGAATCCTGTCCGTCGGACATGTTCGGTCGTCTGTACAGACTTACCGTACATGTCCGAGCGGCCGCCTTCCCTCGCATGCGTCGAATGATAAAGTAATGCAGATATCTTTTCTTTCTTTTTTTTTGAAGAAACAGATACGGTTGGCACTGTGATATACTGTCTTGCAAAATATATTTACATTTTCTACGCAAGCCATAGACAGAGTAACAAACCTAAAATGTAGTCTTTTCTACTTTGATTAGTTTAAAAAAAAGTTACTGTAAATAAAAACTGAACACCGAATTCTATATTTGTCCTTTTTTATATTCACAGTCAATTCCAATTCTAGTACAAAGCATTGCAAACTCATTTACAAATGTTTGCACATTTTGTTTTTAATGTGACAAAAGAAAATCAAACAAAGGAAATAAAATAAATAAAAAATAAAATAAATATTAATGATTAAAATAATAGAAAAAAAAAAGGAGAAAAATACAGTAAAGCGGAGGTCCGCCCACCGCTGCAAAAATCAAAAGCCAGCAGCTGCACATATTGCAGCTGTTGACTTTTAATTATCAGACACTTACCTTTCCTGGAGTCCAACGATGTTGAAACCGCAGCTGATGTTTCCATCAGCTGTCGGGTGCATGCCGCCTCCATTGCAAGTAAAGGCAAGTAAAGTGAGGAGGGAGCCCAGCCATGACGTCAATACCCGCAGCTGAGGCTCCCGGAAGTGCCAAATGTGGCACCGGAGGGGGGGGGAGTAGAATGAGCGAAAGTTCCACTTTTGGAAGGAACTCAGCTTTGAGGGGAGAAGAGGAAAAGACTAGGGCCCAGATTCTCATATCTGGGCGTAAAACTGCGGAGGCGTAACGTATGTCATTTATGTTACGCCGCCGCAAGTTTTACAGGCAAGTGCTTTATTCACAAAGAACTTGCCTGTAAAGTTGCGGTGGCGTAGCGTAAATCCCCCGGCGCAAGCCCGCCTAATTCAAATGAGCCGGGTAGGGGGCGTGGATAATTTAAATTAGGCGCGTTCTCGCGCCGAACGTACTGCGCATGCGCCGTCCCTAAAATTTACCGATGTGCATTGCGCTAAATGACGTCGCAAGGACGTCATTGGTTTCGACGTGAACGTAAATGGCGTCCAGCCCCATTCACGGACGACTTACGCAAACAACGTAAATTTTTAAATTTCGACGCGGGAACGACGGCCATACTTAACATTGGTTGCCCCTCAGTTACGCATAGATAGCCAGAAGATCCGACAGGTGTAATTGTTTTACACTGTCGGATCTTAAGATGCAATACCGCGGCCGCCGCTGGGGGGAGTTTGCGTTGTAAACCAGCGTCGGGTATGCAAATTAGCAGTTACGGCGATCCACAACGGTTTTTCGCGTTCGCTACGTCGCCGCTACGCTAGTTTCCCATCGCAAAGTTACACTTTTTTTTTGGTGCCTTAACTTTAGTCAGCAAGTGTATTGCTGTCTAAAGTATGGCCGTCGTTCCCGCGCCGAAATTTAAAAATCAACGTCGTTTGCGTAAGCCGTCCGGGAATACGGAAGTACGCTACGCGCGTCGCCGTTCAAAAAAATGACATCACGGCACGCAAAGCACGGCGGGAGTTAGGAAACGGAGCATGCGCAGTAGGTCCGGCGCGGGAGCGCGCCTAATTTAAATGGCACACGCCCATTTGAATTGGCCCGCCTTGCGCCGGAGTGGGCGTAGTCTTTCATCGCAAGTGCTTGGTGAATCAGGCACTTGCGATGAAAAATTGCGGCGGTGTAACGTATCTAGAATACGTTACGCCACCGTGATTCTACGTGAATCTGGCCCATAATTAATTATTTAAACATGTGTGCAAAAAATGAAAAAACAGCTCTGGCAGTGAAAGGTTAAAATACACATTCCACATTATTCATTAATTGTAATGTAACTTCCTAAGCAATAACTAGAGTTTGACTTTAATTGTGTTAGTCAAGTCGATCTGATAGATTTATCAGGTGAAAATAAAGAAAACAAGACTAAAAAAACAAATACAGCCGCCACATTTTAAGATTGATAAGCTGCAATAGGTTACATTTTTGTGTTTGGGTTTAAGGCCTGGTTCACGCTGCTGCGAATTAAAAGTTGTGTGATTCGGAAGCCGACATCCCAGCGTGACTTCGGCACGATTTGCATATGACTTCTTTAATAGAAGTCAATTCAAGTCATGCTGAAGTCGCACCAAAAGTACTGCAGGACCCTTTTTCAAAGTCGGAGTGACTCAAGTCACTCCTATTAGAACGTGTGCATTGCACTAAATGGGGCGCGACTTGTCATGCGAAATGTGCTCTCAAAGTCGGAGTGCATGTCGCACCAGTGTGAACCTGCGCCTAATAATGCTTTAACCCAGGGTTTGACAAATTTGCTTGGAATCTAGGCTCCAGCTAAAAAAAAATAGGAGCCAGATACGCGCCCTGTCCTGCCGAGCTTGCGCGCAGAAGCGAACGCATACGTGAGTAGCGCCCGCATATGAAAGCGGTGTTCAAACCACGCATGTGAGGTATCGCCGCGATTGGTAGAGCGAGAGAAATAATTCTAGCCCTAGACCTCCTCTAACTCAAAATATGCAACCTGTGGAATTTTTTAAACGTCGCCTATGGAGATTTTAAAGGGTAAAAGTTTGTCGTCATTCCACGAGCGGACGCAATTTTGAAGCGTGACATGTTGGGTATCAATTTACTCGGCGTAACATTATCTTTCACAATATAAAAAAAAATTGTAAATGGAAAAAATTATTGCGCTCGTTCTAAATATAAAAATTTAATGAAAAGCTGCGATCAAAAAGTGTTATACCACACCAAACAAATACAAAAACAGGAAGCAGATAGCGCGATCTGCTTCCTGTTTTTATAAAAAAAAATTGAGCTAACTTTACTTTTGTCTTATTTTTTATTTTAAAAACTGTATTTTTCCCAAAAAAGTGCGCTTGTAAGATCGCTGCGCAAATACGGTGTGACAGAAAGTATTGCAACCACCATTTTATTCTCTAGGGTGTTAGAATAAAAAATATATATAATGTTTGGGGGTTCTAATTAAAAGGAAGGAGATGGCAGTGAAAACACAGGGGAAGCTCCATTTGCATTGCTGGTTGTCTTGTCATACCAACGGCCACCACAAGATGGCACCAGATCACAGAAGGAAGCATAGGCCTGCAGAAGGCCACAAAGCCGCGGCCTCAATTACCGACCGTTGCGGCCCGACGCGATAGCGTGGCAGGGGGGTGGGGGAGCACAGAGACACAGAATGGGGGCGCACGGAGACACCTCCCCCGATGCATGATCACGTCGGGCCGCGCTGGCCTTCAAATGAGTCCGCGGCTGTGCGGCCCTCTGCAGGCCTATGCTTCCTTCCCCAGGCGCCAGGTCGCAAATTCTAGTCGCAATTGTGACCTGGCGCCCGTATTTCGTCGAACCCTGCTTTAACCTGCACTGAATATTTGGACAATGTCACATTCATTGCTTTATTATAAATATGCCCCATATATATAGTTCAAATAAATGGCCACTGCCCACACCTATAACTGGCCTTCACAGCAAGGAGCACATGGAAGGGCGAAGCATGTCAAACAAACCCAAAGAAAATTCCCAGCTCAACTCACCAACCAGCCTGCAACCAACCCGAATTATCCTGTCTAACAGTATGAGTTAAAAATAGAGGTTTAGTTTGCACACATTTGCAAATACATGCATAAGCTGCAAAGTCACTTCACTGTACCCCAATATTATCTGCAGTCCTAATTCCAGTGCTTTTTTTCTCAAACAATAGGTGCTGGAACTCCACTACGACCCCCACACACCCCCACATCCTCCAATTCACATCAAATAGAGGGTGCAGTCAGTCAAATTTCACAAACAGTAGGAGGGTCTTAAAGGGGCATTAACCACTTGCCTACAAGGCACTTACACCCCCTTCCTGCCCAAGCCATTTTTCAGCTTTCAGAGCTGTCACAATTTGAATGACAATTACGCGGTCATGCAGCACTGTACCCAAACAATTTTTTTCTCATTTTGTACACACAAATAGAGCTTTATTTTTGGTGGTATTTAATTACTGCTGGGTTTTTTATTTTTTACAAAAAATAAATAAATAAAAAAAAACATTTTGAAACAAAAATGTTTTTTACTTAGTTACTAGTTTCTGTCAGAAAATTTTGTAACTTATGGGCACTGATGAGGAGCCACTAATATGCTGTACTTATGGGCACTGATAGGTGGCATTGATATGTGGCACTGATAAGCACTGATAGGCAGCACTGTTAGGTGGCACTGGTGAGCACTGATAGGCGGCACTGGTGGGCACTGATAGGCGGCATGGATAGGCGGGACTGATGGTCATTGATGGGTGGCACTGATGGGCATTGATCGACAGCAGTGATGAGCAGCACTGATATGTGGCACTGATAGCCAGCACTGACTGGCACTGCTAATAGGCACTGATTGCTGCCACTGGTGGGCACTGATTGCTGCCACTGGTGGGCAATGGTGGGCACTAAATTTTCCGACACTAAATTGCTTTACTGTACTCGGGGCACTGATGATCAGTGCCCTGATTACATTCCTACATGTCCCCCTGTGAGGAGATGCCGCTGATCGGCTCTCCTCGTCACACACTCTGTCAGTGTTAGGCGAGGAGAGCCGATTACTGGCATCTTCGTGTTTACATGTAACCGGCTGTGATTGGGCACAGCCCATCACATGGTTAAAGAGCCGTGGACGTGGCTCTTTACAGAGATCTGGGGCGCGCCAAGTCCTAGCAACCCAGTGTGGGCGCGATCGCCACACTGCGCGCCCCCGCGGGCGTGCAAAAACGGGCGTTCTGGGATGCCGTCATATGACGTCGTCCCAGAACAAGGGCCGCACTGCCCCACCATCATTTGACGGTATGCTGGTGGCAACCAGTTAATTACCAGGATTGCATTACACACAGAGTGCAGAGCTGTCACTGGTAAATACAGAAATCTGACTTCTGTGTTTACAAATGATTGTGGTGAGCAGGCAACACAATCAGGGTCTGAGCCAGAGATGGTGGAACTGAGTTCCACCTGAAAAAAAGCCCTGCCTAAGTCTACACATTTTTTTGAGCCTCCATAGTAGAAGTGCATGCATATTAATGGATAGATAGAGGGCAGTTGAGCCTGGAGGGAGCCCACCTCTCAATAAAGGCACAGGGGCACAATGGACACCCAGCATATAGCACCAAGGCAGCAAAGGTGTCCAGTGCATCCCCATACATCAAGTACATTATTTTTATTATTATTTGCAGATAAAGATACAGATAAAAGTTAAAACTATTTGCAGTGCAAGCACTTGTAAGGCAGGAAATGTACAGCAGCCACATGCAATTTCTTTTTTTTTTTTTTTTTGCTGAACTAGTAAAACACACCAGTTCATGACATTTTTGTAGGTGTTTATGTTCCTATCTAACCACAAGATCATAACCAGGTCCAGAAATCAGCTCTAACCTTATCTGTGATGCGTCATTGTTGTCATATGTAACATACAGCCTGTCTCATTATTCATATATGTGAAATGACTAGTCCTAGCTTATTTGGACACGTTTTCTGGAAAATGTGATCTTGAGATGTATAATTGTTTTTCCATCTTTTGTCTTCTCATTAAAAGTTTAGGCTCAACTACAGTAATGTAAAAAGTTATAGAGGTAATAAACCCAAAAACAAAAATGTATTGTATTGCAGCTTCCTAGTTCTAATATGTGGTGGCTAAATACATTTTCTTTATTAGTCTTTTTTCATTTATCTTCACTTGATGATCCAGCAAGTGAGTCTGTTATGACTCAACTTCCTTTCACGGAAAAAGCTATCTAGCAAAAGTAGGAGTTGAAGGGTTGATAAAGTCCATTTAACCTCTTAAGGACCAGGCCTATTTTTCAAACTTGTTTACAAGTTAAATGTTTTTTTTTTGCTAGGAAATTACTTAGAACCCCCAAACATTATTAGCCAGATTCACGTAGTTTGGCGTATGTTTAAGCCGGCGTAGCGCAGCTCATTTGCACTACGTCGACGTAAAGTAGAGAGGCAAGTACAGTATTCATGAAGCACTTGCTCCGTAAGTTACGTCGGCGTAGCGCAAATGGGCCGGTGTAACCCTGCCTAATTCAAAGTAGGCATGTAGTGGGCGGGCTACATTTAAATTAACCGTGACCCCATGTAAATGAAGGTCGTTTGTACGGCGCATGCGCGCGCATTCTCAGAATCACGTCGCAAATACTCAATGCTTTCGACGTGAACGTCACCTACGCCCAGCCCCATTCACGTACGCTTACACAAACAACGTAAAATACGACAGCTGTTCCGTCATCCATTCCTTGCATGGGCTGCGCCATCTTTTTGGTGGTTTATCTTTACGCCGGTGTATGTCTTACGTAAACAGCGTATCTTACTGCGACGGGAGTACGTACGTTCGTGAATCGGCGTATCTTGCTCATTTACATATTCGACGCGTAAATCCACGTACACGCCCCTAGCGGCCAGTGTAAATATGCACATAAGATACGACGGCGTAGGAGACTTACGTCGGTCGTATCTTGGCCAAATTTAAGCGTATCTGGTTTCCAGAATACGCTTAAATATACGAGGGCGTGCATTCGGACTTACGACGGCGTATCTACTGATACGCCATCGTAAGTCTACGTGAATCTGGGCCTATATATATTTTTTCAGCCACCCTAGAAAATAAAATGGCGGTGGTTGTAATACCTTGTATCTAAACTATATCTAGACTGCCATCTAGTGGCACAAAATCATAAATACAACACAGAGATGAATATTAGCACTATCTATTAGAATGTACTGTATGCTTTTATACATAAGCATGAATATTGCACTTTTTAACTATTTGAAGTTGAACTCCAAGATTTTATTTTATCATATAAAAAAAAAGAATGTTGCCTTGCAATACAAAATAAAATACCCATCTTCATTCTGTCTGCAACCCCCCCCCCCCCCCCCTCCCCTCCCGACCCACAGTATTTTTCGACACCCCTAAATGTCATCAGATTTCTGATTTGAATGATGTCCAGTGTAAACCAGCCCACTTCCTGCACCACTCTGTCCAGGACTGATACTATAGGGCCAAAATGCTGCTAACACCACCACAGACGGTGGATCATTGACACTGGCCATCACATCCCATGACTGCGTTGCTGTTGATTCACTTCCAGTCTTGGACCCTTAGTTTGATGCATTATCCATTTGAGAGTCACAAGGGTCTGCCATTGGATTTTTACACCCACACACTAAATAATAGGGCCACTTTAGACACAAGCCAATTAACCTACCAGCATGTCTTTAGAATGTGGAAGTAAACCACAGCTTGAAAAATAGGATTTTTTGTACTCACCGTAAAATCCTTTTCTCTGTCGTCCATGGACGGACACAGCCTTCTCAAGTCTTGACAAGTGGGTTATGTTCCTGTTCACAGGAGAGGACTAGGCAGAAACATGTTAAATATTTAAATACAAGTTGAACAGCCCCACCCAGGGGGAGGTCCCTCTGGACATAACCCTCCTCCCTTCAGCATGCACCCTCAGTTCGTAACAAGCAGTACAAACCAAAAAAGGAGGGGTGGGTGCTGTGTCCGTCCATGGACGACAGAGAAAGGGATCTTACGGTGAGTACAAAAAATACTATTTTCTCTTATCGTCCATTGACGGACACAGCCTTTTCAAGTCTTGACAAGTGGGACGTCCCCAAGCAGTGTCAAAAAACGAGGGGTGGGAACAGTATCAGTAAAAAAAAAAAAAAAAAAATTCATCACAAACAAGCAGAGCTCCTCAACGGAGGAGGTGCAACTTTAAACAGCCACCTGCAAAACCTTGCGGCCGAAGGAAGCATCAGAAGATGCACTCACATCAACCCTGTAAAATTTGGAAAAAGTGTGAACGGACGACCAAGTCGCCGCCTTACACACCTGTGAGACAGACGCTTGATGTCGGAAAGCCCAGGAAGCACCAATTGCCCTGGTCAAATGTGCCGTGACTGGAAAGGGGGCCGCCCGCCCCTAAGAGCATAGGCCTAAATGACGGTCTGCCTGATTCACCGAGAAATGGTGGCCAACGAGACCGCCAGGCCCTTTTGTGGACCAGACACTGACACCAAAAGTGAGTCAGACCTCCGAAACGGAGCCGTAGCATACAGGTACACCCGCAAAGCGCGTACCACACCTAAAGCATGCAGCGCAACCTCCTTAGAATGCGCCGGCCGAGGACACAAGGATGGAAGTACAATGTCCTTGTTAAGGTGAAATGACAAAAGCACCTTTGGAAGAAAGGAAAGTTGCGGGCACAACACCGTCTTATCCTTATGGAGGACCAAGTATGGCGACTTGCAAGACAAGGCCGCCAACTCAGAAACACGT
Source organism: Rana temporaria (assembly GCF_905171775.1). Lineage (NCBI taxonomy): Eukaryota > Metazoa > Chordata > Amphibia > Anura > Ranidae > Rana > Rana temporaria. The sequence continues at coordinate 436,836,530 of NC_053491.1, read as the reverse complement.
CTGACCGAAGAAATGGCCACCAAAAAGGCCACCTTCTGGGATAGAGCCAAGAGAGGAATCTCTCTGATGTCTTCAAAGGGAGGTTTCTGAAAAACCGAGAGCACCAGATTCAAATCCCAAGGAGGAAGAGGTGGTTTAGGAGGGGGAAGTATATGACGAACCCCCTGCACAAAGGTACCCACCAGAGAATTGCCCGCCAAAGGCCGCTTGAAGAACACAGTCAGAGCTGAAATCTGTCCCTTAACGGTGCTTAAGGCGAGTTTCTGATCCACTCCACGCTGTAAAAACAGCAGGATCCTGGAAACTGAATACGTGTGTGGAAGCCACCCCATCTCTTCGCACATAGAGATGTAGGTCTTCCAGGTGCGATGGTAGATCTTCCTGGAAGAAGACTTCCGTGCCCTCAGCATGGTTGAGATGACCGAATCGGAAAGACCTTGGTCCCTCAAAACCTGGCTTTCAACAGCCATGCCGGGAAAAGCCAGCAACTGTAAAGCAGGATGGAGTATGGGACCTTGAGACAGAAGGTCCTCCCGCATTGGCAGCTGCCAAGGTACATCCGCAACCAGGCGCACAAGATCAGCGTACCAAGGACGCAGAGGCCAATCCGGAGCGATTAAAATCATCGGGATCACCTCGGCAACTTCAGTGGGGGAAAGGCATAAAGTAGCTGATACTGACCCCACGGGTCATTAACGCATCTGACGCGTCCGCCCAGGGATCTCTAGACCTGGCCACGAAGCTCGACACCTTGTGGTTGAGGCGAGAAGCCAAGAGATCCATGTCCAGTGTGCCCCACCTCCTGCAAAGGAGCTGAAACACCTCCGGATGCAATGACCATTCCTCCTGGTCCAGCATCTGGCGACTCAGGTAGCCCGTCTGCCAGTTTTCTACGCCCGGAATGTAGACGGCCGACAGAGCCGGCACGTTCCTTTCCGCCCACCTTAGGATGTGAGCGACCTCTGACGCTGCAACCAAGCTCCGTGTTCCCCCCTGATGGTTGACATAAGCCACTGCCGTGGCGTTGTCCGACTGAATCCTGATTGGGTGACCTTGCAACCTCCTCGACCACGAGGAGAGGCATAGCCTGATCGCCCGAAGTTCCAGGACACTGATCGGCAAATGGGATTCCTCTAGAGTCCAGCGAACCTGGGCCGGCTGGACCCCCCAGACGACCCCCCAACCTGTGAGGCTGGCGTCCGTCGTAATCACCGTCCACTGGAATGGAAGAAACGACTTCCAGGACCGAAGAGCCGGGGATCTCAGCCACCAATTCAGAGAGACTCTGACTAGGTGACTTACCTGAATCTGACGATCCAGAGACAATGAAGATTTGTTCCACTTGGACAGGATCTCCCTCTGCAATACACGAGTGTGGAACTGGGCATACGGTATCGCCTCGAAGGAGGCTACCATCAGGCCCAGGACTTGCATGCAAAAAACGGAGGGATGACCATTTGCGGGATGCCAACACCTTCACTGCAGACTGAAGAGTCTGCAATTTGTCCAGGGGAAGAAAGACCTTCGGTTCCGAGGAGTCCAGAATCAACCCTAGATACTCCAAACGCTGAGTCGGTACAAGGACGCCAGAAAGTCCCCTGGATGGAGTGCAGCTACCACCGAGCGAATGGATTCCATGCGCAACTTCCTCACTCTCACGAAGGCATTCAGGGCTTTGAGGTCCAAGATTGGACAGACCCCATCCTTCTTCAGGCCCACAAACAGATTCGAATAAAAACCCTGAAACCTTTCATCCTGCGGAACGGCAAAATTATCCCGCAAATTAGCAAGTCCTGCGCCGCCCCTAGTAGGGCAGACCAACGGGCCAGAAGAAGGGAGACTTGAGGGAAATAATCTGTTCGGTGAATAGGAAAGAAACTCTATCTTGTACCCCAAAGAGACCACCTCGCAGACCCACTGGTCGGAGAACCTGCAAAGCCGCCCCCCCACCCATTAGTCGGATGTGGGCAAGGCTTCATGCATTGGCGGGTTTGGATGCCGGCTTGTTCGGCTTATGCACCCAGGGACGTTTCTGTCCCCCAGCTGAGCCTTTTTTGGCCTGGGAGGGTTTACCCGTGGGCCCTGACTGATGAAAATATTGCTTCTGAGTGGGGAATGAAGGACCCGGCTTACGGCAGGGCTCCTTTCTCTTGGTGGACTGAGGGAGGAGAGTGCTCTTACCCCCAGTGACATCTTTAAAAATGTCATCCAGGGAGGTACCAAAAAGCCACCCACCCTTGAAGGGTAAATCAGCCAGGCTTTTTTGAATGCTTGGTCAGCAGACCAGCATTTCAGCCAAATCAGGCGGTGCAATACCACCGCCAAAACAGAGGCTCTTGATATCAAGGGTGCTGCATCCAGTGTAGCATCACAGACATATACAAGGCCCTGTACCAACTGGTCAGCCAGTCTAATAAATTTGGGAGGGAGTTGGTGCTCCTCCACAGCCTGGTGCAAAACCTTCGCCCATTCAGTGAGTGTCTGAGACACCAGTGTTGCCGCCACAATAGGCCGCAATGCAGACCCCAACATGGCCAACATGGAGCGGGTCAGTGCCTCAGACCTCCGATCAGTATGATCCTTGAAGGCAGGGGTCCCTTCTATCGGGAGAGTGGTTACCTTATTTAATCGGGCAACCGGGGGGTCCACTACTGGAGGAAAAGCCCATTTTTTAAAGAGGCTCTCCTCAATAGGGTACCGAACTGTCAGGCGCTGAGGAACTACAAAAGGCTTCTGCGGCTTCTCCCATTCCTTATCAATGAACTTGTCAAAGAAGGGCACATAAGGAAAAACCTTCACCGAACGGTCTGATTTGTGGGACCCAAAAAAGACAGAGGCCTCAGAGGATGCCTTAGCTGCACTATCCAGCTTAAGGGAGTCCCTCACAGCACTGATAAGTGCACTGACAAGTGCCCTGTCATGCACTGACCCCAGTGAGGAGTCTTCCTCACTAGGAAGGTCCTGATCTATAGCTTCAGATAACACAGAACCGGGACCCTGAGCCGCAGCCAGGTTGTGGTCTGAGTCAGAACATTTCCCAGGGGATGGCCGCTTCCACCCTGGCAACAAATGTTTCCAGGACTGGCGACAAAGTGTCTATGGGAACCGCAGGTGCAGGAGCACCAGCTGCCACCTCTGGCATGTTTGGGGAAGATGAACCAGATACTGACTCTCAGGGTCCTATTCAGACCTGAATAAAAACCCACCCTCCTGCTGCGCTGACCAGGGGTTACCCAGGGGACTCACTAACCACAAGAGGAGACTGTTCAGCGCCGCTGCCCACCCTCAGTACACAGCGTGTGTGTGAGGAAAAAACTGTGAGGTAAAGCTGTGAGGTAAATCACTGTGAGGAGATCTGTGCTGCGTGCTGTAGAAGCCAGCACTAGAAGCCAAACCACATCCAAGATAGCTGCCAGATGCCTCAGAGAGAGCAAGGCATGGCCACAGTAAAATGGCCGACCGCAATAGCAAACTGTGCCATAGCGCGACCACAACAAAATGGCTGCCAATGGGATTTCCTAATGCAAACCAGCAGACTACAAAAAAATGGCGCCGAAATGCTGCAATGTGGATGGGAAGGCCTAATGGGGCCGTATTGTGGTAAAAACACCCCCACAGAAAAAAAGCAGGCTTAGACACCCCACAGTCCCCAGGTGGGAAAAGGAGCCCCCCTACAGGTCCACCCCGGCAGCAGCATAGCATTGCAGTAGAGGGAAACATGACAGAGAGCAGGGAAGGGAGGATAGGAGGACCTCCTAACCCCAGGAATGCTCAGCCGTACCGACCCGCTGATGCGGGACGGACTGTACTTACCCGTTCATGTGAGGACCCGCTGACGCATTCCTGACAGGCATACAACCGCGTTGGAGTAGCTGTCGACCCGGTCCACTGTTAATGAGACAAAACCCACAGCCCAGTCATATGTGGACCCTGGAGCATAGCTCCCAACTGTCCCTGATTTCGAGGGACTGTCCCTGATTTGGAGCAATGTCCCTCTGTCCCTCTTTCCTCTTCATTTGTCCCTCATTTTGGTCTGATCTATAGATATGTATAGAAAATGCACTTTTTATCGATCAAAAAGTGTTTTCCAGCACCAAACTTTTCATCTGATTTCTAAATTGCTGCATTTGTAAATTCAAAAAGCCAATATAAAGGAATAGTAGTGGTTGAAAAAGCAATTGTGTGCTTAACCAATCATGTTTTTTTGTACAATTATCCTTAAAGGGGGCGTGGCAAGGGGTGTGTCCTATGTCTGCATACTTCTGCTGATAGGTATCCCTCATTCCTATCTCAAAAAGTTGAGAGGTATGCTGGAGCAAAAGCTCACTGGTCACCCCAGGAGTCATGGGGTATGTCATGGTAGACCCAACCTCTTTAGCAATGGTGTGCTCACGCTCGCTGGCCGGACTGAGGAGACTACAAGGATCTATATATCCAGCCTGTCTCTCAGCCGACAGTTGATAGAAGATTCTCAACAAATAAAATAAAAAAATGTCCTCAGGGCGCTGGGCCCAAAGGGAGCCATATGTCCTTCTCCTTTGCTAGGCAGAAAAAAACTGAGGCTGCATGCTGCAGGGAGGAGGGTTATGTCCGGAGGGACCGCCCCCTGGGCGGGGCTGTTCAACTCTGTTAAAGTAACATGTATTTAAATATCTAACATGTTTCTGCCTAGTCCTCTCCTGTGAACAGGAACATAACCCAATGTCAAGACTTGAGAAGGCTGTGTCCGTCCATGGACGATAAGAGAAAAGGAGTGCGCATGCTCCCATGTAGCACAGTGCATGCTCCAAAACGCGTTACATTGCATCCTGGGACCTGTGACGTCAGTACCGCCCAAGCCAAGTTGCGCTCCATGTTGTGTTCCATATGGACCATTGGGTCTCTCCAGTGTAGTTCTAGCTCCCACAGCAAGCTTTCTCCATGCCGCTGAAGCATTCTGGATGACAGAATGACACAGCACCAGCTTACCAGATGAGCCTATTTATGTCCTTTATCTTGTGAGTAGCCTATTATTGGGGGGGGGGGGGGGCAATATAATCATATTCAAATCTACTACACTTAGTGGCCCTTTTCTCCCTTGTCTCCTATATTTACAGAGTGAGCTACACTATTGGATAAAGCTGGCCCAAGTGTATGGATTTTCTACTGATTATTTTGGACTAGAAGCCACTTGGTGTTTCCTTGCCTCTGCGCCTACTACCTAAACCCACACACAAGCACAGGGAGAACAGGGGATACAAACTCCATGCAGATAGAGCTGCAGATTTGAACCAATGAACCCACTGCTACAATGCAAAAATTCTATAAATGCCACTTTGCTGTCGGAGCTGGATATCACCCAGCCCAGAACACTGAGGACATCTAGTGTAAGAAAGAAGATATTGCAGGGAACAGAATTTGATTAAAATTGTGTAAATCCTTATTTTCTAGTTTTGGATGAAATTGGAAAGGATTAGAACCTCTGTTTAGTTTTTATTTCTGCCTCTTATCCCATTGGGAAGATTCTCTCTTAATTTTTGTCCTGGTGGCTGATGCCACAGGACAGAAATGGATGTCTAAACAGTTACATTTGGCACCACAATAGGAGTAGAGGGAATATTTCTCAGAGAAAGTTAAGGGATCCCCAGTGGGGACATAGACACAAATAATTACTTTAAAAAATATAAAAACTGTGCTATAAACTACCTATTCGTAAAAAATAAATAAACAGTAAGCAGCAATTATTTTGTGTAACACAATCACAAACAGTAAATAGAAAATAAATAGGAATCGCGCTAAATATTAAATGTGAAGTCCATAGGTAATAATAAATAATACATTTTATTTATAATACCCTTTACATCAAAAGATCTCAAAGTGCTACAAATCGAAACAAAAAAAAAAACAGAAATTTATACAATGAAACGAACATCTAAAGGGAACAAAAGGCTTTACTAAAAATAAATGTCTTAAGACCTTTTTTTAAAAAAAAATAAATAAATAAATTGAGGAGCCCTCAAAGTGTCAGGTAGGGCATTCCACATGCGTGGGGCAGCTGCACAAAATGCCATATCTCCCATTGTCCTGAGTCTAGTTCTAGGTACTGTATATGAAGAAGGTTTGATTGAGTGGAGCGTGTTGTGTTTTGTAATTTGAAAAGTTCTTTAAGGTGGTGAGGGGCATATCCATGGGTACATTGATGTGCAAGAAGGGAAACTTTGTACTCAATCCTGGCAGAGACAGGAAGCCAGTGGAGCGAATGAAGAATGGGGGTAATGTGCTCATGATTCCACACTCTCATCAGGATCATTGCTGCAGAGTTTTGAATGTACTAAAGCCTCCGCAGACTCTTTCTGGGAATCCCAATGAGAAGTGCGTTACAATATTCCAGTCTGGAGGAGACAAAGGCATGAACCAGCTTTTCGGCATCAGAAATGTAGAGAATGGAACGAAGTTTAGAGATATTACGGGAGTGGTAGAAAGAGGTCTTGCATAGGTAATTTGTGTGAGCTTCAAAAGTGAGTTGGGAGTCCATTTGTACACCAAGATTTGTCACTGTTGATGAGAGGAGAATATTTGAACCAGAAAGTGATGCTGGTTATGGATGATGATTTGGTCTGCTAAGGAGTGCCAATCAGGATGACTTTTAGAGCTGTTGAGTTGAAGAAAGTTGTGCTCCATCCATACCTTTATCTCCTCCAGACAGGTGGTGAGTCAGTGGCGGCTGGTGCTCAAAATTTTTGGGGGGGCGCAAACAAAAAAAAATTGCAGCATCACTGTGCCCATCAAATGCAGCCACTGTGCCATCAATTGTCACCACTGTGCCATGCCATCAAACGCAGCCACTAGGCCATCAATTGTCACCACTGTGCCATGCCATCAAACGCAGCCACTGTGCCATCAATTGTCACCACTGTGCCATGCCATCAAACGCAGTCACTGTGCCATGCCATCAAACGCAGCCACTGTGCCATGCCATCAATCGCAGTCACTGTGCTATGCCATCAAACACAGCCACTGTGCCATCAATTGTCACCACTGTGCCATGCCATCAAACGCAGCCACTGTGCCATCAATTGTCACCACTTTGCCATGCCATCAAACGCAGCCACTGTGCCCCTCAATTGTCGCCACTGTGACAATTGTCACCACTGTGCCCTTAAATTTTCGCCACTGTGCCATCAATTGTCACCACTGTGCTATGCCATCAAACGCAGCCACTGTGCCATCAATTATCACCACTGTGCCATGCCATAAAATGCAGTCACTATGCCATCAATTTGCACCACTGTGCCATGCCATCAAACGCAGTCACTGTGCCATGCCATCAAACGCAGCCACTGTGCCATGCCATCAAACGCAGTCACTGTGCCATGCCATCAAACACAGCCACTGTGCCATCAATTGTCACCACTGTGCCATGCCATCAAACGCAGCCACTGTGCCCCTCAATTGTCGCCACTGTGCCAATTGTCACCACTGTGCCCTTTAATTTTCACCACTGTGTCCATTGTTGTCACTGTGCATGTCACTGTGCCCTTCAATTGTTGCCACTGTGCCCATTGTCACCACTGTGCCCATTGTTGCCACTGTGCATGTCACTGTGCCCTTTAATTGATGCCACTGTGCCATTTGTCGCCACTGTGCCCTTTGTCACCACTGTACCCATTGATGCCACTGTGCCCTTTGTCGCCTCTGTGCCCATTGTCGCCGCTGTGCCCTGTAAAATGCACTTACCTTTCTGCTTCCTTGTCCCTCGATGTCCTCTCCCGCCCTCGATGACGCTTCAGCCAATCAGGTTACCGATAACCAGAATCGATAAACCTGATTGGCTGAGACGGCCGTCAGTCTTATCCAAGGAACGCACCCCTGTACATTTCGAGGATAAGACATCCGGGAGCCAAGGGCTGTGGCTCTGATAGGCACTTCTGCACAGCCAACCAGCTGCTGTTATTCAGGTAGCCGGCGCCCAAGGTCCGGCCATCTGAATAGACCAGCGGCAGCTGGCCACAATAACATACAGTCAATATTAGTAAAAACGACATTCTTAAATTCTTAAAGGGCCCTTTTTTAAAAAAAAATTATGACTACAGGAGGGGCGGCGCCCGGGCGCCCCCTATGGACGGGCCGCCACTGTGGTGAGTACTGATAGGGATGACTGTGAATGACTGTGAAGATGGAGTTTCAGCTGTTGCATTAACATATAGCTGTGTGTCATCAGAATAACAATGGAATTAATTTTTGTGACGGTTGATAATATGACCAAGAGGGGTAAGGTAAAGGATAAAGAGAATGGGGCCAAGGACTGGCCCCTGGGGAACATCGCAAGTTACTGTGTGTGAATTAGATTTTCAATGGCCAAGGTAAATGTATTCTGTCCGGTTTGTGAGGTACGATTTGAACCAACTGAGGACTGTGTTGTTGAGTCCAATGGTAAGATGGAGCCGGTTTAAAAGAATGCTGTCAATGCTGTCAATGCTGTCAAAAGGATCAGGAAGGAGGGAGAATCAACATCGGATGACATGAGGAGATCATTTGTAACTCTGACGAGGTGTGAGCAAAGCGGAAACCTGACTGAAATTTTTCAAAGAGGTTATTGTGTTTAAGGTGGTCCTGAAGGTGGGTGGCAACTACTTTCTCAAGTACTTTTGATATGAAGAGAAGATTAGAGATGGGCCTATAGTTGGATAAGACTTCCAGATCTAATGTGGGTTTTTTAAGCAAAGGTATAATAATAGCATTTTTTAAAACAGAGGGAACATGACCAGTTTGGAGGGAATGATTTATAACAGCAGTGATCAGGGGACCTAGGACAGTAATATGAGTTTTTATCAGAGAGCTTGGACGAGAACAAGTGAAAGGTTATATCTTCCTGATGATGTTCTGCACCAAGCAGTTTAGGGGTTTGGAGACGATATATGTTGAGGGAACAATTTCAGTGGAAGGACCAGATATGGCAGAGCGAATATGTGCAATTTTTGATGTGAAAAAATCCATGAATTTATTGCACTGCTCTTCTGTAAAAGTAGTAAGTGAAGGGGAATTAGGTTTAAGAAGATGGTTTAAAGTGGAAAAAAGCTGCTTGGAATTTCCTGGGCTATTTCTGATGGCATTGGAATAAAACTGTGACCTTGCCTCTTTGAGGGACTGTGCATACTTTTGTTGTTGCTCCCTATAAATTTGTTTGTGGACAGTGAGGCCAGAGGCTTTGAAGCGCCGCTCAAGGACCCGCCCTGATGCCTTCATCTTACAAAGCTCATCTGTGAACCAGGGAGCTGAGCGGGTGAAGGTGACTGTTCTTGTTTTAACAGGGGCATGAAGGTCCAAGAGGCTACTAAGTTGGCTGTTGTAATAATCAACTGTTTTGTCGACTGTCAAAAAATGTGTAGAAAGGATTTACGTTTTTTAGATTTCTGAAACAGATATTCCACTGATGCCGCGTACACACTATCACTTTATGTGATGAAAAAAAACCGACGTTTTGAAAAATGTCAATTAAAATGAACGTCGTTTTATGTCTTGTGAAAAACGACAAAAAAAAAATTGAAGCATGCTTCAATTTTTTGTGTAGTTTTTCAAAACGTCGTTTTTTGTGTCAATTAAAATGATAGTGTGTGGGCAAAACGACGTTTAAAACAACGTTTTTAAACCCGTGCATGCTCAGAAGCAAGTTATGAAGCTAGCTTCAATGGAAAAGAGTGCTGAACGTAACCGCGCTTTGCTACAGCATTTTGAAAAAACGATGGTGTGTAGGCAACGTCGTTTTTGAAAATGAAGTTTCAAAAACGTCGTTTTATTTCATGATTTAAAACGTCGTTTTTTTTCATCACATAAAGTGATGGTGTGTACGCGGCATTAGGCTTATGGAGGCTAAATGGGGATTGCAAATCCATGGAAATGGCCTTGTGATCGGACACACCTAGATCATGCACCTGCAGGTTGGTGAGAGGGGCAGAGTTTGTAATGACCAGATCCAAGGTATGCCCCCCAGTGTGTGTGTGGGGACATCAACAAATTGTTTTAAATTAAAGCAATCCAGTAGTTGAAGAAATCCAGTTGCAAAACTACAGGAGGGGGTGTCAACGTGGTTGTTCATATCGCCCAAAATTATAACAGGATTTGACATCTCAGTAATAAGTAATGAATTTGGTTTTGGTGGTCGGTAGATAAGGAGAAACAGCACAGGGGAAGGGGATTTACATTTAAATGCAAGACATTCAAATTAAGACAGTTCAGGTAATGGTTGCAGAGATAACTCCAGATCGCTGCGATGGGTGACTGACAGGCCCCCACCACACCCTGTGCTGCAAGCTTTTTGGCGGTAACTATCATTTAAAGAGAGAAAATTATTTGGTTGGTGCCAGGTCTCAGTAATGCATTATCCAGAATAGGGTCATGAATAAAACAGGATTTGTTTATATGAGACTGTGCATTTAACTACTTGCCGACCGCCCACCGCCGTTATACGTCCTCACTTTAGAGATGAATATCTCGGTAACGGTAGCAGCTGCTGCCACAATCGAGATATTCATCTCTTCTGTGGGTGGCCGTGTTAACGATAATGGCGGTCTTCGCGGCGAATTAGCCGCGAGATCGCCGTTATCGGTGGCGGGAGAGGGCCCCCCCCCCCTCCCGCCGCTCTCGCGCGCCCTCCGCCGCTTACCGTAGCCGTCGGTAGCGGCGGAGGAGATCGCGACCATCCGGCAGCTGAGCGGGGACGAGACTGAAGGAAAAATCTCCTTCGCCCGTCCCCATAGCTCCGCTGGGCGGAAGTGACGTCAAAACGTCAGTCCCGCCCAGCGTCTTAAAGAAACATTTTTTTTTTTTTGTCATTTAAAAAAATGACATTTCCAAATTTTTTTTTTTTTTTTTTGCATTTAAGCCCAAATATGAGATCTGAGGTCTTTTTGACCCCAGATCTCATATTTAAGAGGACCTGTCATGCTTTTTTCTATTACAAGGGATGTTTACATTCCTTGTAATAGGAATAAAAGTGATAATTTTTTTTTTTTTTTTTTTTTCAGTGTTAAAAATTCTAAAATAAATAAAAATAAATGCGAAAAGCAAAAAAAAATTTTTTTAAAGCGCCCCGTCCCGACGAGCTCCTGCGTAGAAGCGAACGTATACGCGAGTAGCGCCGACATATGAAAACGGTATTCAAACCACACAAGTGAGGTATCGCCGCGATCGTTAGAGCGAGAGCATTAATTTTAGCCTTAGGCCTACTCTGTAGCTCAAAAAATGCAACCTGTAGAATTTTTTAAACGTCGCCTATCAAGATTTTTAAGGGTAAAAGTTTGACGCCATGCCACGAGCGGGCGCAATTTTTAAGCGTGACATGTTGGGTATCATTTTACTCGGCGTAACATTATCTTTCACAATATATAAAAAAATTGGGCCAAATTTATTGTTGTCTTATTTTTTCATTTAAAAAAGTGAATTTTTTCCAAAAAAAGTGCGCTTGTAAGACCGCTGCGCAAATACGGTGTGACAAAAAGTATTGCAATGACTTCCATTTTATTCTCTAGGGTGTTAGAAAAAAAAATATATATAATGTTTGGGGGTTTTAAGTAGTTTTCTAGCAAAAAAAAATGGTTTTGTCTCGTAAACACCGACTCTGAAAAACAGGCCCGGGGCTAAAGTGGTTAAGAGTTTAATTTTGATACTTGATGATGCAACAGATCTTTGGACCGGCCGGAGCAGACTCAGGCCTCGTACACACGACAGAGTTTCTCGGCAGAATTCGTCGAGAATCTCGGTGAAGAGCCGGATTCTGTCGAGAAACTCTGTCGTGTGTACATTTTCGGCCCGATGGAGCCGCCGAGGAACTCGTCGAGCAAATAGAGAGCAGGTTCTCTATTTTCTCGATGGCAGTGGATTTTGGCTCGACGAGTTCTTCATCGGGCTGTTTTTTAAACGAGAAACTCGGTCGTGTGTATGCTAAGAAACCTGTCAAAAACTTAGACACTGGAGAACAACATAGGCAGGGCCGGACTTACCATTGGCCTTGACTGGGCTCAAGCCCAGGGGCCCCACCCAATAGGGGGCCCCCTTTAAAAAAATAAAGAAATAAATAAATAAATTTTTTTTTTTTTTTTTTTTAGGGGTCCGGAGGTCCCCAGGGGCCCGGAGGCCCCCAGGGCCCCGGACGGCAACCCCCCTTTTTTTTATTTATTTTTTGTAAAAAAATGTTTTTTTTTATATATTTTTTATTTTTATATATATAATATTATATATATATATATATATATATATATTTTATTATTATTATTAAAGGGCCCAGGGGTCTCCAGGGCCCCGGATGGCAACCCCCCTTTTTTTATTTATTTTTTGTAAAAAAATGTTTTTTTTATATATTTTTTATTTTTATATATATATAATATATATATATGTATATATATATATATATATATATATATATATATATATATATATATATATATTTTATTATTATTATTAAAGGGCCCAAGGGTCTCCAGGGCCCCCGGATGGCAACCCACCTTTTTTATTTTTTTATAAAAAAAATTACATTTTTTTTTAATATATATATATATTTTTTTTTATTAAAGGGCTCAGAGGTCCCCAGGGCCCCATGTGGCAACCCCCCCTTTTTTATTTTTTTTATAAATGTTTATTTTTTTATTTTTGTTTATTTTTTTATTTTTTATTAAAAGGCCCAGAGGTTCCCAGGGGCCCAGAGGTCCCCAGGGCCCCCGGGTTTGGCAACCTCCCTTTTTTTATGTATTTTTTATAAATGTTTTTTTTTATTATTATTAAAGGGCCCAGAGGTTTATTTTTTCTTTTTATTAAAAGGCCCAGAGGTCCCCAGGGCCCCGGATGGCTACATATATTTATATATATTTGTTTTCTTCTTTATTTCTTCTTTTTTTTGTAAAGGCCCCCCCGCTTCTCAATTTGCGGCAGCCCCCACGCTTCTCAATTTCAGGCGGCAGCACCCCCACCCTCCCTAGGTTCTCTGCTTCAGGGGGCCCATGCCTTAAGCTGTGCAAGGGGCCCCAAAATTCCTGATGGCGGCCCTGCGCATACCTCCCAACACGCACGGATTCTGTGGGACTTTCCCGCACAGACAGCTTCTTCCCGCAGTCCCGCAAAAGGGTTAATTTTCCCGCACTGCAAGAGGAGGCAGCACGGAAGCAGGAGGAACCGGAGTGGTGTGTGGAGGACTGTGGCTGCTGAAGGGAAGATAGCCGAGAGCCGGGCTAATGACAGTCTGTGGCCCCGGCTGTTGGCACAGGTGAGAGGCACTCCCCCCCTCAACAACTGCAAAATCCCCCCCCGCTCAACAACTTTAATGCGCTCCCCCCCGCTCAACAACTTCAATTCGCCCCCCCCCCCGCTCAACAACTTTAATGCGCTCCCCCCCGCTCAACAACTTCAATTCGCCCCCCCCCCCCGCTCAACAACTTCGATCCCCCCCAATTCTCGGCTCCAGGGGGCCCCTTCAACACTCAAGCCCAGGGGCCCCCACCACCCTAAGTCCTGCCCTGAACATAGGTAAAACTAGCGTTTGGAATGGAGATAGCACATTCGTGTCGCTTCCAACATTATTTCATCGTTTATTTGCAGCGCTTTACACAATTTTTTGTAAGGGCACAAAACAGCAATATTATTTTTTTCTTTTTTTAGGATATTCACACAGAGTTCCTTAAAATTTGGTGGAACCTTTTTCTTACTGATCTCAATTTTTTTTTTTTTTTAAATTCTCACCTTATTTTGGTCCTGTGTTTTAAATCCTGCTCTTAATATTCACCTTAATTTTAAAGTTCACAAAAATGCAAATCCTTTTATTTTTTGTAATGTCAAGTTCCCCCCATAGAAACCTTATTGCTTTGTCTTATCTCACCTGTCCCTTTCAAATTACACCTTATATCCAATTTTTTAAAAAAAATAACCTGCCTTCTCACTTGCAAAATTGTAAATCAAAAAAATACAAGGACAAGTATGAACTGTAAAATAAAAATTTACCATTTATTTTGGTTATAAAAATAAATTAAGTATGCAAAAGTCAGCACTGGAGAGCTTGCTGCCATTTGTGCACAGCCAGGTGTGGCCTGATGTGACTGGTGAGCAGTTGGAGGCCAAAATGGGGACTTGAGAGGTTCATTCAGGAAGGAACGCATCAAGGTCTTGGACTCCCCGAGGTCACAAACTGGAGCAGGGCAGGCAGATGTCACCAGGTTGTGGTACTATAGCAGCCTGAACTCTGGTACACCACATGGAAGTAAGGGAGTCACTTTCTTGATTTCTTCAAGGCCTTCCTTGGTGGCTTCCCTGCAGCCTGCTCTTTCACCTTCTCTGCAGCCTTCTCAGCAGCCTTCCTCTTCTGCCTGGCTGGAGGTGGTGCCACAGGGGTAGTACTCATGCCAGGAGGAGGAGTAGACGAAGGTGGTGGAGGATGAGTAGACGACGGTGGTGGAGGAGGAGGTGGAGGAGGAGGAGCAGTAGAAGGAGGAGGAGTAGTAGAAGGAGGTGGAGCATTAGAAGGAGGAGGAGTAGTAGAAGGAGGAGGAGTAGAAGGAGGAGGAGTAGTAGAAGGAGGAGGAGCAGTAGAAGGAGCAGTAGAAGGAGGAGGAGCAGTAGAAGGAGGAGCAGTAGAAGGAGGAGGAGCAGTAGAAGGAGGAGGAGTAGAAGGAGGAGGAGCAGTAGAAGGAGGAGGAGCAGTAGAAGGAGGAGGAGTAGAAGGAGGAGGAGCAGTAGAAGGAGGAGGAGTAGTAGAAGAAGAAGAGGAAGAAGAATGTTGAGAAGGAGCAGGAGAAGAAGAGGAAGAAGAATGTTCAGAAGGAGCAGGAGAAGAAGAGGAAGAAGAATGTTCAGAAGGAGCAGGAGAAGAAGAGGAAGAAGAATGTTCAGAAGGAGCAGGAGAAGAAGAGGAAGGAGAATGTTCAGATGGAGCATGAGAAGAAGAAGGTGGGGGAGGTTGAGAAGGAGCATGAGAAGAAGAAGAAGGTGGGGGAGGTTGAGAAGGAGCATGAGAAGAAGAAGAAGGTGGGGGAGGTTGAGAAGGAGCATGAAAAGAAGAAGAAGGTGGGGGAGGTTGAGAAGTAGCATGAGAAGAAGAAGAAGGTGGGGGAGGTTGAGAAGGAGCATGAAAAGAAGAAGAAGGTGGGGGAGCTTGGGAGTTATGTGGTGTGTGAGGATGGGGATGGCGGCAAATGACAGTGTCCTCCGTGAGAAGACCCCTCACCCCCTGATTTGCGAGGGTGATGAGGAGTCCCTCAAAGAGGAGGCGCTGGTCTACTGTCATTTCGGACATTTTGGCCAAAACCACCGTTACAAATCCCTCCTGAGCAGTGGGAGGCTGTTGAAGGGTTGCATGGGCGTCCCGAATGAGGGCTAGTGAGGCGTCACGCACCCTTGTATCCCTCACCTGCCTTCTCGGACGCAGGCGAAGAGGAGACACCTGACATCTTGTACTTCGCCCAGCCACCTCGTCCAACCCACTTGGGCCTGCCACCTCATCCGCTCCACTTGGGCCTGCCAACACGTCCAAGATACTTGGGCCTGCAGCCTCCTCCAAGCCACTCACCCTGTCCTCCTCCTGCCTGGCATTTTCCCGATCCTCCTGCTGCCTGGTCTCGTCCTGTGTATGGAAAAAAAGTACAGTTTTACTATTTTTTTAAAAAAAAAAAAAAAAATTTCAGCTCCTGACTGTTGCATATTTTTTAGTCACGACTTCGCTAAGCCAATCATTGTGACCCATGTTTTATGGTGAATCACACAAAAATAATTCCTGGCCAATAATGACAAATGTTCTGTATAACACTTTTAGCTCTAACTTTTTTTTACCTTTAACATCTTAATTTACATCTCTTTAACAACATTTAAACACCACACATTTGCACATTGAAAGTACTATATACCTGGCTCCAGCTGGGCAAATCCGGATCTTCATCCAGGATGGAAGGCTGCTGAGAGGGTTCATCTGCAGAGGGAGCAGCAGGTTGGCTGGAGGGAAGGCTGGAGGGAAGGCTGGACCTTCTGTTCCTTCTGCGGGCAAGGCTCGAAAGTGACTCCCTTACCTCCAGGTGTTCATCCAGGAAGCTCAGTTTGCTATAGTACCACAACTTGGGTTTAAATACCCGCCCTGCTCCAGCTCCAGACCTCATCGAAGCCAAGACCTTGTTGCGTGCCTTCCTGTAGGTGCCTCTCAAGGTCCCAATTTTGACCTCCAACTGGTCAGTTGTCACATCAAACCCCACCTGTCTCCGCACAAGTGGGAGCAGGCTCTCCAGTGCGGTTTTGCGCAAGTCTCTGTTTCGTGATATGGGGTCTTTGGTGGCCCACAGAACAGGAAGTTCTTGCCACCGATCGATAAATATCTCCAAAAAATCAGGTCTGTTAAACAGGTTCATCTTTTCCTGTCCAAAACCAAGGAGAAATAAATAATGTCAATACACAGTCTATAAAGTTAATTACTCTTTCTCACCAGCTAGCCCTTAAAGGGTCACTAATGGATAACTCTTTTTTTGGAGGAAATGACTGTTTACAGTGTCTAGAGACATACAAGTGCATACATATAATGTGCCTCTAGTTTCACTTTTGCTTTTAAAATGATTTAATGTTTCTGTAAAGTAAAGAGACACACAGAACAAAAAAAATAAAATCCAGGGCATATTTTCATTTCAAAAATTATTAGCATTGTTTCGGTGGATTTTTAGACACACAGCTTAGACCACAGTGACAAGCTCCCCTGATAAATTTTAGAGGGAGCCAGAGAACCAGGAAGTGAGGATTTATGCAAAGGATTACAGCTGCTTAAAAGCAAAAAGGGACAATGAGGACATGAAATCAAGACTGATATAATGTAAAGTTAGTTATTTCTGCCCCAAACAATTTGGGCTTATTGCTCCTTTAAATGTCTGTCTTTCCTGAATATGCCACTGCTGTCCCAAGTTCGAAGCATACCTACACGCTTGTCGTTCAAACGTCTTTCTTACGCAACCCGGTCGTATGGACGCTACGTGTGTTCGAGCCTTATATACACTCCGCACACGACATCTGCCCATGCTTAAAAAAAATTGATGTTTCCCCCCGCCCCTTATCTTCCGTCGCAAAAACGACAAGGAGGAATTGGCAGCAGATCATGTTGGGTCAGTTCCTAGGAAACAGATGACCAGTTGTGCAGAACTAATAAGCCAGATCTCATCCTCATTTGTGTATGAAACGTTAGAGAAAATCACTCCGATCTAGTTTGGTCAAGACATAAAAGCGACCATTTGCATCATGTTTAAACCGACTTTTTTTTAGAAGACATCCTGATGAGAACCGAGATTGCCCACACAACAGTAGTTGGATCAAAATGCATAAGCAAAGCGTTGGTTACGTACGACGGCACTATAGCGGACCATTACCTTAAAATTTCGAACTAGCTATGTTTTAGTTTATGAACATAAGATGTAGCCCACAAAATCATTCAATCAAGAATAACATGTAAAATGTAGTTACATACCGGTCTTTGACCCGATCGTTATCTCCGCCGTCTTCCACAAACTGTGAACGCCCCTTTTAATCACGTGGTAGCCCTTTATACACGCGCATGTGGGACTTTACGCACGTCTCCCCGCCCCTGACGTTCATGGTGTCGTATTTTCCCCGCCCCTTTTCAATCTTTTTTTTGTTGGGAGCACATGTTGGATAATATGGCAGCAAGACAGGAGCCAGGCCAGGCGGGACGAGGAATCACACGGAGAATCCGTTTTAAGGCCACCAACATGACCTTTGAGGAAATGGTGGAGATGGTCCTCATCCTCAAAGCAGAGGACTATGATGGGAGGCATGGGCCATACAAGTACCCTAATAAGGTCAAGGCCCAAATAATGGAGAAGGTGAGGAGGAGTCTCCATCTGAAATTTGGGGTGAAAAGATCCAAGGAGCAGATCCGGAAAAGGTGGTGTGACCTCAAAAAACGGGAGCCGGAACAAATGAAGAGGATCAGGAGAGTGATTAGAAGAAGTAAGTTTGTTATATATTTTGTAAGATTTGTTCCGCGCCATGTGTTTTTTATTTCAGGTTGTACTGTATTATGTTTTTCTGCACAAGAATTTGTCGTCAAACTGGACGTACATTCAGAACGACAAAATATTGTGTTTAAAATCCTCAAAATTATGACATTTCACAAAAATTGGGGTGAGATCAATATTGAAAATTATGTAGATGTGCTATTAAAACAACAAAACTTTTTGTTAAATTAAAATATATACAGTAAAATGAGAGTCTGCTCAGCAGTCGGTGACACATGTGGACTCATTTGCATAATTGTTGTCCCCTTTAATAACCCATTTTGGGGTTCACACAGAGGTGAGGTGATCCAGTGTATACTTGGTTGGCTTACATGTTTAAAAGTAGACCAAAGCTACAAGAATTGTCATGATCTTTGTGAATGCCTTCAATCCTGTGTTTTGCCCTGAGGGGTTTTTCAAAACATCAATAGTCCCAGAAATTGTATAAAGTGAATCATATTCCTCTTTCAGGCCTATAAGCTATAAAAATCCTGTTTCCATTTTCTTCATTCTCGTAGGGCGTCATGAAGCTTCGACACGGGAGCAAGAAGTCCATCAAGCCACACCCCCAAGGGATGGTGATGATGCGCAGCCTGCCACCACATCAGGTAAAGTAACATATAACTAACCCAGCTTCAGGTAATGTAGATGTAGGCCTGCCTAATTTTAAAAAATGGTTTTGTCCCACATTTCAGGATCAGGTGGTGGCTTGGACTTGGACAGGCATACTGTCCAGATGGTTATCTCGGAAATCTGGGCCTGCAGAGAAGAGGTGGAGGAGATTCATCTGGCCAACAGAAAAATTAAAGAAAGAACAAGGAGGGTGGAAAATAAATTAAAAAATTTACTTGATGTTTTGGGGAGAGTCTGAATCAGAAAAAAAAAAAAATATTCTAAAAAACCAGATTTTACAGTTTATTTAATTAAAAAAACAACAAAAAAATAAAAAAAACAGATTTTACAGTTTATTTAATTAAAAAAACAACAAAAAAATAAAAAAAACAGATTTTACAGTTTATTTAATTAAAAAAAAAAAAAAAAAAAAAAACAGATTTTACAGTTTATTTAATTAAAAAAACAACAACAAAAAAAAACAAACAGATTTTACTGTTTATTTAATTAAAAAAACAACAAAAAAATAAAAAAAACAGATTTTAATGTTTATTAAGATAAAAAAGACCAAAAAAATTACAAAAATGATTGTATATTGTATGAGAAAAAAGACCAAAAAAATTACAAAAATGATTGTATATTGTATGAGAAAAAAGACCAAAAAAATTACAAAAATGATTGTATATTGTATGAGAAAAAAGACCAAAAAAATTACAAAAATGATTGTATATTGTATGAGAAAAAAAGACCAAAAAAATTACAAAAATGATTGTATATTGTATGAGAAAAAAGACCAAAAAAATTACAAAAATTATTGTATATTGTATGAGAAAAAAGAACAAAAAAATTACAAAAATGATTGTATATTGTATGAGAAAAAAGACCAAAAAAATTACAAAAATGATTGTATATTGTATGAGAAAAAAAAACCTAATATTTTTGTAGGGTATTTTGGAAAACAAACCAAAAAAAAAAATTAGTAAAATAAAGAGCTTTTGAACCTCAAAAAAGTGTGTGGTGTTTTTCCTAAAATACGTTAAATTTTCTAGGGGTTTGGTTTGGGGATCACCTGGGAAATGTTTGCTAGTTGATAATGAAAATACACTTAGTTACACTTAGTAAAGAACTCCAAGCAACACAAGCAAGACATAACAAGTTTATAAAAAATATTCGGATTTATTTTTGGGAAAGATTAAATTATGGCAAATTTGCTTGAGATGGTATTGCCCCCCTACCCATGAAATAGTCCATGTATTTGTCCCGGACTTCACGGGCACTCTGGGGGGGCAGTCCTGTGTGGCCAGCTTCAAGGCCCGCCAAAGTTTGTGATGGAGCTAAAAGTTGTGCCTCAGGCCCAACCAGGGCCATATAATTTGGAGATTGTCTCCGCAAAAAATTATGGAGAATGCAGCATGCAAAAATAATAGTATTCCACTTATATTCCGCCATGTGGAGAGAGGTGAGGAAAAGGCGGAACCGGCTGGCCATGATGCCGAAAGCGTTCTCAACCACTCTGCGTGCTCGGCCCAGCCGGAAATTAAAGACACTCCTCTCTGGGGTGAGGGTGCGCTGAGGGAATGGCCTCATAAGATGGGGTCCCAGGGCAAACGCTTCATCAGCCAGGAAAACAAATGGCAGGCCTTCTACATTCTGGTCATCCGGTGGCAATGACAGATCATCATCCTGAAGGCGAAGCGCAAACTCCGTCTGCCTGAAGGCTCCCCCATCCGATATCCGTCCGTTCATCCCGACATCCACAAAAAGGAATTCATACTGTGCTGACACCATCAGCACAATACTGTTGAACCCCTTATAGTTAAAGAACTGGGATCCCGAACGGGGTGGAGGCACGATGCGGACGTGCTTCCCGTCGATGGCTCCCCCGCAGTTGGGGAAGTTCCATCGGGTCTGGAAGTCCAAAGCCACAGACTGCCACTCCTGTGGTGTGGACAGAAGCTGGGGATGAAAAAATGCAAAAAATTAGCCACATAACCTTGCAAGCAGATAAGACAAAGACATTATAAGCATTATAACATTTCTGGGAACTAGCATATTATATCTAAATATATTTAGACAATTAACACATTAAACACCCCCTCTGATGGGCCAGTGCCCAAGTTTGGGGGAGGGCTAGATGAGTTTGGGAGTACAAAAATAATATAATTATGATTATTGGTGAACATAGACTTTACAACACATTTGGGAGGGGAGGGCTAGATGAGTTTGGGATTACAAAAATAATATAATTTGGATTATTGGTGAACATAGACTTTACAACACATTTTGGAGGGGAGGGCTAGATGAGTTTGGGATTACAAAAATAATATAATTTGGATTATTGGTGAACATAGACTTTACAACACATTTGGGAGGGGAGGGCTAGATGAGTTTGGGATTACAAAAATAATATAATTAGGATTATTGGTGAACATAGACTTTACAACACATTTTGGAGGGGAGGGCTAGATGAGTTTGGGATTACAAAAATAATATAATTTGGATTATTGGTGAACATAGACTTTACAACACATTTGGGAGGGGAGGGCTAGATGAGTTTGGGATTACAAAAATAATATAATTTGGATTATTGGTGAACATAGACTTTACAACACATTTGGGAGGGGAGGGCTAGATGAGTTTGGGATTACAAAAATAATATAATTAGGATTATTGGTGAACATAGACTTTACAACACATTTTGGAGGGGAGGGCTAGATGAGTTTGGGATTACAAAAATAATATAATTTGGATTATTGGTGAACATAGACTTTACAACACATTTGGGAGGGGAGGGCTAGATGAGTTTGGGATTACAAAAATAATATAATTAGGATTATTGGTGAACATAGACTTTACAACACATTTGGGAGGGGAGGGGGGGGGGGACATTACAATGGATATAACACAATACATTGGGAAGTGACTAGACTAGGTAGGTTGGGGCCCAGGATAGCATGCTGGGGAGGTAAGTGATGGGAAATATGCATGTAGGCCAAAAAAGGGGCATCAAAGTTTACAGCATGCATGGGGGCAAAGGGAACATTCACAGCATATTCCAGACATGGTAAATAGGGAAGGAGGAGATAACTACAAGACATTAGCATACATTATAGACATAAAATGTGATATTAAAGGACCAAACTTACCCTCATATATTCCTCCTGCAGAACCTGTATGATGGCAGAGCAGGTGTCAGGAATGATGAGGCCCAGAGCCTGGGGGGAGATGCCCGTCGAGAACTTTAAGTCCTGAAGGCTTCTCCCAGTTGCCAGATAACGGAGGGTGGCAACTAGCCTCTGCTCAGCACTGATGGCTTCCCGCATAACGGTGTCCTGCCTGGTAATATAGGGGGACACCAAAGCCAACAGGTGCTGAAAGACGGGATCAGACATCCTCAGGAAATTCCTGTAATCAACAGGATTATTTTCCTGAAGCTCCCGCAGCAAAGGCATGTGAGAGAATTGGTTCCTACGGAGCAACCAATTCTTGGTCCATGAACGCGTCCTCCTCCTGTTCATGAACTCCTCATCGTCTAGGTCATAAACAAACAGACCTACACACAGAAGATGCTTAGCACAAAGTCGGCGACGACTAGGTGCCTGCAACATGGCTACAAGGCTAGGAACGAACGACAAATCAGAATTGCACTAAACAGACCGCAGTGAAGAACAGCAAGACCTATGAAGAACGACCCTGACAATGAAAAACGCGGGGACAGGACCGCAATGTAAAACAATACGACCTGACCGCACGTCCCGATTGCCTAGATACGACCCCCACAAGTACAAACTGAACGGCAGAGATCAATCTGAAAGCACAAAGACTGAAAAGCACGAATCGTCACTCACCAAACTTTTACTAACACGCGTAAACACGGAATCAGCAAAAGGAGCCCCAAGGGTGGCGCCAACAAAATCAAACCTCCCCTTTATAGTCGCGTCATACGTCGTGAGCGTCACCGCGCCGGAGAACGACCAAATTTTGGTCTGTTACGTGTGTACGCAAAGCAAGCCTGTCGAGCTTCTCGACAAGTTCAACAAGGAACTCGACGAGGAACTCGACGGGCTTGGCACGTCGAGTTCCTCGGCCGTGTGTACGGGGCCTCACATCCACTCCAAGCTTCCCATTCAGCTCACCAAGAGGTGTTGCCATGGAGACATCCAAACGACATGTCCGATAGGAGACATTACTCTGATGACGCGTGCGTGGGGCAACAATTTGCGTTGCTGACCAGAGAGCCGGGATGGTATGGCTAGTCAGTGAACGGACAAACTTTCTGCGGGAACTTCTATGGATATAGCGTGGACGGCGGAGAAGTCCTAGTTGTTTAATCATTGCAATGCACAGTGGAATGAAGAAACTACTGAGATTTATTAGCTGATTTACAGAATAACTCATAATAACCACTAGCATAATGGTGGTGCCGACGGCGGCATAGAAGAAATGCAGGTAGGTTTTTGCTGCGTAGCCGAAAGGCTAGCTACAAGGGCTTTCAACACAGCGGCAGCGGCAATGGGTAGTTTCAGACTTCAGGCTTCCCAGATGCACTTCACAAAGGCATGGACAGGCTGAGACAAGCCAATTCCAGGGAGTCTCCGAGCAGGACTTTTAATAGCGGCAACAGGTAGGCCACCGCTAGACTCAAAAGCTACCTGATAGCAAAACAGTTAGAAAATATTAGAAAGTTTACTGGACTGGAGAAACGGCAAACAGACAGCACCAGCGTCCTCTCCCATCCCACACGGAACCTGTGGGGAACTACAACTCGTCCCGACAAGCTGATAATTTGTGAAAAAATTTGACTATTGGACAATTTGAAGATAGTTTCTAAATAGTTTGTAGTGATACTCAAGTGCCTTGAGATACACCGGTCACATTTCATGCATTTGTTTATTTAGCTACAATGTCTATAGCTATTTGGAAAGGCACTGGACGGCAAAGCAGGTATAAAAAAAATAAAAACAGGAATAAAAAGAAGATAAAAAGCAAAACTGTGCAAATATATGCAGTTATTAAATTAAATACAGTCTGCATTTTTAGAGAGGGCAACTACTGACAGTCCTAAGAACTATTGAGCATATCCTAACAGGTTACAGATTACCTCCTGTTACCTCAATCCTCCAGCTTCAGTCAATCTGTGGCTCTTTCAATCCCCCTCAAGGAGGGGGGTTACTGAAGGGCTGACTGCCGCTCTTCATTCCCTCAGTACATGTCTGGCTCCTCTGTCTGGCTCCTCTGTCTGGCTCCCCTGCCGCTGCCACTGCTCTAGCCTCTGGTTGCTATCATACACACCTCCTAAACTCTCTCACCGGCCAGGAGATGGGCAGGCATCCACAAACTTAAGCCATGGACACAGCAGTCTAAGGTTGGGGATCCCTCTATAGGTGGTATCCTGGACGTATAGAGGAGACCAAACTCCAAGAGATCCGTGCTGTTTTCAGATGGTATTAGTGACACAAACTATGGTGAACGGAAGTAAACCACAACTGCGGAGAGTTATATCACCTTAAAAGGAACAATGCATTTCTCAATGTAGTATGACATTCAGTATTGGACCCCAGGCGTCACTCTTAATCTTAGGCGAAGAGTTTGGGGTTCATTACATCATCTGCCACACAGAGAGGAATGCTTTCAGAAAGTAGGCAAGGAGGTACTATTGCATACCTACAAGCACTAGTTTAAAATGCATATGCGAACATGTTTCATATACAGGGCAAAATAACTTATTCAACGATTAACAGATGTCAAGCACGTAGCTTAAAAAGGTACGGTGTTAGGATAATACATTTTGGAGAGAATCACTTGGTAATTATACGAATGCCTTAAGGAACAATTAGTATGACAAGTTTCACAATAGTAACATGAATCCATAGTGGTTATCTCCAAGCTAGGTCGGGACATCGGACTTAAAGGCTCTTTTTAACTACATAAATGTGAGTGTAATAGCATGTACAAGTTTTTAAAATAAAAGTTTTAAAGGTTTCACACTATCGAGGCCCCCTCTTCTTCTTTTTCCAACTCATGAAACATGATCGTTCATTCCCTGGATTAATGGAACGAGGTGATGATCCTCATTAGATTGGCTCCATCCAGCTCGCGGCTTCATTATCTCATTTACCTACATGCTACCTGGGGTCCCCTATAATCAAGGGACTGCCGGGCTCTGGTAAGCAGACATATTTGCTTTGGTGGTGGAGGATTTTAGCTATCTGGTGGTCACTCCTTATTGGTGGTTCATCTGGTTATATTATTTTTGAGGACTTTCTTTCGTCACCGGGGAACAGCATCTCACTCTGGTCACTTTCGTGATTCAACCATTCACATCACTTATGGACTTTTGTTTGAATGTTTCTGTATGTTATATGATCGTAACATGATTGTCAAACTCTATTGACCATATAACACACTTTTAATTTTTGGTCACACCAATTGTTTATAATGTTTAGCGCAACTTGTTTTTTCTATATTTGTATCACTGTTTAATGTCACACAATAAGGTGCAGCTCTACATTTGGTTTATTAGCCAACACTTTCCCATTTGAGTTACGGGTCATATTCATTGTTTTATTAGCGCAGTTTTTCCCCCATTTTTTCTCAGAAGAGTTTTGTTGTCAGCTTTGAATTCAGGAAGTGAGAGTCCAGTGCAGGTAAATATGTTTGCATGTCCCCACAGCAAGTAAAGTATTGATGGTGGCGTGGACCCGGTTTGGGATAGCTTGATCCGTAGGGGGTAATAGGAACCAGTAGTTTGATGGTAGCATGGACCGGGGTTCACCAGGCTATGGCCGACAATAAAGGAATGCTGTGGTATACTGCAGCGGTGACTTTATAGTGCCAGGAATTACTGCTGATGAGGAGCACACGTGCCGAGCAATGACGTCATTTTTCTGACACTCCTCACACCAGGGAGAAAGCCTCGCATTACGGTGTGTAGTTACAGACAGAAGAACAGGAAGTGAGGATTTCTCAGAAGAAATAAGGACACTTAAAAGCAAAAATGGAAGGATGAGGTAAGTGAAGGAGGACTGCACTGAGGTAAAGGAAGCTATTTAGGGAAACAAATTATACCTTTACAACCCCTGTAAGTTTGGTGTGTTGGCTGGCACACAACCAAACAAAAAAGACAAGCAATAAACACTTGACAAAGGTTATATCCCATCCCTCTCAATCCAACAATTGTAAAAAGAAAAAGATTTGACCCTACCATAAATTGACTTTGTCATAAAGAAAGGTATGGGAGCTGCAATTGCTGACCATCTTTTTAACATGCTAGTTGCCTGACTGTATCTGGTTTCAAAACTTTTTATTCATAGATTTAGAACAAGTGTGCTTAAAATGAGTGTAATAAAAGTGCCAGAATTCCTTATATATGTCATTGTTCCAGGTCAGAGGCTCAAATAAAATTGCAACCAAAGCATAAGCATGGCAGCCAGGGGACTAACATTCTCAAAGTAGAGGTCAGCAATAGCAGCCTCCATGCGTTCCTCATGATTCACTTTAAGACCCACCATGTTCTCACCTTTTTCACCATGTGTAGTGACCCCCCCCCCCCCAGAAGCTTCTTAGTAATTTTGGATTCTGGGTTCTGTGCTATGTCTCCAAGAACATCCTCAGCTCCTCTGACACACCTGATTGAATAAAAATCACTGCAAGCATGTATAGAGGCTGAAGTAGAAATCCTTTTTCCCTGGCTGTGGGTTTCTACCAGAAAAATAGACACACACCTGTTTACTGCACTTCATCTATTGATATGAGTTTGGAATAAATTTCAGTAGAACATAAATGAGCACACCGCGGGTTTCTCTGAATACAGTCCACTACAGAGAGTAATACCTACACCAAAGTAACTAAAATCAGGTTCTTGACCACTAACTGAAATCAATACTTGAATTAGCAAATCAGCAATAAATGTTAAATAAACTGTGAGTGATACTGATACTACACTGGTTTAGAGTGCGCATTAAGGGATTGGCTGGGGTATAGTTAGCGTCAAAACGCTCGTACACCGTGTTACTCGCAAACCAATGTATTACTGTATATTTAACCAGGGATTCCCATCCTTATACTGCCCTCTTTGGTGGAGACCAGGGACTACCATTGTATCTTAAAATGGGATCAATTTCTTCTCCCTCTAGTGCAGTGTTTCTCAATTCCAGTCCTCAGGCCCCCCCAACAGGTCAGGTTTTCAGGATTTCCATTATTTTGCACAGGTGATTTGATCAGTTTCACTGCCTTAGCAATCACCACAGCCTTTTCATCTGAGGGAAATCCTGAAAACCTGACCTGTTGGGGGGGCCTGAGGACTGGAATTGAGAAACACTGCTCTAGTGGTAGGAGAAACTAATTAATAGGGACATACTCAACTACACCATCTTGTGGTAGGTTTAGATATTAGGTAAAAAATCCCCAAAATATCCTTACCCACTCAAACTCACCAATGGATTAAATCCAATTGGAGCACCTTAAAAATGCTAAAATGTTAATAATTGGATATGAAGCAATTTAGATCAATATCTACATTAATACCTAATGGATTTAAAGTATTTCATTCAAAAATCCACTCATGTTACCTCTTCTCCAGTGTGGTTCGACCTTGTCGATCCCACAAAAGGATGGCAATCTAGGATCCCTATTATGATGTATTTTAAAAATGGTTTGAGAGGCTATGCTTTGGGAACCCCTTTTTTATATTGTTTAGGATTCTGATGCCCAATTTTTCCTCATACGATCGATGTACTGTAACCCACAGGGACATGTTATAAGGTAAGTGACATGGATGGAATGATAGAAAAGGGGGAGAAGTTTCAATTCCCCCTTTTCTCATGGGAGAGCGACAGGGCAGGTGGTTTCAAGGCTCCCCTTGAAGAGGCCTGCTCTGGCTCTGCAAGGTTTCCCTTTCACGAAGCTTGGGAGAGCAAAAAACACCTGGTGTTCACGAGGCCTGGGAGAGGGTTACACGTGACTTTCCTGGGCTTTTAGGGTTCTTTGGGCCCAGTACCAGTTTTAGCCAGTTAGGTCCAGTGTTAGTTAGGGCTATAAAAGAGAGGGTTCCGTTCAGCTGATCAGTCGCCTCAGAGAACAGGATTTATCCTATTTGTCCTAGGAGTTATCTCCATTGGGCAAACAGGGTTCTCTGAGGCCAGAAGATGAGCCTTCTGAGGCGGCTGATCGAGCGGGCGGGCAAAGAAGGGGGAGAAGCCTGGATCCGGCGATGCCTTGACCTACCTCCAGCTCCGGGTCAAGAGGCTCCGGTGGGAGCTGCATCGGTCGCGCCGGGACCCTGCGTTGCCGTGGCTGAAGACGGATCCTCGTCTGGTGGTTCCCCCGTCGGTGAGCCCATACTGTGCCCAGAAGAGGAAGAGGCTGTCCTGGGGCATAGCCGCATAAGGAGCAGCAGTGTCACCTCCAACGGAAGGAGCGGGGCCCAGAAGAGAAGGCGCGCCCCCCCGAGAAGGCACTTCCCTTCGCCTCCGAAATCGCCTGTGCCCAGAAGATCGGGGCGGTCCTCGACCACTCAAGGAGGCAGAGCAGGAGGAGCGTCAGGAGGCGCAGCCATAACGTCTTCCCATGGTGAGGTGAGAGAAACCCCGGCCGTACATTCGGCGGGAGGCATGGCCAGCAGAGGGGGAAGACCTAGAGGCGGAGCAAGGGGCGGTACTTCAGCACGGAGCTCCCTGAACTCGATGGTGGGTTCATCGCCATGGCAACCAACGACGCCTCAAGAGAGCCATAGGAGATCCGTTGCTGAGTCTTCAGGCGGATTGTTTCCAGTAGTTCCTCCTAGCCAGCAAGCTCCACAGCAAGGTGGTGAGTCTGTTCATACACCCACATTGTCTACCATTGCTGACTTACTGACACAAGTAGCTAAGGACATTCAGCTTGTCAGCAGTGCTCAGGTTCAGGCTCAGGATTCTGTTGGAATCTGGGCGCCATCTAGTGGAGGTTTAGCAAATGACGAGCAGACTTTTCTTAATACTGATTCTCAATTATCTGTTAATTTTTATTCTGCTAGACTGCAAAATTTGCCGAAAACCTGTTTAAAAGAACCGATTTCTTGTGAAATTTCCCCGTTAGGTTATCATCTTTCTTCTGCATTAAAAGAAAAAATTTGGCGTGGGGAATTTTTGGATATTCTATCATTACTTCCCTCTGCCAAGGAATTTATTGGTAAAGAGAAAAAAGATGAGGAAGAGAGGAGAAGGCCTGTAACTAGGTCGTTTAACAACTGGTTACAGGCTTTCTGCATATTCTGTGGTGTTCTTTGTGAAAAAAATCCTGAAAAGAGTGTTGGGCCCCATACACACGAGAGGATTTATCCGCGAATACGGTCCAGCTCGAGGATTTCAGCGGATTTCCATGCGATGGAGTGTACTCACCATCGCATTGAAATCCGCGCCGAAATCCTCTGTCGATGACGTGTCGCACAGTCGCCATGATTATGACGCGGCGACGTGCGCGACGCTGTCATATAAGGAATTCCACGCATGCGTCGAATCATTATGACGCATGCGGGGGATCCCTTCGGACGGATGGATCCGGTGAGTCTATACAGACCAGCGGATCCATTCCAGCAGATAGATTTGTTTTGATCTG
Source organism: Rana temporaria (assembly GCF_905171775.1). Lineage (NCBI taxonomy): Eukaryota > Metazoa > Chordata > Amphibia > Anura > Ranidae > Rana > Rana temporaria. Next base: position 436,807,326 of record NC_053491.1, on the reverse strand, counting down.
CTGGAATCCATCCCAGGGGATAAATATCCGCGGAAACAGATCCGCTGGAGTGTACACACCATAGGATCTATCCGCTGAAACCCATTCGCTGGGATTTTTCAGCGGATGGATTCTATCGTGTGTATGGGGCCTTGGTCTTTTTCAGCACTTGGATATTGTTTTAGAGGCTTTCAAAAATGTTGGTGGCACGGTTTGGTTCAACTACGACAAAGCCTTTAGACAGAAATTGTCTGTACACCCTTCTTTGAAATGGGGGGTAAAGGATGTGGGCCTCTGGCTCAATCTTTTTCTCCCCCAAAGAGCTAGTTTTCCCAAGCCAAGCCAATCATCTCCACAGGTCTCTAATACCACTTAAAAAAAGGAATCTGTTTCAATTACAATGATGGCCAATGTAAATGGCCCAATTCCTGTAGGTACCGACATGAGTGCGCTTTCTGTTCAGGAGCACACTCGGTCGCTAAGTGTTTCAAGAGAATGTCTGCTGCCCAGCAGTCAGGACCTGTTCCTAAGAGCCTACACTCCAGTGAAATGGTGAGATATGCTCCCGTGGCTCAGAGTGTTCCCAGACAAGTCGAAGGCCAGGTTGCTCCTTGAGGGTTTTAGAGATGGATTTTTATTGCCTCCTTTTTCTGGTACTGGCTGTTGTTTGGTAAAAAATGTAAAATCTGTTTATCAATTTTCTGATATTGTTTCTGAAAAAATTTCCAAAGAAATTCTTGAAGGAAGGGTGGCAGGTCCTTTTGATCTCCCTCCCTTTAAAAATTTCAGAGTTTCCCCTTTGGGGACTGTTCCTAAAAAATAAAAAAATTCCTTTAGGTTAATTCATCACTTGTCCTTCCCCAAAGGCCGATCTCTGAATGACCAAATTGATGGTAGTCTTTCCTCGGTGTGTTATGCTTCCTTTGAGGATGCATTAGCCAAGCTTAGAACATTAGGTAAGGGGACCCTTATGGCGAAAGCGGACATAAAATCCGCTTTTCGTTTGCTACCTATACATCCAGTTTGTTTTAATTCCCTGGGTTTTTTCTTTAATGACAAGTTTTATTTTGACAAGTGTTTACCCATGGGTTGTTCTCTATCTTGTTTTTATTTTGAGTCTTTTTCATCTTTTTTAGAATGGGTGGTTAGTATTGAAGCAAGTTTGGAATTTTTGTTACATTATCTAGATGATTTCCTATTTTTAGGCCCTTCAGGTTCTTTGGGGTGCTCTTTTTTGCTGGATACTTTTTTCAAAGTGTGCAGTCATTTCGGCATTCCGCTTGCTCTGGAAAAAACAGCCTGGCCTTCGACTTGTATTGAATTTCTAGGTATCACCATTGACTCTGACCTATTGAAGTTTCGTTTACCAGAGGAAAAAATACTCAAGATTAGATCTTCACTATTGTCTGTGATAAGAATGAAGAAAGTAGGGGCGTGGCTTGGCGCGTGAGCCGGATGGACGTCTGAGCACGGAGCTCCGGACTAACGGGGAGACCAGCGGCACAATCCGACTCTGACACAGGCTCTATACACCAACCACCCATCGCTTAAGTCCCGCGGCACATCAGCCATGACCGGGAAGAGGCAGAAGCCGCAGAATCCGCACCGCCTGACGGACTTTTTCGTTCCGGCCGGAGGACGCGCCAGGCAAGATGGCGCTGAGGCCTACTCGTCGCAACGGACCTCCTGCGGAGCCCGGACCTCGCCACGAGCCTCACCACAAGGTACTGGTTCTGCACAAGGAGCATCGGATGGTGCATCCTCATCCCCTCCACCTACCCCATCCTCCTGTAGTCCAGCAAAGTCAAGGCCTAGGCTGGATGGCGGGGGATTAGGCCGGGCCACGAGCCCGACAGCCAGCCAGGCCTCTGACTCAGGGGAAGATACCAGGGAATTGCCAGAATCCATCATATCATTCCCCACGCAAAACCAACCCGTGATGGACACTGTCCTCAAGGATATGTTGATATCCCTACGTAGTACCTTACAGTCGGATATGGCCACCTATATGCATCGATTAACGGGGGATGTACAGGAGGTGGGGAACAGGGTGAATCATATCGAATCAAAAATGGAGGAATATGCTACTACGATAAACGAGTTGGTTGATGCTAACGAGGACAGGGAGGCAGATAATGAATGGATCAAAGCAAAGTTGGCAGACATGGAAGACAGGTCCAGAAGGAACAACCTTAAAATCAGGGGGATCCCTGAATCGGTCCAACAACAAGACCTGAACCATTATGTCACTTCCATGTTTAAAGACATGCTGCCGGATCTCTCTGATCTGAATGTCACCATTGACCGCATTCACCGCCTGCCAACACCATCGCATTTGTCAGAGCAGGTTCCGAGAGATGTATTGCTCCGCTTACATTTTTTTCATGTCAAGGACAAGCTTATGGTCAATATGAGGAAACGGGAACAAATCCCGGAGCAATATCAGAACATACAGTTCTACGCCGACTTATCCCAATATACGCTACAAAAAAGGAAAAATCTAACCTCTGTCACAAAAATCTTGCGTAACCACAAAATTATATACAGATGGGGTTACCCGACAAAACTGTCAGTGACCAAGGATAACCGTACCTACATAATAACATCATTGGAAAAAGGCCTTGACCTCCTTAGGGACTGGGGACTCCTCCCCACGGACCATGAACAACAGGCCTTGACCAGCACACCACACCACGTGGAGCCGGGCTGGAAACAGGTTACCTCCAGGAACGCAAAAACTCATGCTTAATATAGTCTGCAGAGATTTTTAGATTCCTACTATGTCTTCCACTTGTCACTGAGTTACCGCCATTGACATTATTACCCCAATTTTATGCAGCAGGTAGCTGCCCATAGTGACTTGTCGCCTTCTATGGCTCGCACCCTGGGCTCAGGGTTAATGCTGTGCTGTTCTGTTCATGTTTTCTTCTATTTTCTTCTTTTTTTTCTTTTTGTTTCATTTTTTTTTTCTATCATCGAGGTTGATCGGATTACACCCAGATTTTCTAGTAGTCGACGGATGGAAATGCACCACAGCACCAAGATGAATGTTGATATAGATCTGCTTTGCCAATCAATTCGTCACTTCACCCACAAGGATCGAATGAAGTGGAAGCCTTCTGACAGTGAGTACTTCTGGTTGAATAAGAGTCGCAACAGGTATCGAACAGCTATACAGACCACTTACTGCACCGACCTTTTGAAATGTTACTCAACTTGCCGAGCATACATTTTTACTGAACAATATGCCACTTAGAATTGTGTCTATGAACGTTAAAGGCCTGAACCACCCAGTAAAAAGGAAATCAATGTGGGCTGAAGTTATCTCACACAAGGGAGACGTTCTGTGTGCCCAGGAAACGCACTTTAACAGCACAGCCCCACCCAAGTGTTCACATAAAAGCTTCCCACATGTATTCATGGCCAATGCAGATTCTAAGACAAAGGGAGTACTGATTGCCATAAAGGACTCAGTGGCCTTTTCTCTACACTCCCAGATCCAGGACCCGTTGGGAAGATTCCTTATACTCCTATGCGACATGGACTCTGTTCCTTACACTATAGTGACAGCCTATTCACCAAATACTCACCAGATCCGATTTTTCAACAAATTGATGAAAAGAATTCTTAAGGTGCAAAGAGGTCATTTAATAATTTGCGGTGACTTTAATATCACTCCTGACCCCAAGATGGACTCTACTTCCCAGTCTACTCGCTACCAACCCTCTTTGCTTCCATGCATGCAGGGCCGGGGTGTATATGATGCCTGGCGCTGTCTGCATGGTTCCGAGAGGGACTTCACCTATTTTTCTCCCCCTCATAGGGTTTACACCAGGATCGACCTTTTCGTAGTAGACCAGCAGATACTGCTTAAAACTAAATCTGTGGACATAAATACTATAACATGGTCTGACCATGCATCCATTGTTCTAACTATTGACAATGCAATTCCTCCCCAGAGGAGCTCAGTATGGAGACTCAACACCTTTCTTCTACAACACCGCGACACAAGAGAGGTGTTTGAGTCTAACTTGTCTTCCTATTCTTATGATAATGCTGGTTCGGTTGATGATCCATTTATATTGTGGAATGCCCATAAGGCTTACATGCGGGGTATTGGAATTCAAGTAGGGGCGCGGTTCAAGAGGCAGAGGCAGCAGCGTGTTGTCGAATTGACTGACCAAATAGCTAAACTAGAATTGATAAACAAACAAAATACGTCCCTCACCGTTTCTGACCAACTATCAAAACTCAGGTATGACCTTAGACTACTGCTGTTAGAGAATTTCGAAAGGACAACCAAAAAACTTAAGATGACATACTACTCTACGGGCAATAAAGCCGGGAAATTACTAGCACAAACTCTCAAGGGACATAGGTATAAATGTAAGATACCCTTTATTCATCACCCACAATCTCACCAAAAAGAGTACCATCCTCAAAACATTGCTGACGCTTTTAGTCATTACTATAGCACTCTATACAACCTAAAAGATGATCCCTCTACCTTCCAACCAACACCAGAAATAATTAACAATTTCCTCAATAAACTAAATATCCCTAAATTGTCCCCCGAACATCTTTTGGCCTTGAATTCGCCATTTAATGACCAAGAACTGTCCAAAGTAATTGACTCACTCCCCTTAAATAAATCCCCGGGTCCAGATGGTTTTAGTGGAGAATATTACAAGAAGTTCAAAGCAACCCTATCCCCTTACTTATTAAAAGTATTTCACTCTGCTGCTGCCTCGGCCTCTTTCCCCCCAGAAATGTTAGAAGCCCTGATCATTACACTGCCTAAACCTGGGAAGGAACCCACCTGCCCGGCAAACTTTAGACCGATCTCATTATTAAACATCGACATTAAAATTTACGCAAAGTTATTAGCACTGAGGCTGGTGGATATTTTGCCTATGTTGATACATCCTGATCAAACTGGATTTACTAAACACAGGCAGACATCCGACGCTACTCGTCGAATGATTAATATTATACATCTAGCTCAGGTGCGACGAAGGCCTTCTCTGCTCCTATCTTTGGATGCAGAGAAGGCCTTCGATAGAGTCCACTGGTTATATTTGACCAAGGCACTTGAGGCTTTTGGATTTCGGGACGAGATCCTCTCGGCTATCCTGGCTCTTTAATCCAGGCCCTCCGCCAGGGTCTTCATGTCCGGCATTCTCTCTACCCCCTTCACTATTTCAAACGGCACGAGACAGGGCTGCCCCCTGTCCCCTTTAATATTCAATTTAGTAATGGAGCCCTTTGCAGCATACATTAGGTCCCACCCGGACATAACCGGGTTCAACATAGGCACTCAAAAGCACTCAATCAGTCTTTTCGCAGACGACATCATTATGATCATGACGAAGGTGGGTTCCTCCCTAGCCGCGACCTCTGAAGCGTTAAAACTGTTTAACCATGTTTCGTACTATAAGGTCAATGAGAGCAAGTCCTTTATCCTGGGGTTGGGAATTGATCCTGAAACTCGCTCTGGACTTCAATCCCGCTATCCATTCAAGTGGGTGGACAAAGGTATAAAATATTTAGGTATCATGTTAACTGCTCGAGTGGAGGACCTGGTTGGTGCCAACTACACCCCATTCCTCGCTACACTAGGTAATAAATTACAGGACCTTTCCTGGAAAGAATCTACCTGGACTGGGCGTCTAGCTGCATTTAAAATGCTGATCTTACCCCAATTTATAGAATGAAGAAAGTATGTTTAAAAGAAATGCAGTCTCTACTTGGTTTGTTGGCTTTTGCTTCCAGAATCATGCCGGTTGGTAAGGTTTTTTCTCGGAGATTGTACCTTGCTATCTCCGGTTTAAAATCCCCCTATTTACATGTTAGGGTCACTCAGTATATGAAAGAAGATCTGTTAGTATGGCTACAATTTCTCACACATTTTAACGGTAGGACTGTTTGGCAGGAGGACTTTGTCTTAGACAAAGACTTCCTTCTATTCACTGATGCTGCCGGGTCCTGCGGTTTTGCTGCTATTTGGCAGTCACCATGGTGTGCGGACCATTGGAGTTCCAATTGGCGTGCAAAAGGTTTTCTGAAAAATATTGTTTTACTGGAATTATTTCCAATCATCTTAGCCTTGGAGCTGTGGGGCCCCTTCTTTAAGAATAAACACATTTTGGTAAGAACTGACAATAAAGGGGTAATGTTTGCTATTAATTGTCTAACTTCAAAATCTCCGCCTGTCATTGTCCTTCTGCGCCACGTGATTTTTAAATGTTTAAGTCTTAATATTTGGTTGAAATCAGTTCATGTGGCGGGTAAGGATAATGATATGGCGGATTCTCTATCTCGATTTCAGATGGATCAATTTTTTCAGCTTTGTCCGGATGCGAATCCAGTAGGGCTGTGGTGCCCTCTCGCTTTATGGGACCTAATTTGATGCCTGTTTCTGAATATATTGAAAATTCTGTTGCTCCTTCAACCATGGCTGGATACCGATCGGCCTGGTTCATGTGGCTGTCATTTTTGGCCTCTACCCAGGTTCCTTTTCTGAACATTTGTTTTTTTTTTTTTACAGTCTTTGTTCATTAAGCAGTATTCATGGTCTTATGTCCAGAAGACTCTAGCGGGTGTCTGGAGAAGCTTTGTTCAGTCGTTTCGGTTATTTGTTTTTTTAGTTTTGAGGCTATACTTTTTCGGGCAGTTTTTTCTTTAGCATTTTTTGCAGCTCTTAGGGTTTCAGAACTGAATATCATTCAGGCTTCGGATGTTTTCATTTCAGCTACTATGGTTAGGATTTTCATTCGTCGTTCTAAAACGGATCAGTTTGGTAGAGGTGCTTGGATAAAGTTATTCTCCTGTTCTAATTCTGTTATTCTCAGATTAGACCTTTAGGTGGTAATAATTTCTTTATCCAGGAATCCGGTGCCCCACTGACAAAATATAAATTTATTTGTGTTTTTAAAAAATGTTTAAAAACCTTACATCTACAAGATTTTCATATTACATCACATTCTTTCAGAATCTGTGCTGCTACTGAAGCAGCTAAGTTAAGATTAGACACTGATTTTATTAAGAAAGTGGGTAGATGGAAGTCGAACAGCTATCTTTTATATGTTCGCCCTAACCACTCTTTTTGATTCTTTATAGGTCATGCCAGAACGATATGGATAATTGGCCATTCTTTTGTTTATTGGGCGCAACAAAGAGCTGCTGAAAGAATTTATTCTTGTAATTTAGGTTTGGATCCATTACGTTTTAAAGTTTTGTGGTTTGGTAAAAGGGGTATGGTGTGGTCTAATTTGCTGCCAGAAGTTGGAAGGCTTCTTCAGAAGTTTCCCCCTCCTGATGGTTTGATCATCCATCTAGGGGGTAACGATATAGGTAAATTTAAAACATTGGAAATTATTTTTACGATCAGGGATGAACTTCTTAGGCTTCAGTCATCTTTTCCTAACACAGTGATAATATTTTCTGAAGTGGTGCAAAGGATGTGTTGGCTTTCCTTGCCTGTCAAGCACCCTTTTGAGAAGATTAGGCGCCGTATCAATAGAGCAGTTGCTAGGTTGCTAACACATTTGAACATTCTGTCTTTTAGGCATTCAGAGTTGGAGGGTTTTGTTAAAGGTCTTTATAGGACAGATGGGGTTCATTTATCCGACATTGGTTTGGATATTTTCAATGCTAATTTGGGCACTTGTGTGGAAATGGCCGCGGTTTGGGGTCGTTGGTGACAGGTGACCACTTTGTTGTCACCTGTCTTTTGGGTTATTTTTAAATCTGAAGTTTATAGAGCCTGAGCCATAGTGGCTGGGTTTGTTTAAGTGTTAATAAATGAATTTTATGAATTAAATTGTCTTTAAACCAATAATAAAGCAGCTGCGGCCTTATTTATTCCATGCAAGTGTTAGTTTGTTATTCTTTTAAAGTTATTTATTAATTGGTAAGGGGTCCTGCCTGCTGTCCCATGACATGTTATAAACTTCATAGTCTCTTCCTGTACTAAATGGTTTAAACTGTTGTACCTTCCTTTTGTTCTTTCTTGTGATTTTACATGCTTTACATCTTCTACAATAATAAAAAACTGTTTGGTTCAGAAAGGTCACTTTTTTCTTGGGTTTATCATGAATGTTCAGAGATATTCTATTTCTCAGGTTTGGTGCTTTTCGATATATGAATTTTGGTTGATTAGGTAGAATACTGGATAATGTTTTATCCCTTATAGTATTGGCCAGTGTATTTTAATAACTTGTTCGAACGATTTATAATCCTGATTTAAAGTTGGTCAAAAAAGTGAGCCTTTTCATGGGTAGTAGGATCTCGTCATGATACCCCTTTTCTTTAAACTTATTTACAACTAGCTTGGACTGTTGCATATAATATTCCATGTTATTACAATTTCGATGGATTCGCATTAACTGACCTTTTGGAATACCCCCCAGCCACTTAAAGGGGAGTTCCAGCCAATATTTATGTTTATTAAAAGTCAGCCGCTACAAAAAGTGTAGCTGCTGGCTTTTAATAAACAGACACTTACCTGCTCCAGCGTTCCAGCGACACGCCGGCCGGGGCTCCGCTCCTCTCCCCCCTTCCCCGGCCGGCGTCTTCATTGTCACTGTGGGCACCCGGCTGTGATAGCTTTCGGCTTCACGGCCGGGCACCCACTGCGCATGCGCGAGCGGCACTGCGCTGTTTGATTGGACAGGCGATCGCCTAGGACCTGTCACGTGTCCTAGGCGATCGCCTACAGGGAGGGGCTGCCAAAAGGCGATTAAGCTTAATCGCCTTTGCAGCCCCTCGGCGGAAGGAGGAAGTGGGACAGGAAGTCCCCTTCTCCTGAAGCCCCCACTCCCCCCCCAAAAAAATTACGTGGGTGAGGAGTGGGATAAGCGGAAGTTCCATTTTTGGGTGGAACTCCGCTTTAAGATGGTGGCAGCTGGGTGTGGGGATACAACTATTCCGGTCAGTTTCTTTAAAAAAGGGTTTTAGTGTTGATTTGTCCATTCCGTTTTACTAGAAACAAGTCCAGAAAACTGAGTTCATTTGAATCCCAGCTACCAGTGAATTTTAATCCATATCGGTTTGTATTGAGACTAGCTAAAAAAATATTAAAATTATCCTCAGTGCCATCCCACAAAATGATTATATCGTCAATGGATCTCTTGTTTACAAACTTTTATTGTAATAATAATGAAAGGTTGCACAAATATAATGACAATGTAATCAATAATAGAAAGTCAGTAGAATAGTACATAGTATATCATTCAGACAAAGTAATCATCGTTATACTACAGTAAAGGTAATAATAAACAGGTAGCAGTATTTAAATGTATTGCAATCTAGTAATATCTTAAGTGGTATGGGTAGAGATGGTAAAAAAAAGGGGAAGGGAGAGGAGAAGAATATTGAGTATTATGGTACGTTCCAATTCGACCATTTAGAGTTGTAAATATGGAGGTTGTCATTTAAGGTATGATATATTTTCTCAGAAATCTTATAAACTTCCATTCTCTCCAATACTTGTGACCAAAGGATAGTATTAGATTTCCAATTAAGGGCGATCATCCATTGGATCGAGCTGCATAGGGAATGGAATAATCTCATGTGTGAAGTTGGTATATCTGGAATCGTTGCATACAAAAGACAGATTTGTGGAGTAAGAGAGATTTTATTGACCATAGGATGACTCAAATCTAGATGTTGCCATATTTGGTCTAGAAAAGGGCAGCTCCAAAATGTATGTAATACATAATTCATTGTAATAACATACATTATTACAATGAATCTCTTTTAAAGAGACATCTTGGGAATATGTATACCAAAAATACTGTGTTCCTCCCATTGGCTCATCAGAACCTTGACCACACTGGGAGCATATTTTTCTCCCATCTCCCATTGCCACTCCCCTGATCTGGGTAAAATAGGAATTCTCATGCCAAAAATAGTTATTGGACATGGACAAACCTAATGCATCTACCAAAAAATCTTGTTGTTCCCTTTGTAGATTAGATTTTAACCACTTACATACAGGGCACTTATACGCCTTCCCGCCCAGACCAATTTTTAGCTTTCAGTGCTGTTGCACTTTGAATGACAATTGCGTGGACATGCTACACTGTACCCAAACGAAATTTGTATCATTTTGTACCCACAAATAGAGCTTTCTTTTGGTGGTATTTGATCACCTATGGGATTTTTATTTTATGCTAAAAAAAATAAAAAAATTACCAAAAATGTTGAAAAAAAAAGTTTTTTTTGTTTCAGTTATAAAACATTGTAAATAAGTATGTTTTCTCCTTCACTGATGGGCACTGATGGCACTGATAAGGCGGCACTGATGGGCACAGATGAGGTGGCATTGATGGGCACTGATATTCGGCACTGATGGGCACTGATAGGCGGCATGGATGGGCACAGATAGGCGGCATGGATGGGCACGGATAGGTGACACGGATGGGCACGGATAGGCGGCATGGATGGGCATGGATAGGCAGCATGGATGGGCACGGATAGGGGGCATGGATGGGCACGGATAGGGGGCATGGATGGTCACTGATAGGCAGCATGGATGGGCACTGATAGGTGGCACAAACGCACTAATAGTATGTGTTGTACTAATGGATTTACTAATGTATCAGTGCCAAACAATAATGCCTGCCAATCAGTGATGCCCATTGTGGGCACTGATTGGCATCCATTGTGGGCACTGATTGGCATCCATTTGTGATTGTCATCCCTGGTGGTCTAGGGTGGCATACCTGTGGTGGGCATCCCTGGTGGTCTAGTGGCATCCCTGGTGGTCCAGTGTGGGCATCCTCCGGGGGGCTGTGCTGATTATTGATCAGCACAAACCCCCCTGTCAGAGGAGCAGCCGATCGGCTCTCCTCTACTCGCGTCTGACAGACGCGAGTGAGGAAAAGCCAATTACCGTCTTTTCCTGTTTACATCGTGATCAGCCGTGATTGGACATGGCTGATCACGTGGTAAAGAGTCTCCGTCGGAGACTCTTTACCTTGATCGGTGTTGCAGGGTGTCAGACTGACACCCTGCAACAACGATCACCGCGATGCGCGCCCCCAGGGGGCGCACATCGGCTTAATATCCTGAGGACGTCCACTGGTTATTGAAACCACTTTGCCGACGTCTTTTTGCATAAGGCGGGCGGCAAGTGGTTAAGTCCAGTTCCTTCCTAGTAGTAGATATTACATCATGTTGCCCTAGGCTTGTATATAAAGATTCCACATTGGTAGTCACAATCAATGTGTTATCACTAAGGCCCCATTCACACCTGAGCGTAGCGTTTACAGGCAGAAAGTTGCACGATTTTACCACGATTTTGCAGCATTTTTTGTTGCAATTTTGCCACAATTTGACTCGCTTTTGTACAGGTCAAAAGGTTACCAATGTAAAAAGCAGAAAAACACACAAATCTGTTCCAGAACTTGTTTGAGCTTCAGGCGTTTTGGAGTGGAGATGTGAACCATCTCCATAGAGAATAATTGATTTTTTCCCCTCCAGCATTTTGTAGCTTCAGGCTTCAAGCTACAAAACACTCAGGTGTGAATGGGGTCTAATGGGGACATCTTTCAAAATGTTCATTAGGTGTTTGCGTCAATCCCACTAATTATGGTTCTCCAAGGGTGGCACTTCTTTGTTTTTATGGATTTTGGGAAGTTGCTATATTACTGGTAGTCTAGGTGCATTGGGAATGAGGTACCTAGCTTGTCTTTTGTTGTTGCTTGCCAACTGCCTCACGCACTTATACGTCGGCAGAATGGCACGGGCATGCAAAGCAACATATATTTACCTTGCTTTGAACCAGACGCCTAGCGGGCGCTTAACTGCAATATACCTGTACATAAACTCCCCCCCCCCCCCTTGCCCCTTCACCCTCTTAAATAAACACTCTTACAACCATTAAGTTGGAAAGGGCAAGGCCACAGCTTTATTAAAGCAAACTCAACATTTGAACATTGAACATTTGATAACCAGTGCCAGCCACAGTTTTACTGTGAGCACACAATTCCAAAAGGGGGGAGGGGCCTGTCCTTACCAAAGGGGCTGGACAGGCCGCCTACTTCTGGTTTTCCAACAAGGGCATGACCCATTACAGACATTTTCTGCTGGCAAGGTCAAGAAAACAGCCACCGCCTGTCAGTGGCTAACTGACGGGCACCCCACCGCAGCCAGGGCCTGTTCCACATCGCGCTGAAAGCCAATGTTAAAGATATCCAAGCCAATGTCATTCAGGTGAACACCATCTGATCTCAGCAGATCACCATTGGCACCCTCCAAATCCTTGTGTTGGATCACAAACCCCCCGATCTGGCGAACAAACTTGGAGACCTGTGAGTTAACTTTGCGACGAAAGCGTTCCAGGCGAGGACCAGGTATCACCCGAGGCCAAAGCAATCGAGGCACGATTTCTGACCAGACGAGTAATAAATTGGTAAAGACTGCACACTGGGCGATGTCGCTCTTGATCGCGGAAATCAAGTCCACGGAACGGACATAACCAACGTCATTCCCACCGGCGTGGGGAACCAATTTGATGGGGCCAGAAACATGAGCACGAAGGCGCAATCATTCCGGAAGGACCTGCGACCAGCGTAACCCACGGAGCCCAAGCCAACGGATCCTGGCAAGATCATTGTCAAAACCCAAATTATTGCCGTAATTCCGAAATGCCCGACCGACGAGCTGCCCAGTAGATGAAAGAATCCCCCATCATCCATATTTGCGCTGGGAGGCAATCTGAAAATTAAAACAACAAGTGTGGGCGGACGTACAAAGAAAACCGGGACGATTCCCACCTACCCAGACGCTGGAGTTCCGTATCGGTAAAACCTATACCAGAAGCAGCGGTGGCAGCACCGATACGAAAGTGGGTGGCGAAATTGCGCGAGGGGAGACCCATTATATCAAGGCAATGACGGAAAAAATGTAAAAATTGGAACCGGCTGAGGGATTAGGAATCCGCATGGACAAAGAAGGTAGGTATAACAGCACTATATTATGTGTGTATTATTATTATTGTGTGTATAACAGCACTATATATTGGGCCAGATTCAGAAAGAAATGCCTATCTTTAGGCGGGCGTAGCGTATCTCAGATACACTACGCCGCCGTAACTTAGAGCGGCAGGTCCCGTATTCACAAAGAACTTGCGCTCTAAGTTACGGCGGCATTGTGTGGATGGGCCGGCGTAAGTCCGCCTAATTCAAACTAGGCTGGTAGTGGGCATGTTGTATGTTAATGACTTGTGACCCCACGTAAATGACACGCTTAACGAACGGTGCATGCGAGCATGCTCAGTATTACGTTGAATTGTCTCCGTAAATTACGCCCACTCAATGCTTAGTCGGCGTGAACGTAACCTACGCACAGCCCCATTCACGGACGACTTACGCAAACGACGTAAAACGTGTAAAATTCTACGCTGTTCCGACGTCCATACTTAACATTGGCTGTTCCTCATATAGCAGGGGTAACTTTACGCCGGTCAGACGCCTTAACGTTTATTGATATGCCGGGCGCAACTACGTTCGTGAATCGGCGTATCTTACTTATTTGCATATTTTTTAATGGGAACGCTGAATGCTTCCAGCGTAACTATGCGACCACGATACGCCGGCGTAGGCAAGTTACGTCGGTCGGCTGAAGCCATGTTTTCAGGCGTATCTAGCTTTGTGAATCGGCGTAAAGATGTGACGGCTCACATTTTAAATTACGGCGGCGTATCTGGAGATACGCCGCTGTATCTCCTTTCTGAATCCGGCCCTATGTGTGTATTATTATTATTGTGTGTATAACAGCACTATATTATGTGTGTATTATTATTATGTGTGTATAACGGCACTATATTTTGTGTGTATTATGTGTATATTATGCTTTATTTCAGACGCCTTGGTGGGCACTGAACACAATAGTCTATAAAGCACACATTGCCTGGTCTGTGTGTTAGGACTACTTTGACTTTCTCCAATGGTGGGGGTGGAATGGCCCCACACACAGCTCTGGACTTCCGCCTCACACAGCAGCTGAGAGAACGATAACAACTCCCGCCTGACGTCTCCAGCAGGGGGCGTGCTCTCCCGTGCAGACACTTCTCGGCGCGCCTGCGCGCCTTTCCCGCCACACTGACCTTTAAACCTGACGTCACGGCCTGCGAACGCGCCACCGTCAGGCTCCAGAGGACCGGGAGAAGTGGGCGGCCTTATGAATATTCTCCCCCTGCGAACCCGCCCTGCCTCCATGTAAATCTCCCCGGAGGGAGGGCGGACCGGGCTCGGAGCTGCGCCCCCTTTCCTCACGTCAGCCTGTCATTCACACATTTTTTTCTCTCCTATACCTTCGCGCGTAAACACAAAGCGCGGGAGATTGCGGAGAGGCGGAGTCACGTGATCCCGGGGCCATTTGAAAAGCTGAGGCGGTCGCGTGTTGCCGGGTGTATCTGGCTCTGTGTCCGGTGTTCTCGCTCGGTCTTATTGGCGGTCTGTCTCGGTGTCCTGTGCTCCGGCTCCACGCTCCCTCGGCGGCTCTTATCCCTGTGTTGGCGGGAAGTGGTGTATTTCCCGCGGTTTTATCTGCCTGTCAGCGGTCCGGGGAGATTTTATCCTCAGCACTTTCCCCTCATTTTATTCGTGGAATACCGGAGCCATGCCGGCCCAGTCCGCCTCTTCCGCCCTGCCTGCTGATGTCAAGAAGAGGTAAGTGGCAGTGACGTCACGGGCTCGTCGATGAGGTCATCACGGGGGGTAATTCCTCCCCAGATGTCCATTGTGGGGTCACATAGCTTTATAAAGGTATACATTCACTAATTGGTGGTATGAGGCCGATGTCACCTCCTCCCCCCCCCCCCCCCGGGACACATGTCCTCCCCTGTAGGGGATCCCCCAAGATGTGTCCCAGTCTTCACCTGTAGGAAAACCCCCCAATAGATGCCTACAAGTCCTCACCTGTAGGAGACCCCCCTCCCCCAAAGATGTCTTCCAGGGTTCCCCACAGATGTCTATTGGTCATCACCTGTTGGGGTTTCCCCATAGTTGTATCCCAAGCGTCTCCCAGTTGTACCTTTGTAGGGTTACCTGTAACGATTTCTCCCAGGGACCCCACAAAGATGTCTACCAGTCCTTCCCCATAGATGTCTCCCAGTTGTCACCTGTAGTGGGGTTCCCCCATAGATGTTGCCTCCTGTAATGGATGTCAACCTGTCCTCACCTGTTGGGGCCCCCCCCCCATAGCTGTCTCACAGTTGTCACCTGTAGGAGGTCCCCATGTAGATGTCTTCGAGTTGTCACCTGTAGGGTTCCCCCTAGATGTCTCCCAGGGATCTCCCCAAAGATGTTTATCAGTCCTCATCTGTAGGGGATCCCCCATAGATGTCTACCAGTTGTCACCTGTAGGTGACCCCCCCCCCCCCCAGATGTTAC
Source organism: Rana temporaria (assembly GCF_905171775.1). NCBI lineage: Eukaryota > Metazoa > Chordata > Amphibia > Anura > Ranidae > Rana > Rana temporaria. The sequence continues at coordinate 436,791,946 of NC_053491.1, read as the reverse complement.
CAGTCTTCCCCATAGATGTCTACCAGTTGTCACCTGTAGGGGGGGGGGGTCCCCCATAGATGTCTCCCAGTTGTCACCTGTAGGGGGGGTCCCCCATAGATGTTGCCACCTGTAATGGTTTGCCTATAGATGTTTACCTGTTGGTGTCCCCCCTCCCCATAGCTGTCTCTCAGTTGTCACCTGTAGGGGGTCCCCCTGTAGATGTCTTCCAGTTGTCACCTGTAGGAGTTCCCTCAGATGTCTCCCAGGGATCTCCCCAAAGATGTCCATCAGTCCTCATCTGTAGGGGATCCCCCAAAGATGTCTACCAGTCTTCCCCCCCCATAGATGTTGCCATCTGTAGGGGTTCCCCTATAGATTTTTACCTGTCCTCACCTGTTTGCGTTCCCCCATAGTTGTCTCACAGTTGTCAACTGTAGGGGGTCCCCCATAGATATCTTCCAGGGATCTCCCCCAAAGATGTCTACCAGTCCTCTGTAGGCGATCCCCATAGATGTCTACTAGTCCACCCCTAGATATCTAAAGGTTGTCACCTGTGGGAGTTCCCCAGCTCAATTTTTGGGCATTCTCCCTTTCCATCAATCATGTGTTTTCGTCTTGGACCCCCGATCTTTCTACTGGAACTTCCCTCTGAGGCCCCAGTACAATGTATTGGGGGTGTTGGGTGAGATGTTATATGGTTGGCCCTTGGCTACCTAAGTTGTGTGTGTGTGTGTGTCTCTAACCCAGAATGTTGCAAAAGTATTAAGGCCACACACAGCTGTGTAGTATTTACGTTGGACATTGCTGGATGCAATATCTGTTTTGTAAACAGAACCTGTACTGCATGTTGGCTCCTTCAAATCCCCTCCCCCCCACCCCTCCACTGGTATGTGATGTGTCCCTTGTTCTGCACTGCCAGAGCATAAATTGACACTTCCCCCCCCCCCCCCCCCCCCCCAATGAGCTTTTTACATGAGGAAGGACATCCTCGGCCTTTAGTCATTTAGGATCGCAGTCGTTTATGGTCACACCACGCTGCTACCATCGACTGCACTCTTTATATCTCAGCATGGACCCTGTAAACTGGGTTTAACCCCTTCCTGCATGCGCCTTTATAAAGTTCTGAATGTCTTGGAAGGATTGGCAGGTGTGTGTGTGTGTGTGTGTGTGTCTCATTCAGCTGGACCTCTAAGGATCGCATAAGTGCAATTTATTTTGCACACCTGTGACCAGTTTCCAGCAGAGCGGTCTGAAGTTCGCTCTCTAATGTCACAGATATCGGTCCAGGCACCGCGTCCTCCCGACAATGGAGGTCAGAATCCGCCAGGTGCCTGCACTGACACCCGGTTCAGCTTCTCGGTGAGCTGTTGAAAGCCAGAGTTGGCTGCTGTGCCCCTCCACAGCCCAGCAATGAGCCGTGACGGACTGCAGCGCTCTGCTCAGCAAGCTCTGAAAACTGAGCGAATCGGCAGTGTTTGCTTGGCTTTTAGTGCTGGGGGACAGATGCAGCATCGGGCCGATTGTGCATCCACCTAGGCAAGTATTTAAAGCGGAGGTCTGACAAATTTGTGTCAGTACCCGAAGCTGACCCGGCCCTCAGATGCTGCTGCTGCCATCTTCAGTATGGGAAGCCTTGCGGCTTCACTTCCTGGTTCCTGCTGCGCATGCGTGAGTCGCTCTGCGCAATCCAAATAGTCCCTGCTGTCTTCTGGGACATGTCTCACAGAAGACAGTGGGGGATGGGAAGTGGGTGCAAAAACCTGCATTAGACAATGTGACACCAGAGGGGGGAAGAATCCAGACAGTGGTCGTTTAATTTTTGGGTGGAACTCCAATTTTATTCCCCCCCCCCCCTGTGGTTATTAAATGCCACCAAAAGAAAGCTTTCTCAAATGCTAAATATATCATGGGTACAGTGTTCCGTGACCATGCAATTGTCATTTAAAGTGTGGCAGTGCTGAAAACTGGCCTGAGCAGGAAGGGGGTGGAAGTGCCCAATAGGCAAGTGGTTGATATGCAAATGCATGACACTGGCTGTTTTGGTTTATTGGGGGGGGGGGGGGGGGGGTGATGCAGGTGTTTCCTTACTTTGTTTCTGTGCACAGATAAGCTGATATCTCTATGTTCAGCTGTGATGCTTTTATCTTCCTTTCAGGCTGAAGGCAATGGATAAAGACGGGCTAACCGAAAAGGTAAGAATGCTCTGTTGGCTTGAGGGTGTATGTAAACAAAGCGGACTGTATTTTATTTACATTGCTCAAAGTATAGTGTAAATAAATTGTGTGAATAAATGTGCATGTGTAGAAAATATATTCAGCTTGTGCTTTAGTTGGTTTTTCACTTTTTAATACATGTTTATGATATCGCAATTTTGTGCACATTTTCATGTAAATGCGCAAAAACGTATTCTTCTGCACAATATGCAAGTAGGCATTTGGATGCATGAGATGTAAATTGGCTGCTTAAACAGGTGTTTGTGTGGGGTGTTTTTTTGTCATGTGCATGCGGCCTAATGTTTTTTTGGATTCCATTCATACAGTTGTACCCACGTCTGGTAGAAGCAATCTATGGGAATTGTACTCTGATGTGCACAGAAGGGATCTTGTACCTCTGAGGCTGGGTTCACACTACTACACTACTTTCATCCTACTTTTCTCTGTGTTCAATGTTTCCCTATGAGAGCGTCTTGTAGCGTCCTACACAAGTCGGTCCGACTTTGAAAATGCTCCCTGTACTACTTTTGGTCCTACATTGATCCTACTTCAGGCCCATTGAATATCATTGAAGTCGGACCAAAGTAGTATCCTGTTCATGAAAGTAGGATGGATGTAGGACCAATGTAGGATAAATGTAGGACCAATGTAGCAGAGCAAAGTAGGATGAAAGTAGTGTAGTAGTGTGAACCCAGCCTCAGGCCGTGTTCACACTTGTCCGACATTGGGAGCTCATGTCGTGTGAAAATCAACGTTTCCCTAATGTTTCGACACAAGTCGGCCCGACTTTGAAAATGCTCCCTGTACTACTTTGGTCCAACTTCAATGATATTCAATGGGCTGAAGTAGGATCAAAGTCGGACCAAAGTAGGATCCTTGTCCTTACCATCCGACATGTGCTTACAGCAGCAGTAAAAATAATTTATCTCACTCTGAGATTGTTTTGATTGGTCAAAGAACAAGTCCGACTATTAGTCGGATCAAAGTAGTATCCTGTTCATGGATGTAGGACCAATGTCGCAAAGTAGGATGAAAGTCGTACCACTGTCATATAGTATAGTGTGAACCCAGCCTCAAGCCTCTTGAACCCTTTGTCAGGACGTTGTGTACAACTGATAATGAAATATCACAGTACAGTTTATCATGGCAAATGCAACTCCCTTGCCTTTATGTTTTATATGTAAAATCAGTGCAGGTTTTTTTATATGCATTAAGGCAGCCCATTTTAAATACGCTGGCACTGCACCTTAACAGATGTCACACAAAATGTCATGTATGCTGCAATGTGTCAATACCATTACTGTAATGGTGCAATGCCATCAAAAATGGGCATCGCACCACTGTTATGGTGACATGCAAGTTTTACTTCAAAGCATACATGTGATTGAGTCCTTTATTTACAAGGTCAGAATTGGTATGCAAAAGTAGGTTTGTGTTATGAATAGGGACACACAGTCTTTAATTGTATGTTGGCTTTAGGCTACTTTCACACTGAGGCCCTTTGCAGGGGCTGTAGCGCTAAAAATGGCGCCTGCAAAGCGCCCAGAAAGGGCCTCTTCTCTCACTCCAGTGTGAAAGCCTGAGGACTTTCACACAGAGTCCTGCCAGCACACCACTCCAAAGTCCTGCCAGCTGCATCTTTGAGGCACTATAGGAGCAATGTATACACCGCTCCTACCCATTGAAATCAATGGACGGGGCGCTTTGCAGGTGGTTTTAAACCTTTTTTCGGCCACTAGCGGGGGGGGGGGGGGTTTAAGAGCTCCCCGCTAGCATCCGAATAGCACTGTAAAATGCTGCTAAAAATAGCGGTGCTTTACCACTGGCGTAACACCTCGGTGTGAAGTAGCCTTGTAGTCCAGGGAGTAGATGCTGAGCTTTGCCTGTTCAAGTGAACTGAGCTTCTGCACCTAAACAAGTTGAGCCAGTTATAGTTGGGTTTTGATGGTCTGCATTTTTGCATCTGCCTTGGTTGTCAAATACTGACTCAGCTGGTGAACCTGGCAGTGGTTTGGACCTTCATCCACTAGTCCCTGAAGACAGAATTCGGTTTTGCTCAGCCAGGTTTTTATGATTAGGTCTGTGGTCCAAATTTTGTAACAACTTTGTCTCTTTTCTCTTAGGAATGCATAGAACAGAAACTGAATTTGGTGACAGACTACCTGGAAGCAGATGCTAAAGATAAATTGACTGATTTGGAGACCAAGCTGAACAAAGAAGAGCTGTCTGAAGTATGTACCCTTCATAGAAAGGCTGGCATTATTCAGTAATCCTGACAACTTGCTAGTGTGCTGCAATAGATTCTGGGACAGTTTCACAAATCCTTTTAACTTGATGTATGAACCTAGGAACTTGCTGGGTTTGGTTTTTTTTTGGCCTTAAAGCGGAACTCAAATGTCAGACCTCCCACATTGATGTCTCCTGGCTCCTTCTAGGTTTGGGATCTCCAACCATGCTGGTTGGGATTATTTGACTCCCAACACATGCAAAACTCAGTCTACATTTTCAAGCTTCTTGCAAGGAGGAAGACAGGAAGCCTCTTCTGCACAAGAGACAAAGTATGTCTCTTCTATAATCCTGCTTGCAGTTTTAAGGAGACCTATGAACATGTCTTATGTTCAATATTTCTGCTTACAATACTAAATCTGACGGCTGTGAAGTGCAGATGATATGGCCCCTCAGTGTTGTGGGTTGATATGAAGATTAATTAGAGGCAGCTATTGGCCAAGTTGTGGCCTCTTTTTTTTTTTTTTAAATGGCATTTACAGTTTTCATGGGAATTGCACATTTAAAACTAGGTAACATGGTGTTTGAACCCAAAAGTGAACTTGTATTGCAGCTTATCAATAATTTGTGTCAGCACCTGAGATTATGGCTCCGCCCCCAACAGGAAATTAATCAGCCAAAGCTTTAACAGGAGGTTTCCTTCTGGTTGGAGCCATGATCTCTGGGCTTTCCTGGGAGACAAAGGTTCTCATGTGTGTCTGTCCATTAGATGTGTGGAGCCCCCCATTGGCCACCTGCTTTGTGGTGCTGAGCAGCCAAAGACAAAAGGTGCCAGATGATGGCTGCAAACTCTTCCTTTTCACTTTGGGAAGGAGATGGGAGTGCAGTAAAAAAACAGGCAGGAAGCCCCATTGGCTTTGCTGTTTTTTTTTTTTTTTTTCTTGTCATGCCAACGGCCACCACAAGATGACGCCAGATCACAGGACACATAGGCCTGCAGAAGGCTGCAAAACCTCGGCCTCAATTACTGTCCGGTGTGGCCCGATGCGATCCTGAGGGGGGCGCACAGACAACTGTGCTCCACCAGGTCGCTAATTGTGGTCGCAAATGCACGGGGGGGGGGGGGGGGGCGCCTCATGTGAGCAGCAGTTGTTGGACTCTGGGTTTGTGGTCCACAAGAGAAGCAGTAAGATCCTTAATTTGGAGGAAACTAATAGAAATGGCTTTACTGATGTTTGCCAGAGAAGTGTGGGGACATCATATACAGGGCCTGTTGGACAATACCACAGCAGTGGCCTACATAAGATGGGTGCACCAGATGCGGAGCTTTTCTTTGCCTGGCAGGAAGTATTCTAAGATGGGCAGAGCTTCATATTCTATTCCTGTCAGCAGTCCATCTAAAAGGGCTCTAAACGGTGTATTGGACTTCAGCAGAAACTAGGCTTACGAAGCTGAGTGGCAATTGAACCTAGAAATCTTTCATATGATCATGAAGAAATGGGGGCAGCCAAAAGTGTATCTTTGTGAAAAATGCACAGGTGTCGCTTTTCTCTCTGAACAGAGTTCATAGGGAAAATCCAGAAAGGGGCTACAACAGTAATCCTCATTGCTCCCTTTTGGCCCAAGAGGGCTTGGATTTTCAGCCCTTCAGATGCAACTCTAAGTCGGTTCACACATAGGCGGCACGACTTCGGGGGCGACTCTGCAAGTCATCCTGAGGACGACTTCAGAGGCGATTTGCAAAACGACTTCTGTATAGAAGTCAATGCAGATCGCCCCGAGCCGCCCCCAAAATACTACAGGAACCTTTTTTCTAAGTGGAGCGACTTGCGTCGCTCCTATTAGAACAGTTCATTGCAGTGAACGCGACACGTCAGGCAGCTGAGCCGCCTGTCGTGTCGCCCCAGTGTGAACCGGGTCTTGCTGTTTTGGCACCTTCCATTGAGACCAGACCTGCTGATATAAAAGGTCCCCTACTTCACCAATGAGGCAGCGAAGCTAAAAACTCACAGCTTGGCTTCTAAATACAAGCTTTTGTGGAGGTAGGTTGCTACTTCCTATCTAGCAGACCGTTAGATCAGAAGCTGTCCAAAGTGGGACTGATGGGTTGTGACAGTGGAACTGTTTGAACCTATTTGGCCTCCCTGAGTGGGGTGTTTGTGTGTTTTTTCTTTGGTCCAAAATCAAGTTCAGGTGAAACTTCCTATATTTTGCTCTTCATTGGGAAGGAAGAATTCCATACCTTGATGAGAGCAGTTTTAAGTTACCTGGAAGCCGCTAAGGACTTTAGGCGTTCAGATGCATTATTTGTTTCATATGCTGGTAGTGAAGGGCAAGCTACCAGAGGAAAAATTGCCAGATGGTCGAGAATGATCACGTCCAGTTGGTATTTGGGCTCGTTCTACAAGAGCTTTGGTGAGATCGCAGCTCATTAATGTTGGCTGACTGGCCAAAGCATGCACCTGACCTGCATGCTTTAGCCAATCGCAGCGTGCGCTCTGCTGTGAGATTCGTGATTGATAAAAGGCAGGGTGCCTTTGGACGATCATGGCTCAGGGGGCCATGTCCACGCCCCACACTATGTAATGCTGCTTACATGGCTGCCATACATAGTGTAATAAATGAGCAGCAAAATTACACTTCTAAAGGAAATGTCATTTAAAACTGCTTGCTGCTGTAATGTATTGCTGGATCCTAGGCAAAAAACTTGCCCGTGTCCCCCCTCTTCATTACCAGGTCCTTTGGGTCTAGTATGGATATTAAGGGGTACCCTGTGACGAAATGAAAAATAATGGAGATTCATGTGGTATGGTTCAGGGGTGCTCTCTTGGCCCCCTTTTCTTGCAGCATGCTCAGATAAGGGTCTAGTATGGATTTCGGGGGGGGGGGGGGAACCCACACCATTTAATGTTAGTGTGGGGTTCTCAACATCCGTACCATCCTGGGGAACACACTTTTTTGTGGTACTGTTATAAACATGGGAAAGATGCACTACTTTACAGACATGATATTTAAAAGCATATTTCATTTTTGTTTCACTTTAAGCATTATTAAAAATCCACTACAAAAGCTTATTCCCTTTCCATTGATGCATGTCCCCTGGGGCAGGACCCGGTCCCCAAACACTTGTTTTGGCAATAAATTGCATATAAGCCTTTTAAAATTAGCACTTTTGACTCCATGTCCCATAGATTTTGATTTCGCACTTTTTTTTTTTATTTTTTTTTTTATTTTTTTTCCCCTGTTCGCATGTGAACCGGGGGGTTGTTCAGCTCATCCCTAATCCCAAATGTGATTCTTCTGCATTCAGAAGAGGGAGGTTTATGTTTTCCCTAACGGCAGTAGCTCCTAAACTCTCCATTCTCTCACTCGACTTCTGCCTCCTCAAAGCACAGCATTGCATTGTATCTGCCACTACCGACAGATCAGGTAAGGCTGGGTTCACACTACGGTTTTCCCGTCCGTCAGCCGCATACGATTTCAGTATCGAAAACGTACGGGCCCGGACGGGAAAACGTATAGATAGAGAATGCATTGCAAATCGTATGCACTCAGATGCATCCGGGTGCGTACGATTTGCTGGCAAAACGTTTTTTAAACGTACGCAAAACCGTGTTCAACCACGGTTTTGCAGTCGTTTTTAAAACAGTATGGCAACCGCATACGTTTTCCTTTAACATTAATGTCAATGGAAAACGTACATATGTGCGGTTCCATACGTTCCCGTTCGTTTCAGCCGCATACGGTTTTTCATATAAATCGTATGCGGCTGACGGACGGGAAAACCGTAGTGTGAACCCAGCCTAAGCGGCGGAGATGAGTGGCATGTGGCCGCCTCACCCGCTTTCGATTAAGTGGTGTTGGATCACTTATCTTAAGCGGACCGCCTGCTGTTGCAGAAAATACCAGGGTTATGGCAGCTAATGTCCAAGTACCAACATTTTGCTGGCAAGCAGTCTGAAAGTGGTTAATGCTTTGCCTAAAACATACAAATAGTAGTGCTAAAAAATCTGATGGTAAAAAATCAAATAACTGATAAATCAAAGAGGAGTCTTGTTTTGGAACTATTCACTTTGTTCACTGATCAATCAAGTTATTTCACTATATATTTGGACTTTTTTTTTTTTTTTTTTTTAGCGCTATACTATTTGTATGTTTTATCTGTTTTCCGTTCACTGGTTTTTGTAGCTGCTCATTTTATTTAATAGCGCAGATTTAATTTATTTTTTTAATGCTTTGCCTACCTATGGATGTACCACAAGGCATAGGCTCTAGTCCAGGGATACTCCAACTACGGCCCTCCAGCTGTTGCAGAACTATACATCCCATGAGGCATTGTGAAACTCTGACATTCACAGACATGACTAGGCATGATGGGAATTGTAGTTCCTGAACAACTGGAGGGCCGTAGTTTGAAGACCCCTGCTTTAGTCTAAACCAGTGGTTCTCAACTCCGGTCCTCGGGACCCACTTACAGGCCAGATTTTAAATATTGCCTCGAGGAAAACGTTTCAGTTATTTTGAAAATGTGACCTGTTAGTGGGTCCCGAGGACCGGCGTTGAGAACCACTGGTCTAAACGATATGCTTTTGGGAAAAGTGCCTGTTTTCTTGCCTCTGCCATGGGGGTTGAGCCTTAGTCAATATGATGCAACTAGGTTGCATTACAGGTTATACTAATTTGTGCCAGCTTTGTTTGCTGATGGGTGGGTATAATCATAAATTTTATATTTTTTCCTATATCAGGATGGCTATCTGACAAAAGTGAAAGCCTTGTTGCAAAAAGAGTTTGGCTTTGAGAATGGAGCAGTAAATGGAGAGACTAATGGATGTTCTCCAAATGGCACTTGTGGCAGTGAAGACGAAGATGTGGAAATGGAGGAAGCGGTAACACCTGGAACAAAAGGCCGTAGAAGCAGGAAAAGCAAGACCAATGGGGAGACAAAGAGTGAGTATCGTGATTCGCTGCTTTTGCTCCATTTTTTTGGCAAACTTAATGTTGCATTGCTAGGCGGGACATCTTATACCTGCATGGAGTTGGTAACACCGGAGTTGCAGAACTACTTTTTTTTTTTTGTTAGGTGGTGATCGACTTTTGTGTTGGCTTGTTTTTAATTTATTTTTATTCTCTTTCTGCACTGTAGAATCCTCTGGCCGGTTACGTCCCACAAGAAGTACTGGAAAACAGCCCACCATCATGTCAATGTTTTCTAAAGGGTTGGTATCTCAACTGCTACAGTTTAGTGTGTGTGTGCCAATGGCAACTTCATTGAGATATGTTGGTCAATGTAAGCAATTAAACTACTTTACTAAACTGTAGTCTGTTCTGTGGCACTGGATTCTGAACTATGAATTTCTATTTTTTTGGATATTGGCATTGGGCAGCTGGTGCAGATACAATAGAGTTGTTTTACCGGCAGTGTAGTGACATGTACTGCTGCTCACACCTTGTTTAGTATTGGGGGGGGGGGGGGGGGGGGGAGTGTACAGCAGTGGTTGAAGGGTACACAAATGGAGCATATGGAATGGTTGTGAGGTTTAAATGGTCTGATATTTTGTTGTGCAGTAGCTGAAGCATGTCTTGTGGTACAAGGACTGTGGCATGTGTAGGTTCCAGCTGCCACTTGTTGGCTCAATCTTTCTGCCATTGCCGATCACTTTTTGCTGCACCAAACACAATCCCATTAGCTGGTGCTGCAAGGAAAATTTTGCAGCAGTCTTGTGATGGCATGGAGGTGTTGTGCTTTTCTTTAACACTAGGGTTACACCCTACAGGTGCACCCAGCCCATTGGACTGACCATTTGTTCCAATGGGCTACCCACTGCATGAGGAAAGTATCTGACCCTTTTTCAAAAATGACTCTTGCTGAACCGCATGCTTCTGTGACCTTGTAGTTTGGCTTGCTAAAATATGTTTGCTAAAGGCAGTGTTTCTATGCAGGTTGGGATAAGCACTCATATGTTGGACAGCATGAATTTATTCCTAAGGTATAGTTTGTGTAAATATGTTGCCATATAGGGGGTGAGTTTGTATCCAGGCAGGTTCTTATAATGTTGCTTGATATAGTGATGGGCTTTACTGTTCCTTCTCTACAGTGAGAACATGCTTGTAATGTCTCACTGCATTTACTCTATAAACCTATATTGTAAGCTTTAGAAAGTTCTAAAAATTCAATGTGTCTTTTTTTTTTTTTTTTTCTCTCTGTACACAGGCCTAACAAACGTAAGTCAAGCGAGGAAAATGGTGACATAAAAGCTGAACCTGAAGTTGTTGAAGTGGAGGCAACAGAAGCTAAGGTATGTTATGCCCTGTACAGCTTATTTTGGGCTTTTAATTTGCTGTTTCTGATCTGCATAAAGTGTGTCTAAGAATGGTTGAAGTTTCTGTGCTCACTGCATGTTTGCTGTACAATGGCCAATCTCTTAATAATAAAGATCCTAGTTTCTTATGCACCCGCTGTCAGGACCCCCTAGTCCCCATTGTAGACCATGATGAGGGATGCTGGCTGGGAAGAGTTAACTTTTTTGGCTTGTTTTAATTTTGCTAGTAATCTGATTTTGTTAATCTCTCTAGGAGCAGGTGGAAAAGAAGTTGAAGATTGAAACTATTGAGGAAGTGGGGTAAGCTTTTCTTGTGAAATTAACTGCAAAGTCTCCTGATGCCAGCATTCTTAAGTATTAAACTGATTGCATAAATATTAGCAGTTCTATAAATTCGGGTTTAAATATGACTTTAGTCAAATGTGAAACTGTAAAGATGTATTTAGGATGCAGCTTGTTACTGAAAGCTTCCTCTAACTCGATTGGAAGAGGGTGCATTATGCCATGATCTCCAATCGGAGGAAGCACTGTATTCAGAAAATACAAACCGGCCTATGAACAGCAATCGGCCTGACTCAATTTTGTTCTGGGTTTAGGATGGGGAAGTTCCCATCCCATTGCCAAAATGCAGTGCTGCATTTTGCTGAGGCTACATCATTTTTACAAGGGTGCATTAGTTTTTGCAGGGAAAGCTAATCTTGGACCAGCATGATGCTCGCTAGTTAAGGTGGAGACCAGCTTTACCTAGGCAGTGTAGAGCAAATATAGAATTTACACTTTTTTTTTTTTTTTTTTTTTTTTTTCCCTTGCAGGGCGGTCAAAACTGAAACTCCCAAGACAAAACCTGTTCAAACGCCAAAGGTAAAAATTTTACGTGTGCTGTGCACCCCCTCAACCTTTTTCCTCCAAGTTGCAAATTGGTAAACATGGCTGTTTTCCTTGCAGACCCCTCCTCCAAAGTGTGTTGACTGCAGGCAGTACCTGGATGATCCTGATCTCAAGTTTTTTCAAGGAGATCCAGATAATGCTGTAAGTAAAAAATGACTTTCTATTCCTAGTATTGTAATGTACTTTTTGGCATTGTGAGTTTGGGATTACAAGACCTTGCACCTGGATTTTGTCCCTATTTTCCTGCTTCAGAAAACTTTAAACTTGGGCTCAATTCGCCATGCTAGGATGTCCCAACATCTAAAATGTCACGTTTCTGTCCACCTACCCCCTCCCTAGGTTGTTTGTTCAGCACTGTCATGCAATGCTGTACCCAAACAAAACTGGTAAGGTGGCACTGGAGTATACACAGATTGGCCTTGCTGATGGGCATAGTTCAGTACCCTGATTATCTGTAAAGGCCTCCCCTATAAGGAAATGCCACTGATAGCCAGCATTTCCTTGTTTTTAATTATATGATCAGCTGTGTCCAATCACATGTAAAGAGCCACATCACCGGCTCATTACTGAGATCGGGGTCACGCTGTGCACCACTACAGGGCAGACGGATGATTTTGTTTCAAAACAGAGCGGCATTTGTCTACAGAGGGAGGTAGTTAAATACTACAACCTGTCCCCTTAGTTTTTAATGGCTTGAGCTTTTTTCAAAGATCAGACTATATGCAATTTTCCATGGAGAAATATTATAAACCACTAGTGAGAATAGTATGTGCTGCTCCGTGACTTTTTTATTTATTTTTTTTCAAGTTGGATGAACCAGAAATGTTGACTGATGAGCGCTTGTCTCTATTTGATTCAAATGAGGATGGCTTTGAAAGCTATGAGGACCTCCCTCAGCACAAAGTTACATGTTTCAGGTAGGTGTTTCTGGCTGGAAAAAGGCCTTGACTGACATTTTCCAGAGTTTGTAAGGATTAAGTGTTTGTCCTTGCTTTGCAGTATTTATGACAAGAGGGGACACTTGTGTGCGTTTGACTCCGGTTTGATTGAGAAGAACATTGAGCTATATTTTAGCGGTGTCATAAAACCAATCTATGAAGACAATCCCTCTTTAGATGGTGAGTTATCTTGTGTTTGGTTGCTCCACTTTCCTTTTTGCAATTGGCTGCCATTTCCCACAAATTGCACGGGGGGGGGGGGGGGTGGTTTGTTAAAGATTTGCACATGGGTTGCACCGATTAGTTTACTGAATGTGATTCTCTTCCATATAATAGGTGGAGTACGGGCAAAGAAGTTGGGTCCTATTAATGCCTGGTGGATAACTGGTTTTGATGGAGGAGAAAAAGCTTTGATTGGCTTCACAACAGGTAAAGTTCCTTTCTCCTCAAACACTGCATTGTAGCTTCCTGTAGGCCAGGGGGGGCCCCCATGTGTCCCGTGGAGCCCTCTGTGGCCCATGACCTCCTGCTCTGGTATAGAATACTGTTAACATTCAGTTTTATTAAAATCAGTGTATATGGTCATAGCTGTTCTGCAGTGGTTATTGGACTGCTTTCAAACTGATCCGCAGGTGCAGAGCACCTGCAGGTTACCTGCACTGAGCCATAGGCTTCTGTTATTACCTGCGGGTTTGGTGAGCTTTCTGAAAGTGCACTAAACATGCAGTCTATTGCAAAGTGCAGGAAACCCAAACAGTATAGTGGGCTGTGTCTGCTCTCCATATACAGAGCAGACACAGACCCTGCCATCCGCCTGCTCCGCTCATTGTGGCCTGCAACCGTTTACCAAGTCACTTAAGTGGCCCTCGCTCTTCAAAAGGTTGGGCACCCCTGCTGTAGGCACATCCTCTATCTTTAACCATAACCTCCCACAGCGTTAGAAATTGCAATGAATAGGAGGCAGTTTTCAGAGGCTAAAACGCACAACTGCCTCAGTATGACCATTTTGACTTTTTTTTTTTTTTTTTTTTTTTTTTTTGTTGACATAATTGTTTATCGTGAAATTTTGTCCTGGAGTTTTAAAACCAACATATTTTCTGTGTAGCCTTTGCGGACTACTTCTTGATGGATCCCAGTGAAGAGTACAGTCCAACATTTGCTGTGATGCAGGAGAAGATCTATATGAGTAAAATTGTGGTTGAGTTTCTCCAGCACAATCAAGACTCAACATATGAGGATTTGCTGAACCGGATAGAAGTGAGTCAAAAGTATCAAATGGGGATTGCTTTTTAAGTCTCTAAAGACTGGTCATAATTTAATTTATTTTTTTATAGACCACTGTACCACCAGCCGGTCTGAATTTCAACCGCTTCACAGAAGACTCTCTTCTGAGACATGCCCAGTTTGTTGTTGAGCAAGTGGAAAGTTATGATGATGCTGCAGACAGTGATGAGCAACCTATAATTATAACTCCCTGCATGAGAGATCTCATCAAGTTGGCTGGAGTTACACTGGGTAAAAGGTGAGTCGTCCCCCCCCCCCCCCCCCCCCCCATTCATAGTCCCTCAGTTTTGAACAGAGTACCTGGCTCTGTTGCCCTTTGTTTTGGCCATTGCCTTCTGACTGAGCTAAGTGACCTGAATGTCTTTACAGGCGTGCTGTGAGAAAGCAAGCGATACGACATCCCACAAAGATCATAAAGGATAAAGGGCCCACAAAAGCCACAACCACTAGACTGGTTTACCAGATCTTTGACACCTTCTTCTCAGAACAGATTGAGAACAATGAAGATAAGGAGAACCTGAAGCGTAGACGCTGTGGAGTTTGTGAGGTACGTTCTAACCTTATGCAAATGCTAAAACGGGTCTGCGACCAGCTGCTTTTCTAGCCTCATGGGCTCCAGTGTCAATTTTGGCAGCAAATTTTGACTTTGGCTTTTGACCATCTACAACTGCTTTAGTTGACTGCAGTACATTTTAGTTGCCTAAAAATTGAATCGGTTTAGTTAAATTGTAATTTCTATAAAATGTACTCAGGAGTATATAATATGTTATGGTATTGAGGTTTGAGCAGACTGATAGATTTAGTCGCTCTGGATGGTCTGAGGCCTGTAATGCACTGTGGTGGTGTTGGCTGCAGTGCAATAGACTATTGGGTTGCATGTTTTTTGAAGGTTTTCTGAAAGCCCACCAAAGATGCAGCACTTGGTGTGCTATCAGAAAATTTGCGCCCTAATGGTAGTCCATGACCAACTAATGGTAACATGCAGGAAAACCAAGTACACCACCAGTGTGAAACCAAAAAGTTCACACTTGCAGCATGCCCTCCACTGAAAAGTGATCCATGATCAGGTCACTTTGCAGAGGCATTTGACAGGCAGTGAGGAGGGTGATTATTTACTCACTGCATGTTTTTACTTCAAGTGCCAATCCCTAAAATTAATGGCATGGTGAGCCCACTTAAATGCACAGAGTACCATGTACAATTCTAGTCTGAAGAAGCTATATGCTTGCTGTTAAAGGTTCTGCTAGGGACAACATAAGAGGGAGCAATGACAGGAAACAAATTGAAGGATAAGTGGTAGTATGGTCACGGTTCTGAACTGCTTCAAATTTCAGCTGCTTGATTGAAACTTCTGCCAGATGGGCTTGTAGCCCAGGCTCAGTGAGAACAGAAAGCAGACACTCGTGTGGTGTGAGCAATTGGAAGTTCACAAGGGTAAATGTCCCTCCTTGCGGTTTTTCATTCATTAATGAAATTGTGGGGGGGGGTTTAGTGGATGAAAATGTGTTTTTACATTTCATTTTTGCCACTGTAAAAAATGCAGCTGACAAACTTTGCTGACAAAATTAACTGGGCTTGTAAACAGGTAAAGGTCATGTCTTCAGTGTTGCCGCATGAAATGGCTTGCCTGTAAACTTCAAGGATAAGTTCACCTTTTGGGAACATGCACGCTGGTGCAATGCTTTACAGCAGGGATCCTCAAACTACGGCCCTCCAGCTGTTTCAGAACTACACATCCCATGAGGCATTGTAAAACTCTGACATTCACCTACATGACTAGGCATGATGGGAATTGTAGTTCCTGAACAACTGGAGGGCCATAGTTTGAAGACCCATGCTTTACAGGCTCCAAAAAAAATGCCAATGTCCAGTCTTTCCCTCAACTGATTTGGTTTTATGTACCGACTTCAGGTCTGTCCTAATCTCTTCACAGGTTTGTCAGCAGCCAGACTGTGGCAAATGCAGAGCCTGTCAGGACATGATAAAGTTTGGTGGAAGTGGCCGTAATAAGCAGGCCTGCCTGCAGAGAAGGTAATGCAGTTTTGATGTGGTTGTAACAGGGTTGGGTGATATTGGTTTGGACTTTCTGACATTCTGACCTCTTGTGCTGGACAGGTGTCCAAACTTGGCTGTTAAAGAAGCTGATGAAGATGAAGAATTGGATGATAACATCCCAGAAATGCCTTCTCCTAAGAAGATACTCCAGGGAAAGAAAAAGAAACAAGAGAAGAAAAACAGAATTTGTTGGCGAGGCGACCCTGTCAAGGTAATGGATCTGCAGCTTGTGCTTTATTTTATTGTCCGCTACAAACACTGTAGCTGCTGACTTTTAGTAAGGACACTTGCCGTTCCAGGGAGCCTATGATGCCAAGCCGATCAGGCGCCGCCATTCTAACTAAAGGAAAACTGCAGTGGAGCTTTCAGGCTTCACCGCCTGTTTTCTACTAGGCATGTGCGAAGTCTCGCAATGCTTTCTGAATGGCCTTATCGTCTTCTGGGACGCACAGGTCCTATAAGGCAGTGGTCATCAACCCTGTCCTCAGGGCCCACTAACAGGGCAGGTTTGCAAGATAGCTGAAAAACATCACAGGTGATGTCATTTTCTGCTCAGTGATTGCAGTATTCTAGTCTGCATCTCCCCAAGGTAATGCATAAAACCTGGCCTGCTAGTGGGCCCTGAGGATAGGGTTGATGACCACTGCTATAAGGCAGTGGAGGAGCAGAAGAATATGACTCCCTGGGCCACGGTGAGTCTGGGATAAAAGTCCATTATGTACTTTTAAATGTAAAAAGGGCTGCCCCCCTTCTGATCACTTACAAATGACCACTACTGGTCAGAAATGGGTACTAGGATAATGGCGGCTGCCATCTTGGTAAAACAGCTGATTGCCACTGATGGGATATAGAGATGTACGCTACATTTTTGGCAGCAAGTCATTATTGTGATTTAAATTCCACACTTCACAGCAGTGGCTGTTAATAGACTAAAAGCTGTCTTACATGGGTCAGGTGTGTTTGGGGTGTATGTGGTTGCTGTCTATGGGAGGACTGTACCCAACTTGTATACAGCAAACCATGTGTGCAGGTTTAACTTAAACCTTGCATAATACATCCTAGGGAAGACTTGGGAGCCACATAACATACCATCCAGTTGTTGCACATGTCATTGTTGGGATTCAAACAGATACTCTTGCTGCATGGCACTGCTACCAAAAGTCTGACAGGGCTAATCTTCATAGATTGATGCTTTCATACACCAATTTGCATACTTTTACTCTTCAAGGTTGAAGGGAAGAAGCGGTACTATCTTGAAGTTACTATTGATGATGAAATCCTTGAAGTTGGAGATTGTGTATCTGTGAGTCCAGATAATCCCACCGAGCCTGTGTATTTGGCAAGGTTAGTATGTTCTTGGCAGTCTATTGACTTTACCAATCGGACTTCTGCCCCTCCTGTATCTACATGGATCACTGGTCTATCCAAAGATGTCCGGTTGCTGTGTTCTGACAGCAGAAGCAATAGGCATTCTTAACCACTTCAGCTTCATTCCTTCCTGACCAGGCTTGTATATATTTTTTTTTTATCCCCCCCCCCCCCCTTCCTGTAGCACCTATCCAATCACATTTCTTAACTTTTTAGACCAATATGTATTCTACATATTTTTGGTAAATTCCAGTAAGCGTATAGTGATCTTTGCACAAGTTATAGCATCTAAAAACTATGGGATATATTTGATTTATATATTCTACTCATAATGGCGGTGAGCAGAATTATTGCACTGGACACTGACGGTGATCAGTGCTAAAAATATGTACATTCCCTGTAGTAGTAAAGTGGTCTGGGAAGGGGTTAATGGGGGGGGGGGGGGGGGGTCAAAGGGTCAACTTTGTACCTTCCTGGTGTTTCAGTGTAGTGGGGAGGAAGTCATGGGTTGGTGATCCATGCCTTCTGCATTGATATTGCAGCAATCTGCATGGGCAGATCACTGTTCTGCCTGTGTACAGAATGATCAGCGAGTGCAAGCCGGCAGCACATGCTGGTGCCCGGAAGCTTAGGATTGTTTATATTCCTATGCAGATGCCCTGAAGCAGTAAAACTGATATGTGACAGTCAGCAAGTAGTTGGTTGAATGTAGATCTAAAATTTTACTTTTATCAGGGTTTTTGTTCAATGTTTTTCAGTTTAATTGTAGTTGTTGGGTATGTTCAAAATGTACCATTCACCATAAAGATGTGCTGGATTGGAAAGTACATCAGATGGCATATTTTAGCTAACCCTAGGATTGGGTGTAAGTTTAGTTCTTGGCTAAAGACAGCTGTGGGGTATAAGAGGGGCTTGGGCAATACAGACCACTTTATAGTTTTGACTATGCTGTTCAGCCCTTGCCTCTTTGTACAGTAGTAGCTGGAGTTATCTATGGGCCTAATCTTTTTGTGCTAGCTTTGCTGTTTCATATATAATTTTTATTTAATATACAGAATCACATCTATGTGGGAAGATGTCAATGGCCCCATGTTCCACGCTCACTGGTTCTGCCTAGGCTCAGACACTGTTCTTGGTGCCACAGCTGATCCCTTGGAGCTCTTTATTGTGGATGAGTGTGAAGACATGCAGCTGTCCTATATTCATGGAAAGGTCAATGTGGTCTACAAAGCACCATCTGAGGACTGGTTTATGGAGGTGAGCAAAAATCTAGTGGTTTATTCTGATGAATAGCTAGGACATCTTTATTTAGTCCTAAATTGTATGGCTTTCTTTAACCTGCACTTCTCCTCTGAATATATTAAGATGCTGGCAGTTGGTTGAATTTCTTGTATCACTTCCAGGGAGGAGTGGATGATGATCATAATGTGGTGGAAGATGATGGTAAATCCTACTTCTACCAGTTGTGGTATGATCCAGAGTATGCCCGCTTTGAGACTCCTCCAAAGTTGCAACCAACAGATGATGAACACAAGCACAAGTAAGTCTTTGGTTTCCTGTACTAACTTTTTTTTTTTAATTTTCTGTTCCCCTTTTTATCAAACAAAAAAGACCTTCATAATTTAAGTTGCATGTTTATTTCAATTGCAGATTCTGCACCAGCTGTACCAGACTAGATGAAATAAGACAGAAGGAGATTCCCAAAGTTTTTGATGTTGCTGAAGATTTTGCGGGTAAAGTCTGCTATAACATGGCTACAAAAAATGGCACGCAATACAAGATTGGTGATGGTGTACTGCTCCTGCCCGATGCCTTCATGTTCAGGTATTTTGTCTTGTAACCCATACTGTGTTTCCTAGCTTTAGTCAAAACAAAGCTAGATCATATAGGCTTCTGTTTGTTTTGCAAGTCTAAATTTGAACAAGCCTGGAAACCATTATCTATTTTCATTTTTTCAAGTGTTAAGCTGAGCAGTCCTGTTAAACGTTCCCATAAAAAGGATGATGTTGATGAAGATCTGTATCCAGAATATTACCGCAAATCTTCCGACTACATTAAAGGCAGCAACTTAAATGCCCCTGAGCCATATAGAATAGGTCGCATTAAGGAGATCTACTGTAACAAGAAAAGCAATGGGAAACCAAATGAGTCCGATATCAAGCTCCGATTGTACAAGTTCTACAGGTAGGTTTACAAATTGATCAAAGCCCCTCTTCTGGTTCCATGTAAAAAAACTTCTAAAGGTTGTTCATCTTGGCCCTTTTTTAAAGTGTTTCAGATGCTGGGTGGGGAGTTTTGATCATGTAATTAGCGAGTAGCAATCGGGAGCTTTCCATTAGCTGCCGGTAACTTTGCTGGGGCAAACTCTTGGAACAGCTGTGTTTACTTTATGGAACACAAATATGCAGCCACTCGGTGTCCATTACCTGTCAAGAGGCTGCATATTTGTTTACTGTTGGTGCCAAGGGTTGGAGAGTGGTTTTAAAATAAAAAAACAGCAGTAATTGCTGGTTTACAGGTGTGGATTTTGGACTCTGGTTGAAGTCTTCTATGATTACTAGTGCTGGTCCTCCTGACTGGATGTGTGTGGTTTTTTTTTTTTTTTTTTTTTTTTTTTAATTCAGTGTAAAACCTGACTCATGAAATCTTACCTGTGCACCTGTTTATCAGCATAACTTCTAACAAGTTCTCAAACGGATAAAAAAACGGCTCGGAATTTGTGTCGGGGTGGGTGCTATAAATTTGCAGAGAGCTGGTCTTTTCACAGCACAGTTCTGTATGTACCTTCCTTTGCCTATATGGAGTGGGGTGTGCCTTTCCTCCAAAAATGTTAACACTGTGCACTTTCTAAGGCTTAATGTACACTCTGGCTTTCGCACTGGAGACAATGGAACAGCTGTTTGATGGTTGATTGCAGGCACTAGTTTTAACGCTGTAGCGCCTGCAATACGCCCTCTGAAGACACGCAGTACATGAATACTAAATTTCTGGCAAATTCCAGTTTTAGACAAAGTATGTCAATCAAATTCTTTAAATGCAAGATCCATTCCTGAATATGGTTAAAAGTATCCAGTGGTAAATCTTAAAACTACAAAGCAGTAAACTGAGATAAAACATGCTGTTTACTGTATTGTGTGGTGAGGCAGTGTTTTCTCTGTTTCTGAGAATATTAAATAAAAACCATATATTGGGAGGGGGAAAACATTGCGCTTCCTGGAAGTGTGAATCCATTTTCCCAGCTTGGGATTTCCATCATTTTTAGATTTGACACCGGTCTTTCAAATATGAAATCTGAATTTTTTTTTTTTTTTTTTTCCTCCCAGGCCTGAGAATACACATAAAGGAAGCAAAGCCAGTTACCATGCAGATATCAACATGGTATACTGGAGTGATGAAGAGGCAACAGTAGAATTCAAAGATGTCCAGGGCCGTTGTATGGTAGAATATGCAGAAGATTTGATGGAGTCTATTCAGGAGTACTCTGATGGCGGATCAGACAGGTTTTACTTCTTGGAGGTAACTTGATGACCTAGACTTTTATCAATATAAAGAAACCAATCTGTAGCTAGTGAATATGGACATTAAACCTAAAACTGACCTTTGGCCAAGTTTGGGTACAGCTGCGTGTGTACACATGCATGCCCTATGTAAATATAACTTAAGATGTCCCATATTTGTGTAGAAGCTCTTTGGCACCTAGAGGGGGAAGTTTTAAAGATACTGTCACTGCTAGGGTGTGTGTGTGTGTGTGTGTGTTAGCCATTTTTTAATAAAGCACTTTTTTTTATTTTATTTTTTTCCAGGCCTACAGTGCAAAAACAAAAAGCTTTGAAGACCCACCCAATCATGCTCGTAGTGCCATAATCAAAGGGAAAGGAAAAGGCAAGGGGAAAGGTATGGACTAATTGTATATTTTATTTAATCCTCCACCCAAAGTTGTGATCTATACTATAATATGCCTAAATCTTTGCGGTTTTATTAGGAAAGGGAAAATCTTCTGCTCAGTCTGAAGAATCGAAACCAGCAGCAGATCAACTGCCTAAACTCCGTACACTTGATGTGTTCTCAGGCTGTGGCGGATTGTCAGAGGGCTTCCATCAAGCAGGTGAGGATGATGCTGTGTATTTAGTCTAGTATTAAAATGTAGTGGTAAAACTGATCCTAAAGCCCCATACACTATGTTTTCCTGCAGGTTTACCAAAACCATCTAATATGAGGTTCAAACCTTAAGAGCTTCAATTTGTATGCAATCAGGCCCTTGCACTACATGGTTTTGGTAAACCTGAAGAGGAAAACTGATGGTGTGTATGGGGCTTTATACTTGCATGAACAACATTCTGAAGGTGCTCAGTAATGGGACTTGATCATTTTGTAACACGCTCATTCACATGGATGGCTGGGGTCGGTCAGAATGGTGTGTGTGTGTGTGTGTGTGTGTGTGTGAGGTTTGAGTGAAGGGAGTGTGGGTGATGACTCGTCATATATTGACCATACATGAGTGCACTAACACAGATGAGAAACTTTAGCAGAGTTTGTATAGCTAGAACCTCAAATGGCAGTAAAAATGTAAAGCAGAGCTCCACCCTAGTTTAACACTTGAGCTTAAAGGGTCACTAAAGGTTTTTTTTTTTTTTTTATAAATAGCTTCCTTTACCTTACTGCAGTCCTGGTTTCATGTCCTCATTGCTCTGATGTTGCTGTAAAACTGCTCTGGACACTTCCTGGTTGTCTGGCTCCGTATGAAAAAAGTCATGGCAGAGTTTAGTTTCGTTTTCCTAGCCATGACTCTCTATGGCACTGTCCAGCACAGAGGCATAAAATAACATGCAAAGACTAAACTAGTTTCAGTTTCGTTTTTGCATCTAAGAGGTACATTATATGATTGATTCTTTATTTTTAATCGTTTTTAAAAGGAATCAGTTGACTATTATGTCTCTATACCCTGTAAACGGTCATTTCAGCAAAAAAAAAAAAAAATTCCTTTAGTCATCCTTTAATTACATTGCAGCCTCGCATGAAGGAAGAAACTATTTTTTATGACAGTACCTGACTGTCTTAGCTTCATCTGTCACTCTCCTTCCCCTCTTGGTGTGGGTAAGGGAAATACGCAATATCCAGTTGTCTCCTGGGAGCTTTTGTCATTGCTCCCAGGAGTCATTGCGGAAGCTTGCTGCGAGTTATGACAAACTCCTGGGAGAGTGCGGGTAAGGGAAATGATGCAATACCTGCAGTTAACAGACGGGAAGGAGAGTGACAGATGAAGATGAGACAGGTACTGTCTCTCCCTTCCTTCGAGGCTGCAATGTAATTTAAGCTCGAGTTGGTGTGGAGCTCCGCTTTAACATGGGCTCAACCTTTTCACCCCTCTGCAGTGCATTCCTGGATTTGGTTGCAGATAATCATGGATTTGGTTGCAGATAATCATGGATTTGGTTGCAGATAATCATGGATTCACTTATCACCTTCATATGTTATACAGGTATAGCAGAGAGTAAATGGGCCATAGAGATGTGGGAACCAGCTGCTCAGGCCTTCAGGTTAAACAATCCTGGTACAACAGTGTTTACAGAAGATTGTAATGTTCTGCTGAAGCTGGTAATGGCGGGGGAGAAGACAAACACCTTGGGCCAGAAGCTACCACAGAAAGGAGATGTTGAAATGCTGTGTGGCGGTCCACCTTGTCAAGGCTTTAGTGGTATGAACAGGTTTAACTCCAGAACCTACTCAAAGTTCAAGAACTCTCTAGTGGTTTCTTATCTCAGGTGAGCATCTTTAATAGAGATGATGCTGTGTGCCATTATCATTTTTACATCTTCATTACTCATCTGTACATGTTCTCTTGCAGCTATTGTGATTATTATAGGCCTAAATTCTTCCTGCTGGAGAACGTCAGGAACTTTGTGTCCTTCAAAAGCTCCATGGTGCTCAAACTGACCCTGCGTTGCCTTGTACAAATGGGTTACCAGTGTACTTTTGGAGTGCTCCAAGTAAGTTTTTGTATGGGTCTTCTACTTTGTGTAAAGGCCAAGCCTCAGTTTTATATAAGTTTGTTGCTGAACTGCCAGGGTGGGGGTGTGGGGTGTTTATTTTTTTGGGTGGCATGCAGGATATGTAAATTGCCTATGAGTTAGAATGCAACCTTAACAGGATATTTTTTGTTGACAGGAAAGTACTGTGAAGGTTGGCTCTGCCTTGAAAATTAATGTGTTCATTGTTTTGACCTGCAGGCAGGCCAGTATGGTGTACCTCAGACACGTAGACGAGCAATTGTACTTGCTGCTGCTCCAGGGGAGAAGCTGCCAATGTTCCCTGAGCCACTGCATGTGTTTGCACCCCGTGCCTGTTCGCTGAATGTTGTAGTGGATGAAAAGAAATATGTGAGCAACATCACAAGGTGGGTGTGACAAGTGTTTCTTCATACTATAAGGACACACTAGACTAGAATATTGAACACTAGCAAAGACTACCACACCTGACCATTGTAGTTTTGGAGGTTTTAAAATGTCCCATGTATGGTTTGCACCATTTCCGGATCCGTCACACAGCAGGGGGTCGGTGCATGCTGGTTCACCACATCATGTGCACTTTTTTTTCCCCAGCAAATCGCACAAAACCTGCTGCAGAGATGTGAACTGGGCCCATAGAGCCAGTCATTCTCCTGCTATGCTAATTGAATGTGGAGAAATCTGCATCCAATTCATGGGTTTGAACCAGCCTAAAGGTGGGTTTTATACTGCTCTTCAAGGATTTTGCAGAGCATCCCCAATCCTCTTCTGGGGTGCTCCTTGCCCCTCTTCATTGGGTGACCCCTACCTTCCATGGGGGGGGCACCCACTTTATCAGGCCCTGTTGCATCTTTTGACAGCAGGACTTGGCCATGTCGCTGGATTTGATTGGCTCCTGCTGCAATCTATCCAATGAGGACCCGAGACAGCTGCTGGGCTCATGCTCCTCGCTGAAAAGATCGGGTTCGGGTAAGAAAGGCGCTGCTGTGTGGCAGCTGCACAGGTTTTTCACTTTATTTTTTTTTAATGGGCTGTACACATTCATGGAGAAATGCATTAGGGAAAACCTTCTGTAGTGCTGCTTCCCTGGTTTTCATCTCCCTGGGGACAAGCACACCAGCTCTAGCTGGTATCTCGTGTCCTGATTGGATAGATTGATAGCAGTGCAGCCATTGGCACCCGCTGCTGTCATATCCAATGACTCAGGGCAGAATCTTGCTTTCTGTGTTAATAGATGCAGGACTCAAACACGCCTGCACAGGTGTCCCATAGAGTCCTTTCCTGATGGGACACAATGCGTGGAGGAGCTACTAGTGCTGTTGGGGGAACCGAGAAGAGGATCAGGGGGCATGCTAAAAACTTGCCTCCACTGTGCAGTTGGAATGCATTAAGATGAAAAACTTTGGGACTTTAAAACTTTTTTTTTTTTTTTAGAACCTTACCAGGTCCTTAATTTCAGTCAGTATTGTGAATCTGAGTTGGCGGCTGCCCTGAACTTAATCTGTTTTCTATTGCAGGACAAACTCCAGCCTCTTTAGAACAATCACTGTGCGCGATTCAATGTCAGACCTTCCAGAGATCCGCAATGGTGCATCGGCTCTTGAGATTTCCTACAATGGTGAACCCCAGTCCTGGTTCCAGAGGCAAATTCGGGGCTCACAATATCAGCCTATACTCAGGGATCACATATGTAAGGTGAGA
This sequence comes from Rana temporaria, assembly GCF_905171775.1. NCBI lineage: Eukaryota > Metazoa > Chordata > Amphibia > Anura > Ranidae > Rana > Rana temporaria. The sequence goes on along the minus strand of NC_053491.1, from coordinate 436,766,966 downwards.
TTGCATGCCCCTGTTTCCATCAATCTGTCGGCCATCTTTAATTCTACTAGCAATAGGGAAAAGCCCTGTTAAATATTTAAACTTTCTGAAAGCTTGGCATGCCCTAATTCAAATGTAGCATGAGTACCATGCAAACAAACTCCTCCCATACCTCAAAGGCTTAATGTTCGGTTCCCAGCAGTGCTATCTAATCTGGCATCTTGTGGTGGCAGAATGTATTCGACTAGCACTTAGAAATGTGTTTTAGGGGGAACCACCCCTTTAACAATAGATTCGTAAGACCCGTTACACTGCGGGTAGGCTGGCTTTTTTTTTTTTCGTACATACCGAGATCTCGGCGTCTCGTCCCTTGGCGGTGGGCGTTCCTATTTGATTGACGTTCCTCGGACGGGCGCATACGTGACGTCACGACTTTCCGACAGAAGCCGAACGTCGCGCAGGTGCCGTATAGAGCCGACTCTATACGGCGCATGCGCAATGATGTTCGGCTTCTGTCGGAAAGTCGTGACGTCACGTATGCGCCCGTCCGAGGAACGTCAATCAAATAGGAACGCCCACCGCCAAGGGACGAGACGCAGAGATCTCGGTATGTGCGAAAAAAAAAAAAAAAGCCAGCCTACCCGCAGTGTAACGGGTCTTACGAATCTATTGTTAGAAATGTGTTTTAGGGGGAACCACCGCTTTAAATGCTGGTTTTGCTGTCCATAGCCAAACATCTTGTCCACTGAGGATTTACAGTACAGATCATAGGCTTGGTGTTTAGCAAGAGGGCGGGGCTTTGCCTAATTCTGTAAATGTAAGGTATTGTCCTAGAATCAAATCTACAGATGTGGGGTCCACACTTGGCAGTAGGTTTTTTTCAAGTTTACTGCCCAAATGGTAAAATGCACAATTCTGGCATATTGGTAACTTTTAATTTTCTTTTTTGCTTGCAGGATATGAGCGCCTTGGTGGCTGCTAGAATGAGACACATACCTCTTGCACCTGGCTCTGACTGGCGAGACCTTCCAAGCATTGAAGTTCGCTTAACTGATGGTACAACCACACGGAAGCTGCGTTACACTCACAACGACAAGAAGAATGGGCGCAGCAGTACTGGTGCTCTAAGGGGTGTTTGTAGCTGTGCTGAAGGTATTTGCTTTCACAGAACCCATTTTTTTTAAGGCTTGAATTACAAAAGCTGTCTTAACTTTCAGAACTTTGCAGCATGTTTTAATATAATTTCTAATCCCCAGGTAAACCGTGCGATCCAGCAGACCGACAGTTTGGCACACTTATTCCCTGGTGTCTGCCACACACAGGGAACAGGCACAATCACTGGGCCGGTCTTTATGGCAGACTGGAGTGGGATGGCTTCTTCAGCACTACCGTAACTAACCCTGAACCTATGGGCAAGCAGGTGAGATGATTGGGACAAGGCATGGCTTAATTTTTTGTGCAGAACCTAAAATTGCAGATGTTGGTTCACCCTGAATGCTGAGGGGGGGGGGGGTTGGCAGTCTTTGCAGTAATGTTCTATGTTGGTGGGCCTTTCCGTGAGGGATGAACTGTCTCTACACGGCAATAAAAGTGGCTTGGACCCTGTCCTAACTGGCACATTAATATGTCAGTAATGTACATTAGACATTGACGGGCAGACTTCTTGTGGGCATTACCGGGGGGGAGTGGACACTGATGTATTTAGGACCTGTTGCAGGTGGGGATTTCAGGCTAAAACCAGATAGGCTTGCCTCCCAGGTACAGGCTATATTTTCATGATTATGTCTTGCCTCCCCTGAAACTTGAGCCTCGTACACACTATCGGATTGTCTGGTGACTTTTGTGACAGGCTTTTGGCAGAAAATCCGACTTTTTTCCATCGGACAATTGACATCTATTCCGCAGACAAATGTTGGATGGCAGGCTTTAAAATTGTCCGCACGGCCTTTAGATTTTTCTGATCGAATGCAAAAGTCGAAACGCGCATGCTTGGAAGCAATGCTCACCAAAAAACTACGTAGTACCAAACTATGGTTTTTGTTTGGTCGACAATTGTGTGCCATTTGTATGCAAGACAAGCAGAAAATCTGATAGTGTGTACGAGGCTTTAATCTGCTTTAAAACTGCTCACAACTGGCCTTGTAAGACTTCTGGCAGACACACCATGAGTGCTACCAGATCATTGGAGTCTGTCAAGGACTAGTATTTCCATTCATGTTTACCGACTTAAACGGTGGTGTTTAAAGCACAAGTTCCTGTAGACGGCTACTGGCCCACTGGTGGAACCAGTCTGGCGTTTTGGCCTGTTCATGTCGTCTTGGATATCCTGAAGGTTAGAGGATCTTTGGTCTTCACAGCTGGCTTCCCAGTATGCATGAGCTGTGTAAATGGTCCCACAGCCTCCTGTGAAGTGTTCTAGTTTTCTGGGGGGGGGGGGGGTGTGGAAGGGAGACTTCCACTCCGATCAGCGGCAGAAGTGGGTAGCTAGTACAAACCTCCAACGTAGGAGAGGGTAAGGAGCTGTTGATGTGGAACTTCCCACTTTTTATTTTCTCCTCCATCACATCCTTTTTGCTTCATCAATTGAGGCACCCAGTTGCCCCACCCCTCCTGTTTTGAACATGTTCTTGTTGAATGCTTCGGTACAAAATCTGAGGCATGCTGTTGGTGGAAAAGCTTATCTTGTGTTGGCCTACAGTTTTCCAGTATCCAATTGTCTAGTCGGTGGTATAAAGAAAAGGTTGATTGCTCCCTGTGTCACTCTATAGACTCAAAGCTGTAAAGAAATTCATTTTTCATGACATTGATCTCATTTCTAACTTTGTTTTTTCCACAGGGCCGTGTTCTTCACCCAGAGCAGCACCGTGTTGTGAGTGTAAGGGAGTGTTCGCGGTCTCAGGGCTTTCCAGACACCTACAGATTCTTTGGAAACGTATTGGATAAACACAGACAAGTAGGTCTCCTGTTAAAGTGAAACTTAACACTAGCAGCATAAGGATAAAAATAGTCAATTTCGTATGAGTAAAGTATATAAATAAAATACTTTCCTATTTTACAAAAAAATTAAAACCCATTTCTTTAGTTCCTGGTTTCCAGGCTTAGGCAAATGTCATACATTTCATAGTTAATGAGTTTTTTTTATTTCTTGAGACTTTTTTTCTCCCTATTGAGTTCATGTATTTTGACATGGGGGGGACCTTATATAGATGGCAGCGCTGATCAAGTGACTGCTTCGGTACAACCTCCCCTGCTTATATAAACTGGTTGCATTGTTTCCCCCTGCTAATTTTGTAAATTTGCCCACTGACAAATGATCAGTCTATATAATTGTAGGTTTATTTTAACGATGAGACAGTAACAAATTCCAGAAATGCATTTCAAAAGTTATAAATTCATTTGCATTTTAATGAGTGAAATTGGTATTTGACCCCTTCGCAAAACATGACTTTGTGGCAAAACCCTTTGGCATTCAGAGGTCAGACGTTTCTTGTAGTTGGCCAACAGGTTTTCACACCTCAGAAGGGATTTTGTCCTACTCCGCTTTGCAGATCTTAATTTTTTTTTAAGCTTATTTTACTCATTTAAATGCAAGTCAATTTAACTTCTTGAAATGCAATTTTATTTCTGCTTCACTGTTGAAATAAACGCCATTTAAAATTGTAGACTAATTTCTTTGTCGGTGGGACACATACAAAATCGGCAGGGATCAATCCCCCTCACTGTATGGCCAGCTTTACCATATACTTGGCTGTAAGGCTGGCACTCTTTCTTTTTCTTCTTTTTTTTTCTTCTCCCTGCATCTGCCCCAAGCTGTGTAGGCAGATGCAGCATGGACTGTCATGTCAAATTTGGGACTATTCAATTGTCAAGCAGTCAAAATTTGACAGTGGTGCAGCAATAGCTGCACAGGCCTGAATGTAGACATGCAGCATCATCTCCCCCCCTACTGTAGACTGCATGCAGTACATGTGCCAAATCCTCTAATCAAGGCCTTAAAGTATGTACTTGCTGCTTGGCAGTGAACTGGTCATCTTGAAACATCAAGGAAAATGTTGCAAATGTCTTTTAGTTAGGAAAGTGAAATATATTGGCCACACCGTATCGCAAAATGCAAGGGTTTGAGGATCATATGCTTGACACTTTATTTTTTTTCTCCACTCAGGTTGGTAATGCTGTACCTCCACCACTATCAAGAGCCATTGGTTTAGAGATAAAGGCCTGTGTCGTGGCAAGGCTTAAAGAGCAGGAAACGGGTGTGTATTTAGCCTGTTGCTCATAAATAACACCTACCCAGCACATGAATTTCTTTTTAGATGGCTTTAGCCCCAGAGATTTCTGCCTTTACTATCTTCCACCGTGTAAAAATGTTTTTATTTTTTTGGCAGAGGTTGTAAAGAAAGAGAAGATGGAAATGGATTAATCATCCAGAATGCTACCTCCTACAGCACTTCAAGCTCCATCCGTATAAAGTCTTCACATCTGTGCAATGCAACATCAACTTTGTTGAGACTCTGATCTTCTTATCAGCTTGCAAGGCAATTTAAATGTCTTTTTGATAAACTGTTTTTAAGATTGTTGGATTTTATTCACTGTATTACATTTTATCCACTTTGTACTCATGGAACATAATATGTAGGTTTTATATGTTGTAATATTTCAAATAAAAACTGTCTTGTAAATTTTTTTATTTAACATTTCTTTGGGCCATATGGCTTTTGCAGGTAATAAGGTATTTGTTTGGATACAGATTACATTAAACCCACCCCCTTGGCAATCTAAAATTCATGACCTGATGCTAAATTTGAACTTTTGTGCCGGCTGCATGCTAATATTGGGCAGCTGGCCTTTTGCATTAATGCGCACAAATGTGCAGCTGCTCAGCAGCAACAGTTCTGTGCCAAGTGTGTTTTCAGTGGCTAACAGAATACTCCTGATTGCTGCTTGACAAAATAAGTTGTCAGGAGGCGCATGTCTTGATCTGCAGGTACAGTGTGTGTGTGTGTGTGTGTGTGTATATATATGTGTATATATGTGTGTGTGTGTGTGTGTGTGTGTATATGTATGTGTGTGTGTGTGTATATATATATATATATATATATATATATATATATATATATGAATGAAGTGGGGTGATAGAGTATTTCTGACTGTTATTCCCACCCTTCTCAGGGTAAGGAAGCTGACCTGTAGGAAGGTGTACCATCATACATGACAGGCTTATTTGGCCTGGTGCAAGGCTCAAATGTTTCATCCTATTATGTGGAAATGACAAAATATACCCACAACAGTCTGGCCTGGAGTTTACTCTGGCCTATAGTACTATTAATGTGATTGTAAACCCCTGCATTGTAAAATAAAACCATTTATTCAAAATACAAATTCTATACCAAACATTGTGTATAGATATGGGGGGGCAACCACAGTGCACTAAACTTCACCAGTGAAAGGCTGTGGGGGAAGGAGTCAAAACAATGTCTCCATTGGAGAAGACAAGACATGGTTCCTGCTTATAGTGGGGGTGTGTGACACCAGGGATTTTGCATAAAGAAGCGATCCAAAAACTTTTTTCATATGGTACAGCAATCTCACATAAATATGTAAACCCAACATTCCATTTTCCTGTAAGGGTCAGATTCCATCCTTGACTATTCTGTTCCAGAGGCCTATTGAATATTTCCTTTATTAAAGGCCACTATTGCATCTGGGCAACCCTCATAGTATTGTCTGTTTTATGCAGACTATCCCATATAGATTCAAAAGTAGTATTTATTCCCCTAAATGTCTTTTGGTTCAGTCACCTTGAGGGGGAAAAAACATGCAGTTTCTCCCTTCACAGGAAACACTGCTTTGGCTTTAAGACTTAAACCCAACTGGACACTCGGTTTCAGTGTTTCCTCTGACGGAGTCATTGCTGGGAACCAGGGCCGATCAACTGGTGACGTTGAAGCGTGTTTTTTTTTTTTTTTTTTTTTTTTATATTGGGAGACTTTTTCTATTTTCGTTGGAGCCTTGGAAGTTACTGTTGGGTCCGCCACCTAGCCCCCCTCCAGTTTTGGGGGCTCCACTCATTCTGTCCAGGGGGTGTTGTTGGAGGTGCACTGTTCCTCCCTGCATTCTGTGGCCAGTGAGGGAGCTCAAAGCTGGACCAGAGGGCGTAGTGGGGGTGTGCACTTCTGCTGGGACCGCAGCTTTCGGTTCCAGCCGCAGTCAGAGGGCCAGGCTCTGGCTGGCACGAGCCTTATGTCAGAGGCGGGACCACCACGATCCTCAGCCGGAGATGTCTGTGGCAGAGGCGGCGCAGACTACTCCTTATGCCAGCCACTAAGGTGAGAGCAACCCTGGGGTGAGTATTGCCTTTTACCCAATGGCTCTACAGGTGTAGACCCCCCTCTGGGGGTTGGGATGACACTTTGCTTAGGAGTATGGCCTTGCACTTGGTTGGTTTAAAGGTGAGCTGGAGGACTGCAGTGCCCAGTATGCCTGAGGAACTGCGATCCCCATATTTTTTGGACAAGTTCAGCCCCTAGTTGGCTCAAAAGTATTGCATCAGCCCGCTTCTAATCCTGACTAATGAGGGGGGGGGGGGGCACTAGTGAGGAGCTAGTTGGTGCTTCTTCAGGCTCCCAGGTGGGGTCATAGGGAGAGGGGTTAGATGGTGTACCCTCTTGCTACAAGCTTTCCCTTGAGGGGGTGGAGGATCTCTTGGGACATCCGTACCACCCTTGGAATCCCAGGAGAAGAAGCCGCTATCTGTTTATGACCAGATGCATCAGGGCCTTGGGGAGCAGAAGTTATTTTCGGTCTGGTGAAAGCCATCAAAGATTGGCAAGATCTGGCGGTCCATCAGTCGGTAGGGTACCCAGAGGCAGCCTTCTATCAGGCATGCAGACCTTACCTGGAGAGATTCCATGGACAAGAACACCTAGGACTCTGCCTTTGCATAGGGACAGAGATCATCTTGTCATCCTTTGCCATGCTCTTGCAGGGGGTGGGGGTGGGGATGCCTCAACTGATTCACTGCATATATCTGCAAGATCCTCAGCCCTAGTCCTCTCGGTTAAAGCTTGGCAGTAGGACAGTGCATCCAAGGCTAAGCTTTGTGGGATTCTCATGGAGGGCTTGTTTTGGTTCGGTCCTGGTCTGAAAAACATTTAGAACGGACAGCTAATGGGTGAGGGTCCTTTCCTGTCTGAGGAGGTAGACTTATTCCTTATCCAATCAAGTTCTTCCATTATATGTATTATTAATATTTAATTAAAAATTTTTTACCTTTGAATAATTATTTAGTCAGGTGTATTTCCTTATAGTCCTTCTCTTTGGTTTGACCCTCTTGTTCAAACATTTTGTTTCATATATGCAATTATAGGACTGGAAACCTGACTTATTTACATATATAACAACTACAAGCCTCATATCTTTATATCTACTATAGACTTATTCCTTGCATCCCCTACAACACCAGAGTATTCAGGGTCCCAAAGGCTGATGTTTCAAAGAGTGCTTGGGGTCAAAGGCGCAAAAGATTTAGTCCCCCCCCCCCCAGAACGGTCCTGAAGCAAGATTGGAGGCCTTCCTCCCATAGCGAGTAGTGGTCTCCTCCAGTCATTGATTTTGGGGATTGTAAGGTATCACCAGCTTGAATTTGCAAGCCCATCCCTGACCACTTATTGCCAGTCTGCACGGAAAAAGCGTTGGCCTTACTACCCTCCCTGAAAAATACTAAACATTGTATCAACAGTGGCTTGGGGGCTGGCACTCCGGATTAGCAGCACTCAAACCATAGGTTCAGTCTCGGACAGGGTATCGCCTGCTTGGAAGCCATGAAATGATGGAAAGACCCGGTGACTACCTTCCCTTGAAAAGATTTGAGGAGCCAGTTGGCACGTGGGCTCCCAGGTGGAGTCAGCAAGAGGGTCTAATGGACTCGCCGTCCAACCGCTCTACCTCCGAAGAGCCTTCCCTGGAGGAGGGTCTCTTGGGAGTCATCTGTGCCACCCTGGGAATCAAGGAGTAGAAGTTATCACTCCATGACCTGAAGGATAAAAGTTGCAGAACAGTGGCTAATGGGTTAGCATTTCTGCCTATCGGCACTGAGTTTCTGGGTTTGCACCCCAAAACCAAGGTTATGTCTCCTATTCTCATTGCACCGCATTGGCTCAGAAGGCTGTGGTTCCCAAGCCAGTACATTCTGACAGGGAACCTTCCTGGATACTGCCAATCCGGGAGGACCTTCATCTCTGTGCATTCTGCTGTCCTCAGGTGGCGCGGTGGATTCTCCCTGCATGGCTTCCGAGAAAATTGCTAAAGGCAAGAGCTGCTCGGGTGGGAAAAGGGAAACCCGCTCCATTTACTGTGGACATTTTCAACAGCTGGTACGCAGAGGGCATTTCCAATCAGGGGCCCCCTTTTCTACAAATTTCTGTTATTTTTTTTGAGAGTAACCTTAAAGTTTTACAGAGGCCAAGAAATAATTTTGCCAACTTTCTGTTCAAATCCTGTGAGTGAACATAAGTTGGATGTTAAAAGGTCATAGCACCTTAGCGATCCATAGGTCCAACCTGTAGAGTTTGGCGAAAGAATCGGACCTTTGGAAAAAGGGTTGTGGTTGACCCATCCTAGGGTTAAGTGCTAGTTTATCCTCTCAAAGGTGAAATACGGTTAGGTAAAATCAGAGTTGCGTACTGGAAACGTATTTTTCCATGAGTCTCTCAGGACAGCACAGATACCCACCTGAAAAATGTGTTGGCCAGTGGGCAGCATTTCCATCTAGCAGTACTGGGGTTGCCGGTTCAATCCCCCTACATGCTAATGGAGTCCCTGACAGGGGAACAGTCAGGAGAATTAAATGTTATATGTATAACATGTTCTTATGTCTCCCCAGCTGGCCGGAGGTATTTTAGAAGACTGAGGGTCCAGTAGGGCAAGAGGGGCTTAAATCTTGAAGCTAAGTTTCCTGTGAAGAGAGGAGTCGAGGTCTCAAAGGTGGCTGTCCTGAAAGACTCCTGGAAAAAGATGTTACCGGTACGTAACGGATTTTTTTTTTTTTTTTTGGCTTCTTACACGCAAGTTGGTGTTTTTAGTGTGGCCATTACTTTGGCTCACGGAATCTCAGAACTAGCTGCACTTGTAAGGAGCCTATTCTAGTCATTAACCAAGATAGTCATTTCGAGGCCTTGGCTTTTTTTTGTCTAGTTGCGTCTTTCCACTTGAATCAGAACATTGTGTTACCATCTTTCTGTCTCAATCTAAAACACCCTTAGGAGATGGCTCTTCACTCCTTGGATGTGCTCTGCGCTGTGTGGGTATACCTGAAATTTACAAGTTCATTTTGGTAGTCTAGTTCCTGGTTTGTTCTGCCTGATGGCCCTTGTAAGTGATGGACTGTTTCCTGATCTACTAGTACAAAGTTCCTCCTTTTCCAGTAAAGGCCCATTCTACTGAGTCAGTGCTTCCTGGGCAGTGCAGAATCAAGCTTCAGCTGTTCAAGTTTGCAGGTCTGCTACCTGGTCTTCTGATTACAAGTTTACCAGGCAGATATTCTTGCCTGTGCAGACAGCAGTTTGGGGCAAAAGGTTCTGCAGGCAACTCTATAGTGGGGGTTTACCCTGTTCTGGTTTTGTAGCTGTTTTGTGTTACCCACGTACCTGTTCCAAATCTACTTTTGTGAAAGACCGGAAGATGTTGATGCTCCAAACTCTGTTTCCTCTTGTCCAAGCACTCTGCAGGCTCGGGAGCCTGTCCATGCACGCCTAAAGCAAACCAGCTGCACTCTTGTGATGTCACCAGCTTACAAAAGCATTATTCAAACAACCTTTACACAAAGATTCTACTATCCCTTCCTCAAGACTGCCTCTACTGATGCATTTCACCCATATAAGCCTCAGTGATTGTATGGGTTTGTGGTTTTTTTTGGGTTTTTTTTAAATAACAAACATACTTGCCTCCAATGTACAGTTCGCTTTGCACAGAGTGGCCCCGATCCTGCTGTTCTGGGATCCCTCGGCGGCTCCTCCCCACAATAGCTAACCCCCTCTCTGAGAAGCTCTATCCTGAGTGGGTTAGCTTGCGCCCTGTCGTACACGACAGACTGTGTCTATGGACGCACCGTCCATAGACACAGAGTGTATGACTCTGTCCCACCCCCGGTGGCCGCATTATTGGATGTAATTGATAGCAGCACAGCCATTAGCTCGCACTGCTGTCAATGTAGCCAATCAGCCAGACTCCGTGGAGAAGAGGACGCCGGGGGATGCGCACAGCAAGTAAACGGGGGGGGGGGGGGGGGCTGTCATTGCCAGGTGTTTTTTCCCCTAATGCATAGGATTCATTAAGGTGAAAAAACACAAACCTTTACAACCCCTTTAAGACCCTTTCACACTGCGGAGTTGTTCTGGCGGTATAGCGCTGCTATACTGTCTGAAAAACTCCTACACTGCCTACTCAATGTGAAGGCCTGAGGGCTTTCACACTGAGGTGATGCGCTGGCGGGAGAGAAAAAAATCTCCTGTCAGCAGCATCTTTGGAGCGGTGAGAGAAGCGGCATGTATACCGCTCCTTCCCATTGAAAACAATGGGAAACCGTGGCAATACCACCCGCAATGCGCCTCTGCAGAGGCGCATTGCAGGTGGTATTAACCCTTTATTGGCCACTAGGGGGGGTTATTACTGCACCGCTAGCGGCCGATTCCCGCAGCAATCCCGGCGGTATAGCGCCGCTATTTTTAGCGCCGCTATACCGCCACCGCGGCTCCCGCTCCAATGTGAAAGGAGCCTAACTGTACAGATCTCTCACTAAGCTCATAAGGGTGAAATGCATCAGTGGTGTTCAGGTAGGAAAACTTTCATCGACCAGTGCTGTCATTGTGTGCAGCTGATAGTTTGCTTTCCTCCATTTATTTAATTAGAATACCATGGAGACATCAGAGGTCTAAATTGGTCTCCATAAAGAGGACTTGTCACGGCTGTGTATAGTCTTCTTTTCTCCCCGGTGATAGTAAAGTAAAATAAGAAAAACATTTAAATAGAAAAAGCATTAGATGAAATTATGAAAAAGGAAAAACCCAGTAATGATATTTCTGGGAATCTTCCAGGACAGCTACTTGTGACATGATTGGCTTTGCCTTCAATAGGAAACTCAAACCAAAAAGCCCCTCCGAGTCCGACTCCGACTCTCTTGCCCTCATTTACGATAAAGCAAAAAACGTCACCATGTGCACGGTGGGGAGACCAGAAAAAAAGCATGCACTTACCAACCATCAAAAGCGAAAAAAAAAATCCCTAGGTGGAAATATTGACGCTGTCCCAGAAGTACCATTACTAGTTATTTCCTAAATCATTTTCCAGGGCAGCTACTTTCAAAAGATAAAAAAGTTACCTTCATACGATAGGGAAGAACTACACCTTTTTACATCTTCCTTTCAGAGGAGAAGTCCTAGCTGGACCAGACTAAGTTCACTTTTTTTTTTTTTCTAAAATCCAGCTTCCCTATGTACCAATATACCATTAATGTACTTTGGTTGCAGAAATATAAGCTGTCTTTGATTTTTAAAACAAGGCCTTACCTTAGCCCCGTTTATAGAAAACGTCATGATTTTCTGGTATGTAGGTTTGGGATGTAAGAGCCTGTAAGACGTAACCTCATGAGCACACACACCTTGCACCCATCAACTAGGTTTGCACAGCCTCGGCATACCTCTAGGTGTGCATTTGCCTGGCTTGTCAATGTAAGCTGCCACAGCTGATGGGCCCAGGCTGCATGCGAAACTCTCTGGGGCAGCGCGTTGGACACCCCGAAGTAGTGCAAGAGCCTGCCTGATTGGATACAGAGTGAATGAATAGGTAGGTGGGACATCCTTTTCCATAGTTTTGGTAAATCTAAAGGAAATTGTACAGCGATAAATAATTCTCCTCTGTCCTTGTTTGATTGGAGGTGAAAAAGTCCACGTGTAGCGCCTTCTTATTTTACAGTGATCCCATTTAGGTAGTGTGCTAGGACATTCAAGGTAGCTTTGATATGGACTATCCATAGGCACTTAATGTTGTTTTTCCCCATGTGTGAATTTCCTGCACCAGAGATATGAGGGTGCCAGACCATAATCCCCCTTGCCTATTGATGTATGCCACCACTGTAGCATTGTCTGAAAAGATTAACACACCTTTCCCCATAATGTTTTTTTTAACCACTTAAGACCCGGACCAATATGCAGGTAAAGGACCAGGCCCCTTTTTGCGATTCGGCACTGCGTCGCTTTAACTGACAATTGCGTGGTCGTACGGCATGGCTCCCAAACAAAATTTGTGCCCTTTTTTCCCCACAAATAGAGCTTTCTTTTGGTGGTATTTGATCACCTCTGCAGTTTTTATTGTTTGCGCTATAAACAAAAATAGAGCGACAATTTTGAAAAAAATTCAATATTTTTTACTTTTTGCTATGATAAATATCCCCCAAAAAAATCGAAAAAAAAAAAATCCTCAGTTTAGGCCGATACGTATTCTTATACCTATTTTTGGTAAAAAAAAAAATTGCAATAAGCATTTATCGATTTGTTTGCGCAAAATTTATAGCGTTTACAAAATAGGGGATCGTTTTATTGCATTTTTATTAATATTTTTTTTTTTACTACTAATCAGCGTTTTTTTTCATGACTGCAAAATTATGGCGGACACATCGGACAATTTTTACACATTTTTGGGACCATTGTCATTTTCACAGCAAAAAGTGCTATAAAAATGCATTGATTACTGTGAAAATGACAATTGCAGTTTGACCTCATATGTGTTTCTAACTGTAGGGGTGGGGCTGGACGTGTGGCGTCATTGATCACCTTTCCCTTTATCAGGGAACAGACGATCAATGACAGTGCCACTGTGAAGAACGGGGAAGGTGTGTTTACAGACACCTCTCCCCATTCTTCAGCTCCTGTGACCGACTTTGGCGTCGATCGGGTCCGCGGGTCCCGCGGCTGCGGTCACGGGGCTTTCGGAACGTGTCGCGGTTGCGACCCACAGCTCGGCACTTAAAGAGGACGTGCAGGTATGTGATTGTGCCCAGCCGCGCCATTCTGCCAACGTATATCGGCGTTAGGCGGTCCTTAAGTGGTTAAATAACAATGCTTCTCCCACCGCTAGCAACTCTGTAATTGGGGGACTGCTCTACAAAATCCACCCTCCTGGACTTATCCTGCATGGGGAGGAGCAGAGACTTTTCCTTTGGAAGCAACACACTCGTATCCATTCGGTCATACCTCTCCAGCAGAAAACGTTGAGGTCTTCTTGAATGAAGTTAGGCCCACACAACTGGAATTGCTACAATCATAGGGCCTAGGGTCGGCATGATCTGTGTAAAAGACCCCAACAATGGGGCACTATTCCTCCCACTGACACCAATAATGGGGCATTTTCTGCTCTCACTGGCCACAGTCCGGCCCCCTCAAAGTCTGAAGGACAGTAAACTGCCCCTTTGTTTAGAAAGTTTGGAGACCCTTAAAATTGATGAATAGGAACATTGCAACCCAATGAAACATCAGAATATTGCAGGTATTATCGTCTCCATACTGTGCAGGACATTGCGGGGAACCCCTCTAGCAGACATTATTGTGTCCATACTGTGCAGGACATAGCGGGGAACCCCTCTAGCAGACATTATTGTGTCCATACTGTGCAGGACATAGCGGGGAACCCCTCTAGCAGACATTATTGTGTCCATACTGTGCAGGACATAGTGGTGAACCCCTCTAGCAGACATTATCGTGTCCATACTGTGCAGGACATAGCGGGGAACCCCTCTAGTAGACATTATTGTGTCCATACTGTGCAGGACATAGCGGGGAACCCCTCTAGCAGACATTATTGTGTCCATACTGTGCAGGACATAGCGGGGAACCCCTCTAGCAGACATTATTGTGTCCATACTGTGCAGGACATAGCGGGGAACCCCTCTAGCAGACATTATTGTGTCCATACTGTGCAGGACATAGCGGGGAACCCCTCTAGCAGACATTATTGTGGCCATACTGTGCAGGACATAGTGGTGAACCCCTCTAGCAGACATTATTGTGTCCATACTGTGCAGGACATAGCGGGGAACCCCTCTAGCAGACATTATTGTGGCCATACTGTGCAGGACATAGCGGGGAACCCCTCTAGCAGACATTATTGTGTCCATACTGTGCAGGACATAGCGGGGAACCCCTCCAGCAGACATTATTGTGTCCATACTGTGCAGGACATAGCGGGGAACCCCTCCAGCAGACATTATTGTGTCCATACTGTGCAGGACATAGCGGGGAACCCCTCTAGCAGACATTATTGTGTCCATACTGTGCAGGACATAGCGGGGAACCCCTCTAGCAGACATTATTGTGTCCATACTGTGCAGGACATAGCGGGGAACCCCTCCAGCAGACATTATTGTGTCCATACTGTGCAGGACATAGCGGGGAACCCCTCCAGCAGACATTATTGTGTCCATACTGTGCAGGACATAGCGGGGAACCCCTCCAGCAGACATTATTGTGTCCATACTGTGCAGGACATAGCGGGGAACCCCTCTAGCAGACATTATTGTGTCCATACTGTGCAGGACATAGTGGTGAACCCCTCTAGCAGACATTATCGTGTCCATACTGTGCAGGACATAGCGGGGAACCCCTCTAGTAGACATTATTGTGTCCATACTGTGCAGGACATAGCGGGGAACCCCTCTAGCAGACATTATTGTGTCCATACTGTGCAGGACATAGCGGGGAACCCCTCCAGCAGACATTATTGTGTCCATACTGTGCAGGACATAGCGGGGAACCCCTTTAGAAGACATTATTGTGTCCATACTGTGCAGGACATAGTGGGGAACCCCTCCAGCAGACATTATTGTGTCCATACTGTGCAGGACATAGCGGGGAACCCCTCTAGCAGACATTATTGTGTCCATACTGTGCAGGACATAGCGGGGAACCTCTATTAAATATTATTGTGTCCATACTGTGCAGGACATAGCGGGGAACCCTTCTAGCGACATTATTGTGTCCATACTGTGCAGGACATAGCAGAGAACCTCTAACAGACATTATTGGGTCCATACTGTGCAGGACATAGCGAGGAACCCCTCTAGTGCTATTATTGTGTCCATACTGTGCAGGACATAGCAGAGAACCTCTAGCAGACATTGCTGTACCTGTACTATGAAGTACTCAGTAGAAAGCACACATGGCAGAGTCACACTGCAGCCACATGACCAAAGAAGTCCTCCAGCACCACAGAGCTGTGTAGCCAGAGCGGCGCCGGAAGTGTGCTCTCCTCCCCGGCTCTCCTTCCTGTGTGCTGTGTCTTGCTGTGAGTTTCTCTTCAGCTTCCGGCGGCGCCATCACCACAGCCTGGAACATGCCGACCGGAGACTACGAGTGAGTATACCGGGGAGGGGGATTCTGACATGCGGGACATATCGTGGAAGGTGACGTCGGAGGTATACTGACCGGGGGAGGGTTGTGATGGGGTTTGGTTAGGGTGATGCAGGTGGTTGGTGGGGGTGATGGAGAGAAGTATGGCTGTGATGGTGGGGGAGGTTATGGTAGGGAGGGATGGTGGCGCTGATAATGGTGGGGGGAGGGGGTAATATGGAAGGGGGTGGGAGGATTGCACAGTATTGATGATGATGAGTGTTGTAATTGTTGAGGGGGTGATACTGGGGGGCACAGTAGTATTGGGGATGATAGTGATGAGTAATAATAGTGGAT
The DNA here is from genome assembly GCF_905171775.1 of Rana temporaria. NCBI lineage: Eukaryota > Metazoa > Chordata > Amphibia > Anura > Ranidae > Rana > Rana temporaria. The sequence goes on along the minus strand of NC_053491.1, from coordinate 436,751,256 downwards.
GAGGGGGGATGGTAGAGATGAGTATGGCCAGGATGATTGGGGGGGGGGGGGGGGGGCAGGTAGGGTTGATGGTGCCAATAGTGGTGGTTACAGTAGTATTGAAAAATAATGGGGTTAATAGTACTGAGGGTGGTAGTGATTGTGTGCTAGTGGAGGGTGATGAGCGTTTGTATGGAGGTGGTAGTGATAGAGATGAGTATGGCCAGGATGATGGTGCCGGTAGTGGTGGTTACAGTTGTTCTGGGGATGATGGGGTTAATGGTACTTAGGGGTAGTAATGATGGGGGGGTGATGTAGTGGTGGAAATGAAAGACCATTAGTGATGGGGGATGATGAGCGTTGTAATAGGGCATGTGGGGTTGATGGGTACTGTAGTGGTGTACATGATGGGGGTACTTGTGATGAGTACAGTAGTTATGGGTGGTATTGGTTGGGCTTGAGAGTGTGATATTGGTGGGTACAGTAGTACTGAATATGCTAGATGGAGGGGTTAAGGAGGTTGGGTGGTAAAGGTGAGTATGGTAGGAATAATGGGGGAGGCTGGGGCTAGTAGGGTTGATGGAGATGGTAGTGATGAGTGCACTAGTGAAAGGGATGGTGGAGGAGAGGAATGGAATTAGTAGTGATGGGTATGACTGGGATGATGAACAATGTTATGGTTGGGGCAGGTGAAGTTGATGGAGTGCTAGCAATGGATACGGTAGTGGTGGACATGAAGTGGGTGGTTTCAATGACTAAAGAAGTTATGGGTGGGGGTGATGTAGGTGATAATATTGTGTACAGTAGTACTGGAGATCATGGGGGTGGTAGTGGTGGGTACAGTAGTAATGGGGGGGTTTTGGTTACAGTGGCAATTGTGGTGGGTACACTAGTGATGGAGGGGGGGGGGGGGGGGAGTGGTGGGTGCAGTAGTGATGGGGGGGGGGGTATTGGTGGGTACAGTAGTGATTTTGGCGATAGTGGTGGGTACAGTAGTGGTAGGTATTGTGGGTACAGTAGTGATTGTGGTGGGTACAGCAGTGATGGGGGTGGTAGGGGTAGGTATTGTGGTGGGTACAGTAGTAATGGGGGTGGTAGTTGTGGGTACAAGTAGTGATTGCGGTGGTATTGGTGGGTACAGTAGTGATTGTGGTGGGTACAGTAGTGATGGAGGTGGTAGGTATTGTGGCTACAGTAGTGTTGGGGGTGGTAGTGGTGATGGGTACAGTAGTAATGGGGGTGGTTTTGGTTACAGTAGCAATTGTGGTGGGTACACTAGTGATGGGGGGGTTAGTGGTGGGTACAGTAGTGATTGTGGCGATAGTGGTGGGTACAATAGTGATGGGTGTAGTAGGTATTGTGGTGGGTACAGTAGTAATGGGGGTGGTAGTGGTGGCTACACTAGTGATTGTGGTGGTATTAGTGGGTACAGTAGTGATTGTGGTGGTATTGGTGGGTACAGTAGTGATTGTGGTAGGGGTAGGTATTGTGGTGGGTACAATAGTAGTGATGGGGTGGTAGTGGTGGGTACAGTAGTAATGGTAGTGGTGGGTACAAGTAGTGATTGTGGTGGTATTGGTGGGTACAGTAGGTATTGTGGTGGCTACAGTAGTGATGGGGGTGGTAGTGGTGGGTACAGTAGTGATTGTGGTGGTATTAGTGGGTACAGTAGTGATTGTGGTGGTATTAGTGGGTACAGTAGTGATTGTGGTGGGTACAACAGTGATGGGGGTGGTAGAGGTAGGTATTGTGGTGTGTACAGTACTAGTAATGGGGGTGGTAGTGGTGGGTACAGTAGTGGTGGGTACAAGTAGTGATTGTGGTGGTATTGGTGGGTGCAGTAGGTATTGTAGTGGCTACAGTAGTGATGGGGGTGGTAGTGGTGGGTACAGTAGTGATTGTGGTGGTATTAGTGGGTACAGTAGTGATTGTGGTGGTATTAGTGGGTACAGTAGTGATTGTGGTGGGTACAACAGTGATGGGGGTGGTAGAGGTAGGTATTGTGGTGTGTACAGTACTAGTAATGGGGGTGGTAGTGGTGGGTACAGTAGTGGTGGGTACAAGTAGTGATTGTGGTGGTATTGGTGGGTGCAGTAGGTATTGTAGTGGCTACAGTAGTGATGGGGGTGGTAGTGGTGGGTACAGTAGTGATTGTGGTGGTATTAGTGGGTACAGTAGTGATTGTGGTGGTATTAGTGGGTACAGTAGTGATTGTGGTGGGTACAACAGTGATGGGGGTGGTAGAGGTAGGTATTGTGGTGTGTACAGTACTAGTAATGGGGGTGGTAGTGGTGGGTACAGTAGTGGTGGGTACAAGTAGTGATTGTGGTGGTATTGGTGGGTGCAGTAGGTATTGTAGTGGCTACAGTAGTGATGGGGGTGGTAGTGGTGGCTACAGTAGTGATGGGGGTGGTAGTGGTGGCTACAGTAGTATATGAGGGTAATAAAGTGTAGAAAAGAATGGGGGCAAAGGGACCAGGGACAGTGGCTGATGCTGACCCTATAGCAATCCCTACGCCCTAGGGTTGATGGACTGACTATCTTGGTACGATAAAAACACATACATAATACGTAAAAGGAAAATGTAGTACATATAAAATTATACAATTAAATACATTGTTAAAATTGAAAAACAGAAGCTCAGGGTGCCCCCGGGGTAAAATTAAGGCCGGGTTCACACCTATGCGAATTGAGTGCGGCTTAAACTGCATCCAATTCGTAGAACATTTCTAAATACATTAATTTCAATGAGGCTGGTTCACATATGTGCAATTCATTCGCACTGCGCATTGCCGAAAAAAACGTGTGCGTTTTCTAGGCATTGCGGTGCAATTTCAAGCTCATTATCTTCTATGGGCACGCATCTGATTCGCAGATGTGTTCATTTCTCATCAGGATTTCTCTCATTCTACTCAATACACTTCCCCCCTCCCCTCTCCCAGATCTCCAAATTCGCAGCTAAAACAGAGATGATCTGCAGAACAGTTCTCTTAGACCCCATTCACACCTGAGTGTTTTGTAGCTTGAAGCCTGAAGCTACAAAACGCTGGAGGGGAAAAAAATCCATTATTCTCTATGGAGATGGTTCACATCTCCACTCCAAAACGCCTGAAGCCAGAAGTTCAAAAACGCCTGAAGCTCACACAAGTTCTGGGACTTTTTTTTTTAGGCAGATTTGGGCGTTTTTCTGTTTTTAACATTGATGGCCTTAGACCTGTCCAAATTCGCGACAAAACCCGAAAAAAAAAAAAAGGGTAAAAAAAACACAGTCAAAATCGCGGCAAAACGCTACGCTCAGGTGTGAATGCAGCCTTATCTTTTTGCAGAGATAACGCTGGAATTCGCATCGCTCCGGCCTAAAGGCTGTAGTGATGGGGATGATGAGCGTTGTAATGATTGGGGCAGGTGGGATTGATAAGGAAGGGTACAATAGTGGTGGACATGATGGGGGTGGTTGTGATGAGTAAAGTAGTTATGGGTATAACTGGGATGATATGGCGGGTAATGGGTGGGGTTGGTGTTCTTGAGGGGGTGATACTGGTGGGTTCAGTAGTACAGGGGGTGGTAGTGATGTTAGAGATAATGGGGGAGGATGTGTCGGGTAGGTTTGTTGGGGCTGATAGTGGTGGGTAAAGTAATACTGGGGATAATGGAGTTCATACTGATGGGTACAGTAATGGCGAGACTGATGGAGTGGTAGTGGAGGATGAGCATTGTAATGATTTGGGGCAGTTGGGTTAATTGCTCAACCTCATCTCCATAGCTCCTCCTCCATTTCCATAGCTCCTCCTCCATTTCCATAGCTCCTTCATTTCCGTAGCCCCTCCTTCATTTCCATAGCCCCTCCTTCATTTCCATAGCCCCTCCTTCATTTCCATAGCCCCTCCTTCATTTCCATAGCCCCTCCTCCATTTCCATAGCTCCTCCTCCATTTCCATAGCTCCTCCTCCATTTCCATAGCTCCTCCTCCATTTCCATAGCTCCTCCTTATGCACAGGAAGTTATCAGCTCTCACGATTTCTGGCAATATTAATAGATATTTTTTGCACTCATTGAACAGAGCTTGAAAACCCCCTTTCAATGGTATATTTTACAGACCAAAATGGAGTAAATAGGAGTAGTTCATTGTTTTGGTTTACATGCACTTTTAATGCTGCTGCTGATTGCTGTAGTAGTTTGGCCGTTGACTTCTGCAGGCGGGAGAGAGGCGCAGTTTGAGTAGTCATGGATGGATGAGATAAGAGGAGCTGACAGAAGTAGATCATGCTGACTATGATAGTGGGAATTGTGGCTGCTGGCAGACAAGGCGGAACATATTTTTTTTTCCTTTTAGTCCTTGTTCACATGATCTTCGGCTTGTGTAAGAGAAGTGTGAGCAGCAAGCTTTCACAGTGCTTACGGCATACTTGATAAAGTCTTTAAAGCACCATTCACTCCAAGATTGGGAATTGTAAATACAGATCTTGTTGGGAGTGCTGACTGTCAATTTAAAGGGGTTGTAAAGGTAAAAAAATGTTTTCCTAAATAGCTTCCTTTACCTTAGTGCAGTCCTCCTTCACTTACCTCATCCTTCCATTTTGCTTTTAAATGTCTTTATTTCCTCTGAGAAATCCTCACTTCCTGTTCTTCTGTCTGTAACTCCACACAGTAATGCGAGGCTTTCTTCCTGGTGTGGAGAAAGCCTCTTGAGGGGGCGAGCAGGAGGGTCAGGACACTCTCTACTTTGCAGATAGAGAAAGGAGCTGTGTGTTGGGCATCCTGACACTCCTGCTCGCCCCCTCAAGAGGCTTTCTCCACACCAGGGAGAAAGCCTTGCATTACTGTGTGGAGTTACAGACAGAGGAACAGGAAGTGAGACATGTTCGCTATCTATTTACTCGGTGTATCATGTTTCATATTTTGGGTTTAAATTGCACACACTCGTGGAATGGCAAAAAAATGAAGATGCCTACAAATCTCCATAGGCGACGCATCAAAAAAATTATTATTATTTTTTTTACAGGCTACCAGTTTAGAGTTAGAGGAGATCTAGTGCTATAATTATTGCTCTTGCTATAATGTTCATGCCAATACCTCACTTGTGTGGTTCCAACACCATTTACATATGTGGTGTGACTTACATATGTATTTGCCACTTCACAGGTGATTGGGGGGCGCTTTAAAAAAATAATAATGTATTATTTTTTTTTATTTTTTTTACACTGTACCTTTAAAAAAAAAAAAAAAAAAATGTTAAAACTTTTATTGCCATCTCAAGAAATGTAAACATCCCTTGCAATAACAATACAGCATGACAGCTCTTTAACCACTTTCCAACCACCCCATAGCAGATGTACTGCTACAGGGCCGCTGTTCTGTGCGCAGAATCACGTGTGTGTGTGTGTGATTCTGCACATCCACCTGCAGGGGGCGTGCCGCTATTGCTGTGATTACTCGCAGCAGAAGCCGATCTGTGGGTGCCGGGCAATGGATATCCGCCAGCACCCACCGATCGCCAGGCAGAGACCCAGAATGGAGCTCTGCCTATGTAAACAAGGCGGAGCTCTGTTCTGAAATGTTATGGATTTTATGTCCCCGCAAAGCAGGGAATACAATCTATCATTTCCCTTAGTAAAAGCACCTCACACTGTGCACCTAAACACTGGCTAGGCACACGGTTAACCCTTTGATTGCCCGTTCCCAGACAGTGTCATTAGTACAGTGACAGTACATATTTCTAGCACTGATCACAAAAAGTGTCGGATTGTCCCCCGCAATATCGCAAGTCACGCTAGAAGTCACCGATTGCTGCCATTACTAGTATATAAAAAAAAATCCAGTATATATCTCATAGTTTTTAGGCGCTATAACTTTTGCACAAACCAATCAACATATGCTTATTGGGATTTTTTTTAACCAAATATATGTAGCAGAATACATATTGGCCTAAATTTATCAATAAATTTGATTTTTTTTTTTTTTATATTGGATATGTTTTATAGCAGTAAGTAAAGAAATGTATACATTTTATTTAACATTTTTAGATTTTTTTGTTTATAGTGCAAATAACGCAGAGGTGATCAAATACTACCAAAAGAAAGCTCTATTTGTGGGGAAAAGGGACATCAATTTTATTTGGGTGCAGCGTCGCACGACCATCAAATTGTCAGTTAAAGTAACGGAGTGTCGTATCGTAAAAAATGGCCTGGTCATTAGCGGGCTAAATCTTTCGGAGTTCACGTAGATATGGAGAGAATGAGGTCTGTAAGACCCCGCATCTCTCCTCTACAATGGAATCCAAAAATAAATAAAAAATGACGTTAATCTTGTGCTTTAAAAAAAAAAACTTGACCTCCGTAAGGTTTATCCCCCCTCCCCCCCTTCATGACCAGGCGATACGGCACTGCATTAATTTAACTGACAATTACACGGTTGTGCGACGCTGTACCCAAATAAAACCCGAAGTCCGTCTCCCCACAAAAAGAGCTTTATTTTGGTGGTATTTAATCACCTGCGATTTTTTTATTATTATTTTTGCGCTATAAAAAAAAGACCTATTTTGGGAAAAAACAAAAACAGGGATGTACATATCGGGGATCCTCACTCTCAGCGTGGCGGCACTAAAGAGAAGTTCTGCAGAGAGGCAGTAAAAACCAGAGCAGGCCACCGCTGTAATATGAAGGTGTGCCATTGTGTTGGTTTCTGGAGAGGAAAATATAACAAGATTCGTGTATTTGCCTAAATTGTAAATTGTCATGCAGGAGCTGGAGGTTGAGATCAGGCTTGTGGTGGCCACGCCTGCACTGTATGCTGGTGACAGTGATGTGGGATTACACAAGGGAACAGTCCTCAGTTTGGGGTCATCAGTACAGTAATGTTTGCTTCTCTTTTGTTCTCATTGAATAATTCTTACCTTCTTCCTTTCACAGTTCCAAGCCCAGCTGGGCTGACCAGGTGGAAGAAGAGGGAGAAGATGTGGAGCCCTTAAGTCCAGCAATAAGCCAACCTATAAGTAAAGCTAAAGCTCCAGTTGTTGTGAAGGAGCCTCTCGGTGACAGTAAGTAGGATTTATGTGTACAAAGTATCACTCAGTTGCAGGCCGCTGTCTCTTGGGCACACTGTTTATGCTGTTTTCTTTATTTTCTGTAGTTGTCCTAGACACCCCGCGTGAGGTTATCAATGGAAATCTAAAGATTGTCACAGAATACAAGCTGGATGAAAATGACAAGAAAATTAAGGTAAATGTACTTTGGCACTTGTGGGAGAGGTTTCCGTTGTTTTGAGTTGAGAAGAACTGCAATAGGAAATAGATTTTCTGCCGTGCTTTACTCCATGGCTGGTTCCTTCACCACCTGTTTTCCCGTAGTTATACCCTTCACAGTGTGGCGTTTGAAATCCTATTAATGGTTTCAGAGAATGGATAGTGTGGTGGTCTGCATTAGTAAGCTCTGTAGTTGGCTCTGCCCCACCCCCCCCGCCCAAGGACAAAGGTGTGTGCCATCTGTGTAGGCACTGCACTAGTGTCTTAGCTAGAACCTTCTACCACCGTAGAGCCTTGTCCTACATTCCTGCTGCCCCAGTTTTCTGCAGGTTACCCTAAAAATGTCTCTTCATACTTCCATCTCCTTCACGATATATCTATCCACTGTTCTCTTTCCCCAATTGAGAGCCAAGGATGTTCTCCCTCCCCCTTTTGGTTTCTGTATTGTTAACACCAGCTTCAACCCCCCCCCCCCCCCCCCCCTCGCCATCCGTTTCCATAGCCCCGTCTCCATTATCTCCTTCTATTCCACACCACCACCTCCTATGCATTCAGCCTCTTAGTACCTGCTACCGTCCCACCACTCCCTCACCATCAGTTTCCAGAGCATGACTCTATTATCGGCTTCTGTTCTACAATACCACCTCCTATGCATCCAGCCTCTTTGCATCTGTTACCGTCCCCCCTACCTTTCACCATCAGTTTTCATAGCCTGGACTCCATTGTCTCCTTCTCTTCCACACCACCACCTCCTATGCACCCAGATTCTTAGCATCTGCTACCGTCCCGCCACCCCCTCAGTTTCCATAGTCCGACTCCATTATCTCCTTCTATTACACACCACCACCTCCTATGCACTCGGCCTCTTGGCATCTGCTACTGCCCCACAACCCCCTCACCATCAATTTCCAGATTCTGACTCCATTATCAGCTTTTATTCCACAACACCGCCTCTTATGCACCCAGTCTCTTGTATCCTCTACTGTCCTTCCTACCTTTCACCATCAGTTTCCATAGTCTCACTCCATCATCCGCTCAAATCCCCCCAACTTCTCTCTCTCATATTTAGCCTCTATCCACCTCCATATAACAGCAGTTACTATACTAGCAGTTACTATTACACTCCACCACCACTTCCTGTTCCCCACCCCCTCTTCAGCTGTAAATTTGGAGGATGAAATTCTACTCAGTGGCTGCGGTTGTGGAGGTCAATGAGGGCCTATTGTAAAGTATATTTACTGCTCCTCAAAATATATAAAGGATAAGTTCACCCCTGGGAACATGTAACATGTTCCCAATGCTGCAGCCACTGTGGAGCGCCGTGGTAGTTCATTGATTCTTCCTGTCAGTGTATCTGCTTGCCTGTACAGGATGTACTGGGTACACAGACCTGCATGGCACCAGCGATCAGCAGATGCTTTACAGGTTCCAGCAAAAAAAATCCACATTTTTTTTTACCTGGAAAAAAAGGTGCGTTTTTTTTTTTTATTCATTTTTTTTTTAAGTTAACTCATCCTTTAAATAAATGACCATAGCTTGGCCATGGGTACACTTTGTTAGGTATTTTGGTATACGGAGATACCCCTGAAGGGTTAGGGAACCTGCTTCCACTCCCACATCACTTCTTTGCACATATTTTCTGTTATAATAAATCCGGTTTCCAATTCAATCCAAGAGATTTTCCATCTTGCTTCCAAACAGACCCGTATCTCCTACATTTCTCCATGCACCAAGCTAGGTTTAACAGTCTTTTTTAAATATGTACCGTATATCTTTATTATTGAAATGTCAGATCTGAGCATTGAGTATCACTGCAGGTGGAATCTGAATTTGTAGCCCCTGTTAAGTGTTGGGACTCCCATTGGATCCTACTGAATTTTTACCTTTGCTTGTTTTTTTGCAGATTGTGCGAACATTCAAGGTTGAAACCCTCAAAGCTTCAAAAGTTGTGGCTAGGAGAAAGGTGAGATGACCTAGGCATGTACTGCATTGAAATCCCACACACATACTGAAAATTTTCTTAGGCTTGTATAGACAGATGCGGATACAGAAGAGCAGATCATGCCAGTGGTTTTCGGATGGCACACGACCATACTCCGAGAAAGGGTTAAAACCGCCTGCAATGCGCCTTTGCGGTATAGCCGCGGTGTCATATTGATTCCAATGGGCAGGAGCGGTATACACACTACTCCAAAGATGCAGCTAGCAGGACTTTTTTTACCGTCCTTCTAGCGCAACGCTCCAGTGTGAAAGCCCTCGGGGCCTTTCACACTGGAGACACAGCAGCAGCTGTTTAGGTTCGGTTTGCAGGTGCTATTTTTAGCACAATAGCGCCTGCAAACCGCTCCAGTGTGAAAGGGGTCTAAGTGTTTAGCACGGATTTCATTTATTTTAATAAACTGTTAAGCAGTTTTACACGGTGTGGCTGTTTTATCTTTCCTTCATTGGCTTTACTATGGAGTAAACTTTACCATCAGCCATGACAGTACCACCACCTGCAATATAATAGAGAAAGCTGATTGGATCTTCTATACTTGCATATCACGCCTGTCTAGACCCTTATAATTTGGAGTCTAGACCTCTGGTAAGGAGGCATTTTATATTCATATCGGTGGAGGTGCACTTGGGTGATGAAAACGCACATCAATTATACTCCTTGTGACTGGATGTTCATCAAGGAATTCATCGGCACTATTCAGAACAGCACAAGTTGTTCACCCTTTATGGACACTTGTCTATTCAATATCTATGTTTAGTGTGGCAACATTTTTTATTGTTTCACGCTTGTTCCCAGCCTACATTTTTGATCTTTCAGCCATAAATGGTGTCATACCTTTCTGGCTGTTACCTTGTCCATACAGGGTAATGACTGTGTGCCTTCACCCTGTTCACTATTGAACTAGTAACAGCACGCTTCTGGATCTTCAAGAGGATGTGACCTCCTGACGGTGTTCCAGTCTAGCAGCCAATTTGCAAGACCTGAGCACTACTATATTACCAAGGAAGAGATGTCATCACTCCCGCTGGTCACTGACTCGAGATTTTAGTACATTGTGATGGATAGAGGTGCAGAGAGGTAGTGCAGATAAGCTGCGTAATACTGGGTCGGGCTCCTCTTTGTAGAGACGCTCTCGCTATGTCCTGCAAGCCAACGTTGGTTTACAAGCGTTTGTTGAAATAAAATTAACATTATAGCCCAGCTGATTGTAAATTCGATATTGTAAACAAAGAGAAACATTGAAAAAAGTGTTACTTTCACAGGGAGATGTTCTGTGAAATGATGTTAATGTCTCTGCATTTTTGTTTTTGTTTAGAACTTGAAAAAGTTTGGAAATTCAGAATTTGACCCACCCGGACCAAATGTGGCCACCACAACAGTCAGCGACGATGTACTGATGACATTTATCACAAACAAGGAGGTGAGCTGCCCTTGCTGCAAAACTGATTGCTTGGGTACACTGACCTGGAACATGCATGGGCATTTTCAAGTGTCTACCCCAAGTGTCAGTACTGACAGGTTCTCTTTAAATCTGAATGGGGGACAAAACAGCAGCACAACAATTCCAGTGCAACTTTATTGATCTTGGCTAAGCCAAGGACCAGGCATTTGCCCCCAGAGGGTGTGACTGACAGTGCACTCAGAGGAGAGGCTGCAGAATTAAAGTGGTTTAAAAAAATAATAATTAAATAACACGTTATACTTACCTGTTCTGTGCAATCGCTTTGCACAGAGCTGCCCTGATCCTTTTTTTCTGAGTTGCCCTGCAGGCGCTCCAGGCCCCTCCTCTTCATTGGGTGCCTCCATAAAAAGCCGCTTTCCATTGGGGCACCCATATGAGCTTGCTCCTGAGTCCTGCGTCTATTGACAGACAGCGGGACTTGGCTCCCGTGTCCCTGGGTTTGATTGACAGCAGCGGAAGCCAATGGCTCCTGCTGCCATCAATCTGTCCAATGAGGAGAGAGTGGTTGGAGCCACTGCGCTCGTGCACATTGCTGGATCAGATCGGGCTTAGATAATAAAAGGGGGGGTCTGGGGGGAATCGCAGAACAGGTCATTCACCTTAATCCATAGAATGCATTAAGGGGAAAAACCTTGAGGCTTTACAACCACTTTAAAAATGGAGGCATTCATATACTTATACATTTCAAACTAACTCTACGTCATAACCTTTCTGTCCTGGATTATGCTCTGGGTCACACTGAATGCGGCTTTGAAATCGTGCTTCACTTGAAATTGCACAATTTCAAAGACGCAGGTCAGTGCTAGTTGGGTCAGTGCTAGTTGGGTCAGTGCTAGTTGGGTCAGTGCTAGTTGGGTCAGTGCTAGTTGGGTCAGTGCTAGTTGGGTCAGTGCTAGTTGAGTCAGTGCTAGTTGAGTCAGTGCTAGTTGAGTCAGTGCTAGTTGAGTCAGTGCTAGTTGAGTCAGTGCATTCTCAAATCTTTTTTTTTTTTTTTTTTTTTTTTCCCAATTAGTATTTTTTCTTTCACTTTAACTTTACAGCAATATGAAAGCAGATCTTCACCATAGAAAGGAAAAAATTAAGTCAACAGCTACCAATACTGGGTCCCCGGCACCAGTATGTTTGTGGGAAGCTGGTTGTGACTCCTTGCGGCTTCCCACTGCCGCGCTGTGCTTTGTGCATGGTCCCTGTGATGTGTCCCAGAAGGTTGCAGGAAAGAGAGGGGGCCTAGGTGATCCGAGCGGAAATGGGAGCGGGTACCTTTTTTAAAACGAGGTACCCGCTCCACCAAAAATATAATGTGCCATATAGAGGAGGCGGTGGAAGAGGACATAAATCAGAACTTCCCCTTTAAGTGGTAGTTCTGCTTTTTTCTGTGAACCACAAAACTCCTCAATATGTAAGGAAAAGGGGAGGTGTTTGTAGTTTTAAATCTGGATAGCAGCTCCAGGGGACAATGCTGCTGCTCTATAGGTACAGTAAGTGTGCAGCTGGCAGGATCAACAGGTTAAAAAAAAAAAAGTGAAAACTAAAGCAGCCAACACATCTAGGGATTGGTAAACTGCAGTCTGTTAGATTTTTATTCTGGGGTTTAATAGTTTCATCCTGAAGCTTGCCAATTTGTGGCGGCTGTATTTTCATAAGGTTGGGTAATAGAATTGCAGTAACACGTGCAGAGAATTACTTTTTATTTTTATTTTAAACTGAACCAAACTGTCTCAATCAAGATGGCCTATATTTTTTGTCCTTTTGCTGCTAGCGTTGGTCATAAGATAAATTGGTATATTGTTTTTACTTTTTTTAATCAATGTTTTTATTTTATTTTTACGTTTCTTTAGTTGCTTCCTAGTTCTTGGCCAAAATTATGTAATTCCCAGGATGGGAGGAGGGGCTTGGCTAAGCACACCCTCCTGCCAGAATGTCTGAGCTAAGGGCAGATGGATTCATGGAAGAAATTTCTTCATGAATCACCTGCCCTTACTCAAGAACGCAGCTGCTAGAAATGTTAAGGGGTGTTTTTCAAAATGATTTCTCAACAAAAAGACATGGAAGGTTGAGTTTGCTTTGAATATTAAATATTATAATTCAGTTTTTGGTGCTCGTATGCGGTTTAGTTCCACTTTACAGGAACTTGTCATTAAAAATGGGAGCTACCATTGCTGACAGCCCATTAAAAAAAAAAAGTTTGAATTTACAAGTGGAGGGTTTAGAAATGGACGCCAACTTTTCTCAGATTACGTTTTTTTTTTTTTTTTTTAATGGGTTAGTAGGTTAGGTTGGTAAATGACACACATGCAAGGCGCAGGTTTCCTATAATGACCTAGCAGGTTAGGAGTTTGGGTTATGTAAATAACTCTTCTTGATGTTCTGCTAATTTTCCAGGATCTGAATAACGAGGCGGAGGAAGACCCCATGAACAAGCTGAAGGGTCAGAAGATCGTGTCTTGTAGAATTTGTAAGGGAGACCATTGGACCACGAGGTGTCCATACAAAGACACTCTGGGTCCCATGCAGAAGGAGCTGGCTGAGCAGCTGGGTCTGTCCACAGCGGACAAGGAGAAAGTGCCCGGGACCGGAGGTCAGTACTGTCAGTTAATAAAAGACTGAAGGATATATTATGACAATCATATGTGCTGATCATGGAATATATTTCCTTCACAGAACCGGAACCAGCTCAGGCTCCCGTTAGCAAAACAGGAAAATACGTTCCTCCCAGTCTGAGAGATGGAGCGACCCGAAGGGGAGAGTCCATGCAACCTAACCGTAGAGGTAAGATGCCGGATAATGCCCGCAATGGGGATGGGCTAGTGATGTCGCAAAGGTATCTGGTACGGTACCAGTGAGTTTACTCATTAGTGGCTTAAAAGGCTAGTAATGGCGATCTATACTGTGTGTGTGTGTATGTGTGTATATATATATATATATATATATATATATATATATATATATATATATATATATATTTATATTTATTATTTATACCTACATGAAAGCCTATAATAAAGCTTACCTGTAGATACAGTAATTATCTCCTAATCGTGCACTGTTTGGGAGATATTTACTTTAGAAGCATAGGTGATGTCACCGGCGCACTGCGCTGTCAATAGACAGCGTGCTGTCCATAGAGCCGTGTCACCGACGCGCATGCTTCGTGTCGGCCAGTTAAGCCCACCCGCCAACCAGAAGGAAGACTGGGTGAAGATGGAAGCCCTGTTAGCGGTGACAGCATGCCACCAGAGGGCTTCGTTAGTCTTTCAGAATGTGCTAGTATGTGGTGCAATTTGCAGGGAGAAGAGTTTTTATTTGTTGCGGTTTGCTACCTCTTTAAACACACTGCTCTACTAAGTTCTAAAATAAGTTGGAAAAGAAGATCACAGTTCAAAAATGACAGTTTTAGTTTTTAAATAACAAATCTATTTATATAAAATTGTATTATATTTGACTTTTAAATTAATAACATGAATATGAATTTATTTTTGGCCAGTAGCGCAAAAAAAAAGCTCAAGAAAAATGCATCCCTTTAAATTCTATGTATGTCTTCACACTGGTCCATTGCACTTCCTTGTGGTGCTAAAAATCTTGCTTAGTGCATTTTTGGTCAGTTAAATAAACCGCACTTCCCCGTTGAAATGCATTGAAAAAAACAGCAAGAATGCATCAATACTGAACCTCTGTTGCGTTTTTTGAGTCGCATGACCTATGAAAAATAAAACCATAAGCACAAATTTGCATGCGCTTTTGGTACCATTATTGGCACCTTTTTCTTATTGGCCACCAAAATTTCGGTCCATCTCTACTAAAATTTCGTGGTCACAAATGGCTCTCAAGTTCTTTTACATCCTATATACCAGGTTTTAATTTGGGGACAATTTTGAATGCTTCTGCTGTAACCCTCTGCTCTTCTATATCTTTTCCACAGCCGATGACAACGCTACCATCCGTGTCACCAACTTATCTGAAGATACCCGGGAAACTGACTTGCAAGAGCTCTTCAGACCATTTGGATCCATCTCTAGAATCTACCTGGCTAAAGACAAGACTACTGGGCAATCCAAGGTAACCAATCCCATATGGAATGTTCTGTAGTCATCAGCTGCCCCGCGTGCGTTGATTCAGCTGAGGTTTGTGACCACTATAGCATAGGAAGCCACTGCTCATAAACCTGCAGTTTGTTGGTGCACGCCAGTGGTGCCCCTTAGCCCTTATGTGGAATAAAGAAACGGTCCACACTCTAATGACGTCAGTCTTTACCAAACTTTATTGTTCCAAGACAAGTTCACAGGAAGTCTGCCCAGACCAAGCCCAACTCCTGACATGTTTCACCCAGAAAGGCCTTGAATCATAGAGTTCTCTCTAATTTAAGTGGACCCTGACTCCCAAATACTCTTTTACATCTCAGTAATCCTCCCCCCTTCTTAACTACTTGCCGTCTGCCCGTAGCAGTTTTACTGCTACAGGGCGAGTTTCCAATGCAGAATTATATATATATATATATATATATACACACATACATACATACATACATACATACATACATACATACACGATTCTGCACCTGTAGGGGATGCGCCACTTCTGCTGTGATTATTCACAGTAGTATCATCTCTGCGGGTGCCAGCACTTGATGTCCTCCAGCACCCACCAATCATTGGTAAAATACACAGAACGGATCTCCCTATGTAAACAAGGCAGATCTCAATTATGACGAATCTTCTGGAGGTCAAGTGGTTAACCTAAGAAAGGCGACGACCGCCTTTTTTTTTTTTAATGGTCCATCCCACCTTTTTGTTTCCATTCTTGCCTAGGCAAGAATATCACCCTGCATCTATAGCCTTCTGGGATGTCCACATCGGATATCTCTGGACTCAGTTTAGAAGTACACAGCACTGGAGGAAGAAGGACCTTGCACCATTTCTGGGGGGAGGAGAGATTGTGAGGGGCTGAGTGAGAACCAGGACTAGACAGTTGGCTCCCGATGACAAAGAAAGGAAGATGGTCCCAGGACTCATGCTGCGGCACAGCAGGTCACAAGAGATCAATGCTGGATTTGCTGTAAAAAAAATAGTGGAACCTTGGATTACGAGCATAATCCGTTCCAGGAGAATGCTTGTAATTCAAGGCACTCACATATCAAAGCGAGTTTCCCCATAGAAGTCAATGGAAACTAAAATAATTAGTTCCGCGTTGACTTCTATGGCATGCAATATCACATGTGGCCAGAGGTGCGGGGGGGGGCACCGGAGAGCCTCGGAAAGGCTCGGGGACAGCTCGGCTGAACTTGGAAAGGCTTGGGAACGGAGTATTTCCCAATAGCTCTGGCGCCCCCCCCCCCCCCACCTATGGCCAAATGCGGTACTGCGTCACCGCTGCTGTGGCCTGAATCCTGCTCGTTTTGCGAGACAACACTCGCACACCAAGTCAGGATGTTCACACCAAAAAATGCTCGTATTGTGAAACACTTGTTAACCGCCTTACTCGCAGTCCGAGGTTTCACTGTAGTGGGGAAGGGTGTTGAAGTTCCTCTTTAAGCTCTTTCTAGGTAAAACCTGTCAGGTGGACGTCTCTTGATATTGTCCTAAAACGAGACATTTTGGTGAAGGCTAATGTCATTGGAGAGTGGGAGGTTTCTTTAAAATTTATGACCACCACAACATCTGCACACCCAACCACAATTTACAATCTTTAGCCTGCTCTTGGCATACATGTTCTCCAAATGAAGAGCTATTCCTATTGCCCATAGCAACCAATAAGCTCTGTGCTCTTGCAGTGTAGGTAAATGTAATGGAGCATGTTGTAGGTGTGGAGTAAAGCTCCCTTCTGATGCATTAATATCATTCTCTTCTCCCCCCCCCCCCCCCCCCAGGGATTTGCCTTCATCAGCTTCCACCGCAGAGAAGATGCCGCTCGGGCCATCGCTGGCGTTTCTGGCTTTGGTTATGATCACCTTATTCTCAATGTGGAATGGGCCAAGTATGTTCTTGTTGGTTTTTTTGTGTGTTTCTCCACTTTCTCTCATCTTTACTTTATTGCGAGTCACAAATGGAATTAGATCAGCAAGGCAGCTGCATGGGAAGTGGGCAGAACTTTTAAATGGGATTTAACAACTCTTGGCTTGAGAATATAGTGTACATGCCATGTGTGTGTATAATGATAAAGATATGAAAAATAGGACGAATAGGAAAGACGTTGGGTTTGACTTACTAAAGGCAAATAGACTGTGCACTTTACAAGTGCAATTGCCCCAGAGCTTAGTAAATGAGGTAAAGCTTCACTTTACAAAGAACATCCAATCACGTGCAAGGAAATGGGGGGAAAAAAACAGCATTTTTCCTTGCACATGATTGGCTGATGAAAGTCACCAGAGCTTCTGCTCATTTACTAAGCTCTGGAGTAACTGCCCTTGCAAAGTGCTCAGTCTATTTGCATTTAGTAAATTCATCCCAGTGTTTGCTGTCAACACATAAGTCTGAGCTTCCCAGAGCACATTTCACAATATTTCTTTGTTTCCTGTTGGGAAAGTTTTAAAGTGATAATGATTTTGTATCATAATAATAATTGACTGTGGCAAGCTGCAGAATATTACATTTTTGGGTTTAGTTACACTTTAATCCCCTTCCCTTTTTTAGTCTTCTGTGTCTAAACAAATTGGCCAGATTTTGTATTTTTTAGGGTTGTCCCGATACCACTTTTTTAGGACTGAGTACAAGTACCGATACTTTTTTTTCCAAGTACTCGCCAATACCGATACTTTTTTTTTCCAAGTACTCGCCGATACCGAATACCGATACTTTTTTTTAAATGTGTCCCCAAATGCAGCCATGTGTCCCCAAATGCAGCCATGCCCCCCCCCCCACAGATGCAGCCATGTCCCCCCCCCCCCCCCACAGATGCAGCCATGTCCCCCCCCCCCCCCACAGATGCAGCCATGTCCCCCCCCCCCCCAGATGCAGCCATGTCCCCCCCCCATATGCAGCCATGTCCCCCCCCCCCCATATGCAGCCATGTCCCCCCCCCCCATATGCAGCCATGTCCCCCCCCCCCCCCATATGCAGCCATGTCCCCCCCCCCCCCATATGCAGCCATGTCCCCCCCCCCCCCCATATGCAGCCATGTCCCCGTCCCGTCCCCCATATGCAGCCATGTCCCCCCCCCCCCATATGCAGCCATGTCCCCCCCCCATATGCAGCCATGTCCCCCTTACCTACATGCTGCCGCATCCCCGCTGCCGCCGCCGCTTAGTTAATACGGGCGGCGAACATTACAGCTTTCATTTGAATAGCTGTAGTCTTTCGTGCCGCGCTGCGTATAGACACTCCCCCTTGCTCGGGATTGGACAGTTCACCCGAGCAAGGGGGAGTGTCTATGCGCGGCGGGAAACACTACAGCTATTCAAATGAAAGCTGTAATGTTCCCCGCCCATATTAACCAAGTGGCGGCGGCAGCGGGGATGCGGCGTAGCGTTGGCGGGGGGGGGGGAGTATTCTATTTGGGTATCGGGGGCATTTGCGGGAGTACAAGTACTCCCGCAAATACTCAGAATCGGTCCCGATACTAGTATCGGTATCGGGACAGCCCTAGTATTTATAATAGAGCCTTTTATTGTGTCTGGCTTTCTTGTTATTATACAGGATTTATATAGCGCCAACAGTTTACACAGCGCTTTACAACTTGAGGGTAAACAGTACAAATACAACACAGCTTAATACAGTGGGAATCGGAGGGCCCTGCTCCTTGGAGCTTACAATCGAAGAGTTATTAGAACCCCAACATGCTTTACAGAGTGCCATGAATGCATCTTGTATTGAATGCGTATCTGTAAATTTTGAATAAATAACCCAAAAAAAGAAAACGCACTGTTTAATAAAACAAAAATATACCTATAAGCTAATAGTTTATCTTTCATGGTTTTTTTTTTTTCCACAGACCCTCAACCACCTGAGCCGAGCGGGGCATCGTATGATCAGAAGATGGAAACTATTTCTTATGTCTGCTTGTTGCTAATAAAATATTTGCACATTAAAGACTAGATTTATTTAGACAAACACATTTTACTTCTGCTTTTTACTGTTTCAGTACACCAGGTTAAATGGCTAAGGCAGCAATGCAGTCATCAGCACAGATAGAACCACAACTACGGTGAGTGGTTTTGAAAGGGAAGCCGGGCACAGCTGTCGCTTTGTGATAGAAAGTGTGCTTCAAAGGAGAGAAGGGAGGGTGGGCACTGCCCGTTTTATACTTTAGCTGTTCCCCAAACTATACTCCATGCTTTTTCATCCACTAAACTTATAATGGCCAACAAATCTTAAACGGCTGTATGCTGTTTGGAATGACTAAGCGCAAACATTTGCGCGAAACGCGTCTACCTCTTTGTCCCCTGCCCCCATCTGTCAGCCACTTGTCATATGAAGCTTCAATAAAAGGATTTTTGAAAGTGCAGCTTTCAGAATCATTTCCTTCTGTTCTATAATATTGGGTTGTATCTGTACAATAAGCCTGTAGTTTGCCCTAGGAGAAAATAATGTTTGCGTGACTCCACCCACTATCCTAAAATGACGGATAAACCCGTATATCTTAATTGTACAGTACACAACTCCAGTACTTGCAGTTTAAATGCTTCAAAACTGGTGGCTCCTGCTCTCTGTGCCGTTTCCATGATCTGGTCTTTCACAGGAAAAGTTAACAATGCACAGTTCAGTCTCCAGCCAGGGGGGGGGGGGGGGGGTACAGAGGAGTGCTTTCCATCCTAAGCTACAGGGCTGTGTGTTTTTATTGATGTACACAGTATACAGAGACATGACTCTAGTACCTGCATGTAATGGTGGCACCAAAGGATGCTGCAAGAGAAAGCCACCCTGAAACAAGAAAACCTGGGGCAGCAGTCCTGGCACCAGCTTAAAATATACAGGCAAAGGCTAAAAAGATGAAGAAGCTGCACAGTCAATAAGCTTTTACATCAGCTGGTGAAAGTGCTAAAAACAGGGTTTAGTATCAAAGACCTTCTGTGTCCCACAGTGGACTCCAAAAAATGATTTTGCTGGGAGTACTTTTTTTTCTCTGCTGTAGTTAACTGCTTCCCGACGGTTCCTGTGTATATATATATGCAGTGGCAGAATGACTCTGCGGTGCGAATCGCCGTATACATACTGCAGCTGCTTTAAGAGCCATAGCAGGCGCGTGCGCCCGTTGCACTACTGGGGACCCGATGCGCGCTGCCGGCCAAACGTGATTGCGGGCATGAGAGCAGGGACGGGGATTTATGTGTGTGTGTGTAGACACAAATCTCTGTCCTGTCAGGGGAGGAAAAACAGATTGCGTGTTCCTACCAAGTAGGAACAATGATCTGTCTCCTCTTCCAGTCAGTCCAATCCCCTCTGTTAGAACACACACTTAACCCCTTGATCACCACTAGTGTTAACACCCCTTTCCCTGCCAGTGACATTTTATCAGTGGCTATTTTTAGCTCTGTTCGTTGTATAAATGTCAATGGTCCCAAAAAGTGTCCAATTTGTCCACCGCAATATCGCAGTCCCGATTAAAGATCGCTGCCATTACTAGTAAAAAAAAATGACGAAAATCTATCCCCTAACTTTTGCTCAAACCACTTAATATCCGCTTGTGTTATTTTTGTTAAAAAAAAAAAATGTAGAAGGATACATATCGGCCTAAACCAGGGATCTGCAATTAGCGGACCTCCAGCTGTTGCAAAACTACATCATGCTTCTCCCTCTGGGTGCCATGCTTGTGGCTGTCGGAGTCTTGCTATGCCTCATGGAAGTTGTAGTTATGCAACAGCTGGAGGTCCGCTTATTGCATATCCCTGGCCTAAACTAAGGAAAAAATAGGTTTAAAAAAAAAAAAAAATTGGGATATTTGGTATAACAAAAAGTAAAAAATATTGTTTTTTTTCCGCTCCTCTTTTGTTTATAGCGCAAAAAATAAAAACACAGAGGTGATCAAATACCACCAAAAGAAAGCTCTATTTGTGTGAGGGGGGGGGGGGGGGGGGGAATTACATATTTGGGAACAGAGACGCAATTGTCGGTTAAAGCTATGTAGTGCCGTATCGCAAAAAATGGCCTGGTCAGGAAGGGGGTAAATTCTTCCAGGGCTGAAGTGGTTAAAGTGATTGTAAAACAACCCATTCAGTTTAAAAAATAAATGAAAAGCAAAACATTTGTGTTGATATAAAATAGGTATTTTTTTTTTTATATATAAGTGATCACATTCCCTCTGTTCTCTGCTCCATAAGAGCTGGGGGAGGAGAAGCAACAGTAACACTGAGCTTCCCAGTGAGAGGCTGTGCAGAGGGGGCGTGTCAGGTCAAGTCTGATTGAGTTCCCAGCATAGCTAGAGAACTGACCACAGTGTGTTCTGCTTAGTGTGGTCAGTTTTTATAAGGAAAGCAGAGACCAAAAAGAGGGTTTCCGCTCCCCCCCCCAAAAAAAATGACATGCCAAATGTGATATGTTAGGGGGTCACCATCACTTAAAGCGTCAGTTCCGTTTTTTAACGCTTACAGGTCTTGTCTGTCCCCCAGTTTATGGCTGGAAAATTAAAGGAGAATCTGCAGACCGATGAGCTGATCTTTCTGACACTTTGATCCTCCACCTGTCGGCTTGTTCCATGTGCAGCTTCTCTCTTCCCCAGGGGAAGCTCTGGTGTACGCTGATTGCAAAGGGCTGATACCTGACCAAATACAGGTATAGTAGAGAACCTTGGATTGCGAGCATAATTCATTCCGGAAACATCCTTGTAATCTAAAGCACTTTTATATCAAAGCAAATTTCCCCATAAGAAATAATGGAAACTCAGATGATTTGTTCCACAACCACAAAAATCCAGCAGGAGCTACATAGTATAAAAGAAGAGAGGCGCCTCCAAGTGTAGCAATATGGTCACATTTAAAGCGGTTGTAAACCCGCATTTATTTTTATTTTTTAAACACCTGAAAAGTAAAAGCCATAATGAGCTAGTATGCACCGCATACAAGCTCATTATGAAATACTTACCTCAAAACGAGGTGTAGGGAACTTACCTGGTCCACGCCGAGCGAGATGTCATCTTGCTCCGGCGTGTCTGCGCACGGGAGATTTTATTCCAGCAAGGGCCGGCCGCCGCCGCTGGAATATGCAGTGCATACATAACCGCTTTAAATGTGACCATATTGCTAAACTTGGAGGCGCCTCTCTTCTTTTAGCCGAGGATCCCCCCTGCGCATGCGCCGCTGCAATCAGCGGCGCATTGCGAGGGGAATATCTCCTAAACCGTACAGGTTTAGGAGATATTCTTTATACCTACAGGTAAGCCTTATTATAGACTTACCTGTAGGTAAAAGTCAAAAAGTGGGGTTTACAACCACTTTAATGAAGGTACAACATTTATCAATGTACGTCGTACGTGCATTAGCCACTGGGGGGAGCCAATCGTTCGCCAGAGAGATAGAATGGTGGTCTGCCGATGTAGACCGCCGTTCTGTCAGGCATGGACTACTGTGATCTAGTGTTCCTGCTAATCGGGAAAACAGATCAGTGTTCATGCAGTGAGCCCATCCCCCCACAGTAAGAAAGCACAAACAGGGAACACACTTTGGGGCAGATCCACAAAGAAATAACACCGGCGTATCTATTGATAAGCCGGCGTAATTTCAAAATTCCTGCGTTGTATCTTTGTTTTGAATCCTCAAAACAAGATAGGTTGCGTTCCCGTCGTGACCCGTATGCAAATGAGCTATTTCCGACGATCCACGAGCGTACGGCCGGTCTTTGCATTTTTTTACGTCGTTTCCGTTCGGCTTTTTCCGGCGTATAGTTAAAGCTGCTATCTGGTGGCGTACTCAATGTTAAGTATAGCCGTCGTTCTCGCGTATAATTTTGAAAATTTTACGTCGTTTGCGTAAGTCGTCCGTGAATGGGGCTGGACGCCATTTACGTTCACGTTGAAATCAATGACGTCCTTGCGACGTCATTTGGAGCAATGCACCCTGGGAGTTTTTACGGACGGCGCATGCGCAGTTCGTTCGGTCGGGGGACGCGCTTCATTTAAATGAAACACGCCCCTTACTCGCCGAATTTGAATTTCGCGCCCTTACGCCGCGAGAGATACGCTACGCCGCCGTAACTTATGGCGCGGATTCGTTGAGGATTCAAACAAAATCAAAATAAGTTACAGCGACGTAGCGTATCTTACATACGCTGCGGCCGCCGCAGATGTATGTGGATCTGCCCCTTAGTGTCATTTTTTCATCTTTCCATCTATTAAATCCTCTGCCCTTGTTGTTTTAACTAGACCTGTGCACTGCCAAAAAATGTGTTCTTTCGTATTCATTTTTTTTTTGTAAATTAGAAAATTCGGAAATTTGAGAAATCCAAAAATAAGGAAAATTCGAAAGGACAAAAATTTTAAATAATAACTAACTAAATTACAGGTATTGGAATTTCATTTCAAATTTGGCTGTAAGTGAATGGAACGAATATGAATTTATTTGAATTTACAAATTATGCGAAATAAATAATGCAGCTTCTAAACAAATGGAACTGAGCAAAATAATGTTTTTCTTATTATTATTATTTTTCTTATTAATTTGTTACGTTTCATTTGATTAGATGCGGCATTCATTATTGTGGATAGTTCGTAACTTCGGATAAATTTGTATTGGTTACGTTTCATAACAGCCAAATTTGAAAGGAAATTCCATTACCTAGAATTTAATAGTTCGTATTGAGTTATTTGTTATTTCATATTTTTGGATTATTTTTTTTTCGGGATTTTCGAATATCTGGAAAAATTTGGAAATTTGGATATTTCCAAATTAACGAATTTGTCTAAATTTGTTAAAAAATGTATTTGGAACTAATCGAATTGCGCGTGTCTAGTTTTAACTTTGGATAGTAAAACATTTTTTTTCTGCCAGTAAATATCTTATACAGCCCACTTCCTGTTTCTTGTCTGGGGGGAAAAAAGCATCATGCACAGCTCGCTCGCTCGCGTGGGAGTTTGCCAGGAAGGGAGGGGGGGATGAGTCATAAGAGGGCCAACGATGAGAGCTGCAGAGCTGGAAGTGTGCCACTGTGTAAATCCAGGAAGTGAACAGGCAGCAGCTTCAGCTGCCCACAGTTAAAATGGATGCAGCCAGACTTAGAGGGAGATTTCTGCAGCATATTTGGTAAGTACAGAATCACAGTATATATAAAATAATATGCAATGTGGTTGGAGGGAAGCTTCAGAATGGCAATTATGCTTTTGTTATAAATTATGTGAGCAGACTGCAGTTCCTCTTTAACCCTTTAATTTCCCCTGATGTCAAAGCAAAGTTGCACCCAAAAGTACCACCCACTTCCGTTTATCTGTATCCTCCCCTCCACTGGTGCCACATTTGGCACCTTTCGGGGGAGCGGGTACCTGTCCCCACTTCCGTCGGACCTCCACAGCCGTGTTCCCTTACCGGCAATGGCGGCAGCATCTGACAACCAATGGAAACATCAGCTGCAGTGCCGAAATCGCTGGACTTCCCAGCCAGTGTCATTTATACAGTGTCAGTGCAGATTTTTAGCACTAATCAAAAATGTCAGTTTCCCAAAAAAGTGTCATGTGTCCGATCTGTCTGTCGCAATCTCTAAGGCCTCGTACACACGATAGGTTAACCAGAGGACAACGGTCTGAAGGACCGTTTTCATCGATCCAAACCGATCGCGTGTAGGCCCCATAGGTCATTTAACCTTCGGATAAAAAAAATGTCAACTTGCTCTAAAATGTAACCAATGGATTGATAAACGATAGGTCAAAACCGATCTTTAGTACGCAAAACCATCGGTTAAAAATCCACGCATGCTCAGAATCAAGTCGACGCATGCTTGGAAGCATTGAACTTTGTTTTTTTCAGCACGTTGTTGTGTTTTACGTTACCGCGTTCTGACAGGATCGTTTTTTTAACTGATGGTGTGTACGTACGATGGACCATCAGTCGGCTTCATAGGTTAGCCTAGGACAACGGTCCTTCAGACCGTTGTCCTCTGGTTAACCTATCGTGTTTACGAGGCTTTAGTCCCACTAAAAATCACGAATTGCTGCCATTACTCTTCAAACTCTTTTCTGTTTTTGTGTGGTATAAATTGTGTGAATTTTCAATAGAGTTCCAGTTTGCACCTAAGCTAGTGTCGTCTAGTTCTTGGGTGCAATTCTTAGCTATAATACCTGCTTCCTGGTTTCAGAGTGGAGAAAGCTGTATCTTGGCAGAGGCACCAAGGCAGTCCATCACAAAAACATTTTAGACAATTGTTTGCATTCAACCTTGTGGCAACAATTTGGGGAAGGCTTTTTTTTTTTCAGTATCAATGTGCCCCCATGGTTTTTGAAGTTTGGTCTGGGAAAACTTAAAGTAGAATTCCAGGCTTTAAAGCAGTGGTCTCTAAACTGCGGCCCTTTGCTTGCTTTTATCTGCCCCTTGGACCAACAATGGGGCACAATTCTTCCCAATGACACAATTGATGGGGCATAATTCCTGCCAAAGATACCAACAATGGGGCACAGTTCCTCCCAATGATGCAGATGATGGGGTACAATTCTTTCAAATGACATCAGTGATAGGGCACAATTCGTCCCAATTACACCAAGAATGGGACGCAATTCCTACCAATGAAACCAATGATGGGGCACAATTCCTCCCAAAGATACCACCAATGGGGCACAGTGCCTCCCAATGATGCCAACAATGGTGCCCAATAGCATCAATGATGGGGCACAATTCCTTCCAATGATGTCAGTGATAGGGCACAACTCCTCACAATGATACCAACAATGGGTCCCAATGACGCCAACAATGGGTCCCAATGACACCAACAATGGGACACTATTCCTACCAATGAAACTGATGATGGGGAACAATTCCTACCAATGGGACCCAATGACTGATGGGGCTAAATTCCCACCAGTGGGACATTGTTTACTCCCACTGACGCCGGACATTTTCTACGCCCAATGGCCACACTCCGGCCCACCTAAAGTCTGAATGACAGTAAACTGGCCCTTTGTTTAGAAAGTTTGGAGACCCCTGCTTGAAAGAAAAGTTTTGGCTTAAAAAAAAATAAACATTTATACTCGCCTAGGTGGATGCAGCATAATCCCAATGATGCATCTGTCCCCCATAGACTCTGCAGTTGGAAGTGAGCGATCAAACACTGCTGATCACTCAGTTCTCCCTTCCACTCTTAGCAGAGAGCTGTGACTTGCTAGTCAGTGGCTCTCTGAGCTCCCCTCCAGTGCTTAGTGGAGCGCTGGGCTGTAGAGGGGGCAGGAGGGGTTGATGAGAGCTTGAGCCAGGTGCCAGTCCCGGCCTCTAGGCAGATCCCAACCATATATCCGGATGTTTCCTGAGTCTAGACCGGCTGTGTGACGTCAGCTGACAGCAGGCTTTAGGCACCGTTGGCTGAAAACGGGTCACAGGAGTGCAGAATGAACTGTAGAACTATGGAACTGTGATTCATAGTAGAAGTATGGCCAAAAAGCTTTGGCCATACTTCTTTAACCTAACTAGTCTTAAATGCAACCCCCAACACCTATGCTGACTAACCTGTGCAAGAAAGAAGTATAAACTTATCTGTTTTTGGCCCACTCTGGTCCAGTCACATGATCCGGCTCCACAGTGTCATTCAGCAGCAGCTGCATGTGAGAAGAGGGACCACCGGCAATGGATGGGTCATAGGAGCCTATGGGTGGTGCCACTGCTCCAGGCTTTACCAGTCATTGATGAGCACTCTATCCTCCACTGCTGGCCGAAACAGGATCATGTGACAGGATAAGAGCACTAAGTAAGGCTGGCATCGGGGGGTGGTCGTGGCACAGGGTTTTTTCGGCTGGGCAGTGGGGTTGTGTGGTGGGGGGTAAGATCACTTGCTGGTTGCTGCCTGGGGCTTACCAGCGCCCATCGATTTTGACCACTAATCTCACCTTTCTGATACACTGACCATTACACTGACATACATACACTGACCTCACCTACCTGACATACATACACTGACCTCGCCTACCTGACATACATACACCTACCTGACATACACTGGCCTACCTGAGTGACATACATACACTGACCTACCGCCCAGTCCCAGCACGGCCAGCAGGCACAAGGCGCTATGGAGAAGACTCTTCTGCCTCCTGCTGCACACTCCAGTGTCCATGATCGGACACACCGAGATCTGAAGCTCTTCACTCTGCCATCCGCCCCCAGCACAGCTCAGGTCATCAACACACCCTAGTGGGCTCCTCCGGTCATCCTCATCCCCTAATCTACAATTTTGCCTGATCGCTCCTCCGCTGCCCTGATCCCTCCTGATCGCTCCAAGAGCCGCCCCTCCGAGCGGGGAGTGGGAATCTCAGTGATGTTGCGTGGCGGCGGCATTGTAATTCCTGCCTTCTGGAGCCTGCAGCACCTATGATGGATGTTGCGGTACCTCTCTCCATACACCGTCCTTAGTGGCCAGTAACCCAATCCCCTCCAGTAACGAGACCAAGCTCCATTATGTGGGTAAAACACAAACTCATTTACTGTGGGCTACCCGCCCGTATTTATGCAGGTCTCCCACCTCGTGGACACTCCCCTAGGGGACCAGATGGGAGACTGAAATAACAGACATTAAAATCTATAACTTTATAACTGCCGACATACGAATGGGCGACTTCATGTAAAACGGCAAAGCAGACGAACACAATATGTCCAGTATACGGATGGGTCCGTCACATGGCTCCCTCCTTGTGGAACACTCCGGCAGACCCGGCTTGACCCTTTGGCGGGTCAACTTGGGGATGACCGGACGGAGAAGGCGTAGAGACGTCTGTTTGCCGAGATAATCCATCCGCATTCCCATTCTGCTTACCGGGTCGGTAGCTGATGGTGAAATTGTAAGGCTGTAGTGCCAGACTCCACCTCAGCAGTCTGCCATTGTCTCCTGAGACCCGGTTAAGCCAAACTAGGGGGTTGTGGTCCGTAATGAGGGAAAATTCTTGTCCGTATAAATAAGGACTCAATTTCTTTAGTGCCCAGACCAGGGCTAAACACTCCTTCTCCACTGCCGCATAACTCACTTCCCTGGGTAGTAGTTTTCTGCTGAGATACGCGACAGGGTGCTCCCCTCCATCTTCCCCGACCTGGCTTAGCACAGCCCCCAGTCCATACATGGAAGCATCTGTATGGACGAGAAAACGTTTGTTAGGCACTGGGGCAGCCAGGACAGGGGCATTCACTAGAGCTTGCTTCAGGGCCCGAAACGCGGCTTCACAAGCTGGCGACCACAGGACCTGCTTAGGTAAGTTTTTCTTAGTCAGGTCCGTCAAGGGCTTGGCCACCGTACTGTAGTCGGGGACAAAACGTCGGTAATACCCTGCCGTCCCCAGGAAGGCTAGCACTTGGGTCTTGGTGATAGGTGTGGGCCAGTTAGCTACCGCCTCGACCTTAGCTGGCTCTGGTCGCTGGGTCCCACATCCTACCCTGTGACCCAAGTACTGCACTTCTGCCATGCCTAAATGGCACTTATCTGGCTTCAAGGTCAGGCCGGCGGCCCGAATCTTGTCCAGCACCACCCCCACGTGGATTAAATGGTCTTCCCAAGTCTCGCTGTAGACCGCAATGTCATCCAGGTACGCACACGCGAAGTCCTGGAAGCCATCGAGGAGTCTATCCACCATACGCTGAAAGGTAGCCGGAGCATTCTTCATTCCAAATGGCATAACCTTAAACTGGTATAGGCCAAATGGGGTGACGAAGGCCGACTTAGGGATAGCATCCTCGGCCAGGGGGATCTGGCAATAACCCTTGCACAGGTCAATGGTGGTCAGGTAGCACCCCCTGGCAATGCGGTCTAATAATTCGTCTACCCGGGGCATCGGGTACGCGTCAGTGGTGGTCCGTTCGTTGAGCCGCCTGTAATCTACGCAGAACCGGGTGGTCCCATCTTTCTTAGGCACCAGGACTACAGGCGAGGCCCAAGGGCTGTCTGACGGCTCGATAACCCCCAGCCGAGTCATCTCCTGTATCTCCGTCTGCATTTCCTCTCGGACTGCTTCAGGGATACGGTATGGGGGTTGTCGTAGGGGGTTCTGTCCGGGCGTCTCGACTTTGTGCATAGCTAGTGTGGTGTACCCGGGTTCTTGGGAGAACGTCGCCTGCTTCTCCCACAGAAGCTGTCTTGCCTGTACCTTCTTTGCTGGGTTTAACCGGTCTCCTAGCTGCACAAGGCTCGTAAGGTCCGTCTGGGGATTCCTCTCTAACAAGTCAGGTAAAGGTAAGTTCTCGGGGTCATCCGTAGCTGGGGCACAGACTGCCGCAACATCTTCTGGTCGCTCCTGATACTCCTTTCAGGCCCCGTACTCACGACCAAACATGTCTGCTGAAACTGGTCCGCAGACCAGTTTCAGCAGACATGTTTGGCCGTGTGTTGGCCCGAGCGGACCATTTTGGGACGGATCAGACAGGTTTCCAGCGGACAACTGTTTCCCGGACTTGTTTTAAAACAGTCCGCTGGAAACCTGTCCGCCCGGACATGTACGGTCGTCTGTACAGACCTACCGTACATGTCCTGCCGCCCGCATCCCTCGCATGCGTCGAATGACTTCGACGCATGCGTGGAAGCATTTTTAAGGCGGCCCGCCCACGTCGCCGCGTCATTGTCGCGGCGACACCGCGTCATCGACGCGGCGACACCGCGGACACGCCCCGCGTAATGTTTACGCGCGGGCTTCTGTTCGATGGTGTGTATAGCCATCGAACAGAAGTCCCCGGGCAGTCCCCGGCCAGACATGTCCGATGGAAACGGTCTGCAGACCGTTTTCATCGGACATGTCCTGCCGTGAGTACTCGGCCTAACATGTTCACATGAAAGGATCGCTGGATCCCTTCATCTGAACAGCTGGCTATAAGGAAGGTAGTATCACATATCTGCGCTAATACTTTATACGGGCCCTGCCAAGATGCTTACATCTTGTTTGCCTTCACAGGTTTGAGCACTAGAACCTTCTGCCCAACCTGGAAGACCCGCTGTCGGGCGCCCCGATCGTACCACCACTTCTGTCTCCCCTGGGCCGCCTGGAGATTCTCCCTTACCATCAGGGATAGTTTCTCCATGCGGTCCCGGAGTTCCAGGACATATGGTACTATGGGGGTCCCTTCTTGCTCTGTCTCCCCCTCCCAGTGTCCTCTAATGAGATCTAGGGGTCCTCGGACCCTTCTCCCAGGCGGCCATACATGGATCTAAAGGGAACTGACCAGTCAACTTCTGTACAACCAGCCTGTTGGGTTTTACCCAAACCATCAGTGTGTTTTGTCAGCTGGGAAGGCTCTCGTAACACTAATAGCACAGCCGGAGTGAATCCTCCATTCACATCATGTGTGTGGATAGAGGAATTGAGTAATTTTTATTTTCATTTAACCCACTGGCCTAATGTATGGCCAAATTAAAGGGGGTGTTCACCCAAAAGAGGAAGTTCTGCTTGTTTGTATCCCCCCCCTAAACTGCCACATTTGGCACTTTTGTTGGGGGGGGGGGGATCGGGTACCTGATTTTGACCAGGTTTGGCCCCCTCTTTCCCCCGCAGCCTTCTGGAACATATAACAGGTCCCAGAAGACTACGGGACCATTCATCAAGTGTGTGACTCACGCAAGCACAGCAAGAAACCATGTGTGAAGCCGCAAGGCTGCACTGCCAATTTCCTTTACAGTGTCTGTGACAAAGCTGATTGAAGAATCGGTTTGGGTGAGGACATTGCTGGATCCCTGGGCAGGTAAGTGTCCTTATATTAAAAGTCAGCAGCTACAGTACAGTAAAACCTTGGATTGCGAGCATAGTTCGTTTCCGGAAGCATGCTTGTAATCCAAAGCACTTGTATATCAAAGCAAATTTTCCCATAAGAAATAATAGAAACTCAAATGATTAGTTCCACAACCATTTATTCATAAATCCTTCAGTTTATAGTCCATAAAAAAAGATGATATCAATGTGATAAGTTGTGTAACCATAAAATGTCCATCCACAAATGGAAGCCTCCACAAGGGGATTAGAAGCAAAATCCAACAGAAGCTACAGAGTATAAAAGAGAAGAGAGGCACCTCTAAGTGTAGCGATATGGTTACTTTTAATGAAGGTACAACACTTAGAAATTCACATGGTTGATGATTAAAATAGGCACATCTAATGCCACGTACACACGATCGGAATTTCCAATGGAAAAAGTCAGACGGACTTTTTCCATCGGATATTCCAATCGTGTGTAGCCCCAATCGGAGTTTTTTCATCGGAAATTCTGATGATTTCCATCGGAGTTTAGATATAGAACATGTTCTATTTTTCTCAGATGGAATGCCGTCCGATGTGATTTGGCCGGGCAAAAGCCTGATCGTGTGTACGCGGCATAAGTATGCAGGGATCTGGGGTAAAGCGAATCACAAAGACAGTCCACCGCACTGCCAGCTCTTACTGCTGTCAGTCTGCAATCGTGACTGGGAATACTGCCCTGCAGTAGAGCGATCTGAAGTCCAGGCTTGAACCAGCGTGGAAGGGACGACATCAATGGCGGTGAGGAGGATGGTCTATGTGGACAGCTTTACCCCAGATGCCTGCATACTTAGATGTGCCTCTTTTAATCATCAGCCATGTGAGTTTCTAAATAATCTACCTTCATTAAATGTAACCATATTGCTACACTTAGAGGCGCATCTCTTCTATTTAATACTAAATTGTGACATGACACTACTCTTATATCAAGATATCGCTTGTATATCAAGTAAACATGTATTAAAAATTGTAGCTTGTCTTGAAAAACGCTTTTAAACCAAGTTACTCTCAAACCAAGGTTTTACTGTATTTAATTTTTTGGGGGTGGAGCCTGGAGCTCCTCTTTAAATGAGCCAGTTGAAAGGGGTGCAATGAGCTTATACAATAGGCTACTTTCTTGTGATGTTATGTCTCGTACACACGATCGGAATTTCCGATGGAAAAAGTCAGACAGACTTTTTCGATCGGAAATTCCGACCGTGTATATGCCCACCAGAGTTTTTTCATCGGACATTCCGAGGAATTACGCCAGAGTTTACATAGAGAACATGTTCCGACGGAATTCCGATGTGAGTTTGGCCGGGCAAAATCCTGATCGTGTGTACAGGGCATTAGAAGAATCACAGTTATTGTTGGTCACAAAACAAACGTGGCTGCACAACAATCAGTTACTATCTCCAAAAAAGTCTTATTAAGCATATGTTATCTTGTCTGGGTTTCATTTTCGTATTTGGCTCATGTCCATACATCGGACTTTTGCTAGTTTCCCCAATGTCCTCAGCAGTACATTAATACTGGTCTAGTACAATCACCGTGCAGATCAAAGTCGAATGCTCTCAGGGGGTTTCTCTTCTTCCTGTCCTTTACAGCAGCCAAGTTTTGCCCGAACATTGTCCATCACAGAAGTGTACAACAACGGGTGGATACAAGGGTTCAGTGCCACCAGTCCACGTGTAACTTGAAATGCGGAATGTAGAAAAGCAGATTGGTTGCAATTCTTTGGCCATATTCTGCTTGCGAGGTTCATGTTCCTCAGGATGTGATAGGGCAGGAAGGAGATGGCGTACAGTAACACTACCACACAGACCATGGTTACAACTTTTCTCTTTTCCTTTGATTCCAGTCCATGGCTTTTCCATACAGCTCGAGCTATGCCTGTATAGGATATAAGAGTGATGAGAAATGGAAGGCCACAGCCGAAGCCAGCAAGAAACAAGCTGTATGGAAAGTATGACCTTAGTTGGCTGTCCAGTGCAGTCCCTAAGCACTCTTTCTTGTGTCCGTCACCCTGTAAGGTTGAGAATTCAAACACAGGAGAAGAAATTGCAGCAACTATAACCCACACTGCCACGCTTGCCAGCTTGCCGTGTTTACTCTCCACTCTACCCCTGGCATAAAATGGGTACACAACTCCGATGCAGCGGTTGACACTGATGCAGGTGATAAAGAATATGCTTCCGTAAAGGTTAATATGGAAAAGAAATCGTTCCACTTTACAAAGGGCGACGCCAAAGATCCATTTTTTTCCCATTGAGTAATATGCCACCAGGAGAGGCAGAGACAAGGCGTAGGCCAAGTCACTCACAGCAAGGTTGAGAGAGAAGATAATTCCGGCATGGCGGTTCTTGGATCCTCTTGGCCCCAGCAGCCAGATGGCAAAACCATTTCCTAACACGGCTAAAACAAACTCCACCGTGTACACTGGAGCCAGGAAGGTAGTCTGAACGTAAGCAAAGGAAAAGCTGCAGTTATGCGCCATAGATGAATGCTCCTCAGAAAAAAGATCTGGGTCGACAATAGCAAGACCTGAAATTAAGAGAAATACATGTTAATCTATCGGACTACAAATATAATATAACAAACAAGACCGGTGTGCGATCCGCAGCCGCACAACTGTGACAGAATAATCCAAATAGAAGGTCTGCAATTCTGTATGATGCTCTTATAATCTTCCTTTATTGTCTACTCCACAGTAAACACAGCCTTAAAGCGGGAGTTCACCCTAAAAAAAAATGTTAACCTTAGATTGATGCTCATTTTGTCTAGGGGAATCGGCTAGTTTTTTTAAAATCGAAGCTGTACTTACCGCTTTAGAGATGCATCTTCTCCGCCGCTTCCGGGTATGGTCTTCGGGACTGGGCGTTCCTATTTTGATTGACAGTCTTCCGATAGGCTTCCGACGGTCGCATCCATCGCGTCACGAGTAGCCGAAAGAAGCCAAACGTCGATGCGGCTCTATACGGCGCCTGCGCACCGACGTTCGGCTGCTTTCGGAAAATCGTGACGCGATGGATGCGACCGTCGGAAGCCTGTCGGAAGACTGTCAATCAAAATAGGAACGCCCAGTCCCGCAGCCCATACCCGGAAGTGGCGGAGAAGATCGCTCTCTAAAACGGTAAGTACAGCTTCGATTTAAAAAAACTAGCCGATTCCCCTAGACAAAATGAGCATCAATCTAAGGTTAAAAATTAACATTTGTGGGTGAACCTCCACTTTAAAAGTTGACGTGTTTCAGCCTTAATCAGCCTTAGTCATAACAAGAACAATGCAGATTAAGGCTGAAACGCATCAACTTCTCTGTATAAAGGCTGTGTTACTGAACCGAATCGTCCTGCACATGTCTATTCTGTAGAGATCTGTATAATATGTTCGTGCAATATAATAGAGGAAATTATATTTGTATAATACAGATAGAAGGTTTGTAACTCCGTATGATACTCTTAAAACCTTCCTTTATTGACTACTCCAACAGAAAGGTTTTAAGAGCATCATACGGAGTTACAAACCTTCTATTTGGATTACGCAGAACGAAAAAAAATTCTATTTGAATTTGGGAAACAGTTAAATTGTTATATTTTCTATTCTATTGTTTATTCTATTATTTTCTGTTCTATTATTTTATTTTCTATTCTATTCTTTTCTTTTTTGTTTGAATTTGAATTTATTCTAATTGAATTTTGGAAGAAGGTTATATTCTTTCTTTTTTTTCTATTCTTTCGTTTTTTTTCTATTCTATTATTTTCTATTGTATTCAAGTTCGAATTTATTCTATTTGAAGTTCAAATTTTAGAAGATAGTTATATTCTTCTATTTTATTCTATTTTTTGTTCTATTCTATTTTATTCTATTCTTTTATTTTCTATTCTATTTTGTTCTGTTTTACTCTATTCTTTTTTTTATTCTGTCCCTTTATTTTCTATTTAATAATTTTCTATTCTTTTATTTTCTATTCTGTTCTGTATTACACTTTATTATATTCTATTATTTTCTATTCTATTCTTTTCCATTCTAGTCTATTCTTTTCATTTCTATTCTATTTCATTCTCTTCTGAAATTTTAATATAATTAGGAAACTATTCGAATTTGATTAGAAACATTTTCAAATTCAAATTTTGTCTGAAATTGTATTTTGTTATTTTGCATTGATTTAAATTTGATACTATTGTAATTCAGAATTTTGGATACATCTGAATGCATAGACCCATTCCCCTGCCCAGGAGGAGCTTACATTCTACCATCTGTACCTTAGCCATTCAAGCACACACATAAGTTTTGGCATCAATTAAATCTGGACCCATTGAACATTTTTGCATGTTTTTTAGACCATGAAGGCATGAAGCCACACAAATGTCTATCAAGTAGCACCTGAAATCGCGCTGACCTTGCTACTTTGAAATCGCGTGACTTCAAGTGAAGAAGCATCAATGTGAACCAGGGCTTAAAGCTACTTTTATCTCCTGAAACAGGTGCTAGATGTGTGTGGGTGCCATTAAGACTACAAAAGGTAGCACATTTTTGTGCCGTGCTGGTAAACATGTGATTTCTCTTACGTTACCACACCTGGTGTGAACAAGCCCTAAAATGTGGTTTGTGAGGCAAAGTCTGTAAATCCTCCCCATAACCACCCTGCTAGAACAAATCCTCCTCAATACCCCTTCCTAGCACAAATGGAGTGAGAAATGGTGCAGACTCCTGGGCCCATCAAAAATTTGCTATCTGGCCCATGAATCCAAATGAGTGGAGGCATCTCAGAGTGGAGAAACTCATCCACTCCAGATCAGATTTGCACAGATCAGACTGTATGGGGTTTGGTTACAGCCCTCTGTCCCCTCCCTATGCTGCCGGAGGTGATGGGGGGGGAGAGAACACAGCTCCCACCTCCTCCCTGCTCTCTCTTTCTTTGCTGTTGTCACTACTCCTGCAGAGGGATGTGGTGGGATCAGAGCTTTTTTGTTAAGAGGGGGCATTTGGAGAGGGGAGGAGGAACATGCTTTGTGTCCGGAGGGGGAATTTGGGGGGGGGGGGGGGGGGGTGAGGTGACCAGATTTTTTAAATGAAATCCGGGGACATATTTTTTTTACTAGTAATGGCGGCAATCAGCGACTCTCTGCCCATGGCTGCCCGCCTCACAGCCTATCAAGTCTCACTCTTCGGGCCCCGGCTACTACTGGGTGGGGAGCAGAGGAAGATCACTCCATCAGGGAAGGCAAGGAGATACACAGGCAGGCGGCTGGCCAGGCCTTGAGCCAAGGCAAAAAAACATGCGAGCGGAGCTGAATGGGCATGCACCCGAAACTGAATAAATATTCCCTCCGACCAGCACATCATCATCAAAAAAGGGCAGAGATAATGGAAAAAAATACACCCCCCTAAGCTAGTAGGAGCGGCGGAGAGTGGGTGTGTAACTCAGAATGTATTTTTTTAATCCTGCACTGACTGTCTTTGAAATTGCCCCAGCCCCTGTTCAAATCCAATCCGGGGACAAAACTGGGGAACAGACTTGGTCCGGGGACAGTGTCCTCAATCCGGGGACTGTCCCCAGAAACCGGGGATGTCTGGTCACCCTAGGGGGGGGGGGGGGATTTGTGCTAGGAAAGGGTAATGAGGGGGATTTGTGCTAGCAGGGTGGTTATGGGGAGGATTTACAGACTTTGCCTCACAAACCACATTTTAGGGCTTGTTCACACCAGGTGTGGTAACGTGAGGGAAATCACATGTTTTCCAGCACGGCACAAAAATGTGCTGCCTTTTGTAGTCTTAATTAGTGTTGCTCACGAATATTCGTATTGCGAATATTCGGCTCGAATATGGCATATTCGAGTATTCGCGATATATTTCGAATTTCGCGGTGAATATTCGCTATTCCGAATATTCGCATTTTTTCAATTTTATTTTTAAAACAGATCACATCCTATCGACGTCTAAAAGCATTGCTGGTATGATTAGAGACCCTGGGCCGAGTAGCTAAGCTGAGGCGATCCTTTTATGTTGCCGAATATAAAAAAAAAAAAATTGCGAATTTTCGCTAATGCGAATGCGAAAATGATTGCGAATTTTCGATAACTGTGGTAGGAGAACTCTGATTGTCTCTGATGCAAAAGGGGGGGACTTTGTGTATGTTTCTGTTATGAATATTTGTATGTTTGATATTATTTTTTTTTGTAAGAAGGAAAAAATTGCGCATACCTTAAAAAAAGGGGAGAATACAGCAGCAACTCAAAAATGTTATACAACATAAATTAATACAAGACAGAAAATGGAGTCGCTCTACAAGAATAAAAAATATGTCTAGTGACAAGACATGTGGGCAAATTATAAAATAAGCAAGCGCAAATAACTTGTGAAATACACAGTGAAACAAATATATAAAGAAATATAGTCCCAATAATAGAAAAATAATCTTTCATAAAAATGTCTTTGATATGTGAAGTGAAAAAAAGTCCAAAGCATGCAGCATGAACGTGTTCAATCTTCAAGGTGTTTGATTGACAAACGGCTGTGACAGATGGATAGAGTAAAGAATCACCACCAATGCAAAACACTTTTTATTTTCTATTGTAAAATATCAAGAATATTCTGAGCCAATCAGAGTGCTCCTTCCGCATTTGCCGAATATTCGCAATTATTTTGTATTGTAAAATATCACGAATATTCTGAGCCAATCAGAGTGCTCCTAGCGCTGTTGTCGAAATTTCGCCATCAATATCGCATTCGCATTTTGCGAAATTTCGATAAAATATCACGAATATTCTGAGCCAATCAGAGTGCTCCTACAGCATTTGTCGAAATTGCGCAGTAAATATCGCATTCGCATTTTGCGAAATTTTGAAAAAATATCAAGAATATTCTGAGCCAATCAGAGTGCTCCTACCGCAGTTATCGAAATTTCGCAATTATTTTCGCATTCGCAATAGCGAAAATTCGCAATCATTTCATTTCAATAAAATATCACGAATATTCGAATTTAGCGAATATATCTCGAATATTCGACTATATATTCGAGATATATCGCGAAATCGAATATGGCGTATTCTGCTCAACACTAGTCTTAATGGCACCCCCACACATCTAGCACCTCTTTCAGGAGATAAAAGAAGCTTTAAACCCTGGTTCACATTGATGCTACTTGAAGTAGCCTGATTTCAAAGTAGCAAGGTCAGCGCGATTTCAGGTGCTACTTGATAGACATCTGTGTGGCTTCATGCACAGATGTCTATTGAAGTCGCACCTGAAATAGTGGAGGAACTACTTTTGCAAATCGGTGCGGCCCTGCCAAATCGGGGTCACACCGATTGAAACAGTGCCATTGCCGCCAATAGGCTGCGACTTGTCATGTGATTTGATCTCTCAAATTGCTCCAATGTGACCCTAAGCTAATGAAGAACAAAAATGCAAATCACCGTTAATCCAGAAGTTCTTCAAGGGTTGGTATATATTGGAGCACCTACAGTATTTATGCATTTTAAAGTTGCTTGCTATTCTGTGTCTGGCATTGCCAGGTCATACAAACTCTCTTTTCCTGTAAACTAGATTAGTCACAGGACATCCTGCGAGTCGAGTGACTTGGCCCATTGTTCAGCTGTCTAAATGCCCGAGTAATATATAAAAGATTTCCTGTTGCCAACATGGGCCTAGGGACACAGCACTCGTAGTATGGGATACCTGGATGAATAAACTCTTCAGTAAGTTCTTATTATACTTACAATGTATCCAACTGATTATGTAGCTTTGTGTCTGCTATACCTACCTACATACATTGGCCCGGATTCACAGAGAGCGAGCGCACATTACGCCGCCGTAGCGCAAATAATATACGATACGCCGACGCAGCGCAGAGAGGCAAGCGCGGAATTCACAAAGCCAGTGCCCCCAAAACTGCGCTGGGTTTCTCAGGCGTAAGCCGTCGTAGGTGGAAGTGGGTGTGAGCCATGCAAATGAGGCGTGACCCCATGCAAATGATGGGCCGAGCGCCAGAAAAGTACTTAAAACTAACTGAGCATGCGCTGGGCCGTAGACGCATCCCCGTGCGCATGCTCACAACCACGTCGCAACAGATGCCTATGTTACGCCGGATCAATGTGTACGCCGTTAGCGTAACCTACGCCCAGCCAGACCCACGTCCAACGTAAATTACGCCGGCTTGGGTTCCCTGGTGCAGCCCTTTGCATGGATGCTGCTGAGTTACACCTCCTTTATGGGGCATAACTTTACGCCGGACGTAAGACTTTATGCGCACTGCGTCGGGCGCACGTACGTTCGTGAATCGCCGTATCTCCCATATTTGCATAGAAAATCAATGGGAGCGTCAAATGCGTCCAGCGTAAATATGCGCCCACTCTACGCCGGCGTAGGCAAGTTACGTCGGTGGGATGAAGCCTGTTTTTAGGCGTATCTTAGGTTTGTGGGTCGGGCGCACAGATACGACGGCGCATATTTGCACTTACGCGGCGTATATGGAGATACATCGGCGCAAGTGCTTTGTGAATCCGGGCCAATATGAACTGACATTATATATATATACACTATGGCCCAGATTCTCATACATTCGCGCTGCTCCTGGGCAGCGTAATGTATGAGCTCTACGTTTCACCGCCGCAGGTCTACAGGTTTAAATCCTGATTCTCAGAACACTTACCTGTAAACTTGCGGCGGTGTAGCGTTAGATTGCTCGGCGCAAGCCCGCCCAATTCAAATGGGGCGGGCACCATTTAAATTAGGCGCGCTCCCGCGCCGAGC
Organism: Rana temporaria; assembly: GCF_905171775.1. Lineage (NCBI taxonomy): Eukaryota > Metazoa > Chordata > Amphibia > Anura > Ranidae > Rana > Rana temporaria. The sequence continues at coordinate 436,712,025 of NC_053491.1, read as the reverse complement.
GTACTGCGCATGCTCCGTCGGGTAAATTACCCGACGTGCATTGCGCTAAATGACGTTGCCCCGACGTCATTTGCCTAGATGTATACGTAAATGGCGTCCAGCGCCATTCACGGACGTCTTACGCAAACAACGTCATTTTTATTCAATTCGACGCGGGAACGACGGCCAGAGTTAACATTGGTTGCGCCTGCTAATTAGCAGGGGCAACCTTACGCGGCGGGTACGCTACGCAAACGACGTTAATTCGCTGCGTCGACCTCGCGTATGTTCGGGAATCGCCGTACTTACCTCATTTGCATAGACGACGGGGAAAAGCGACGATGCGACACCTAGCGGCGGGAAAAAAAATTACTTTTAAGATCTGACAGCGTAACAGCCTTACGCTTGTCAGATCTAATGGGTACCTATGCGCAACTGATTCTGAGAATCAGTCGCATAGATAACCGGGGCCAGATGAGGTGTTACGACGGCGCTAATGGTGTTGCGCCGTCGTAATGCCTTTGAGAATCTGGCCCTAAATTACCAAAAGTATTCGGACACCCGCCTTTACACGCACATGAACTTTAATGGCATCCCAGTCTTAGTCCGTAGGGTTCAATATTTACTTGGCCCACCCTTTGCAGCTATAACAGCTTCAACTCTTCTGGTAAGACTGTTCACAAGGTTTAGGAGTGTGTCTATGGCAGGGACATGCAATTAGCGGACCTACAGAACTACAAGTCCTATGAGACATAGCAAGACTCTGACAGCCACAAGCATGATAACCAGAGGCAAACATTTTTTGTTTGTTTAGAAAGAAATAAGAAAACGCAGTGGTGATTAAATACCAACAAAAGAAAGCTCTATCTATCTCAAAAAAATATATAAAAATTTCAGTTGAGTACAGTGCTGCATGACCGCGCAATTGTCATTCAAAGTGTGACAGCGCTGAAATCTGAAAATTGGCCTGGGCAGGAAGGAGGTGAAAGTTCTCAGTAGGCAAATGGTTAACTGGCATCATCTGCAAATTGGAGTTCATCCCACTGATCTGCAGATGAATGAACCGAATCATACAAAAGTAACAATATGTTACATTGTATCTTTTCTCTGTAAGTTATAAGCACTGATTTTTTTTTTTTTTTTACAGCTGCCGACTTTCTCTGTGTAGACAACAATGCCGACTTCGATTAATCAAAGCCGACAATTGCCGTTTACTATGGGGGGGGGCGGCCATCATATGACGTCCTCGGCTTTCCGGCATTGTAGAAAGCGCGCGCGCGCCGCATCACTCGGGACCCGATGCGTGTGCCCGTCGGCCTCGATGTCCACCAGGCACCCGCAATTGCTCATCACAGAGCAGGGACGTGGATCTGTGTGTGCAAACACACAGATCCACGTCCTGTTAGGGGAGAGGAGACTGATCCGTGTGTTCCTAGTATATAGGAACACTGATCAGTCTCTTTCCCTAGTCAGTCCCCTCCCCCCACAGTTAGAATCACTCCCTAGAGAACACATTTAACCCCTTGATCGCCCCCTAGTGTTAACCCCTTCCCTGCCAGTGACATGTAAACAGTAATCAGTGCATTTTTTATAGCACTGATCGCTGTATAAATGCCAATGGTCCCAAAAATGTGTCAAATGTGTCCGTCGCAATGTGGCACTCCAGATAAAAATTGTAGATCGCTGCCATAACTAGCAAAAAAAAAAATCTACACTTATTGCGATTTTTTTTAACAAAAATATGTAGAAGAATACATATCGGCCTAAACTGAGGAAAAATTTGTTAATAAAAAAAATTGGGATATTTATTATAGCAAAAAGTTAAAAATATTGGGCTAGATTCAGATAGCCCACCGTAAGTTTGTGCGGGCGTAGCGTATCTCAGATACGCTATGCCTTAGTGAGGCTGGGGCTGGATTCACAAAGAACCTGCGCCCTAAGTTACGGCGGCGTAGCGTAAATCTGTAAATCTGCTGGTGTAAGCACGCCAAATTCAAATTGTGACGAGGTGGGCGTGCTTTATGTAAATAAAACATGACCCCACGTAAATGACCTCTCTAACAAACAGCGCATGCGCCGTCCGTCAACGTATCCCAGTGCGCATGCTCCTAATCACGTCGCAAATAGTCAATGCTTTTGACGTGAACGTAATTTACGCAAAGCCCTATTCGCGCAAGTACGTGCGTGAATCGGCGTATCTCGGTCATTTGCATATTCGATGCGTAAATCAATGGAAGCGCCCCTTGCGGCCAGCGTAAATATGCCACGACGGCGTAGGAGACTTACGTCGGTCGTATCAAGACAAAATTCAGGCGTAACTTGTTTACTGAATCAGGCGCATAGATACGACGGCGCATCCTAGAACTTACGCGGCTTATCAGAAGATACATCGGCGTAAGTCGTACGTGAATCTGGGCCATAATGTTTGGGGGTTCTATGTCATGTTCTAGCAAAAAATACAGATTTTTACATGTATGTGAGACGGGGCACAAAAAGGCCTGGTTTTCAAGTGGTAAAAAGACGCATATTCCAGTATGAGGGTTTACCTGGTAGGAGTTTTTTTTTTTTAGAGGTTCAATTCAGCAGCAAAACAAGCTATTCCTGACCTAATCATGCAATCTCTAACACTAAACATAAAGCTTCAGCAGTATACTTGCCTGATGCTGAGCCTCAAGCAGCCGCTCTCTCCAGAATCACACAGTACTAAGATGCCTTACTGGGCAGTGCAAAGCCCTAGAAACAACCTTGGCGTATCGGGCAGAGCTTGTAGTATATACGCTGCTGAGGCTGAGTAATTCAGAAACTCTCAGCTTGTGGTATTATCTCAGAAAAAGGTGCATGTTCTGAGAAGTCAAGGAAATGTCATTTTCAGTGTGATTATAAAGATTATGGTGTGAGTTCCGTTCCAAAAGCGTGTTAAATCATTTGCATACAGTTCTGTTTTTTTATATCTGCGTTTGGTCTGCCAGAAATAAAAAAGAACTGGAAATAAACTTTTAGTTGCACAGCATTTGCCCTTTTAACTACTTGCCTACCGGGCACTTTTACCCTCTTCCTGCCCAGGCCAATTTTCAGCTTTCAGTGCTGTCGCACTTTGAATGACAATTGCGCAGTCATGCAATGCTGTACCCAAACAATTTTTTATTGTTTTTTTTAGAAAAGTAGAGCTTTCTTTTGGTGGTATTTAGTCATCACTGTGTTTTTCATTTTAGCTAAAAAAAAAGACAGAAAATTTTGAAAAAAAAAAAGTTTTCTCCTTCACTGATGTGCACTGATGAGGCTTCACTGATGTGCTCTGATGAGGCTTCACTGATGTGCACTGATGAGGCTTCACTGATGTGCACTGATGAGGCTTCACTGATGTGCTCTGATGAGACTTCACTGATGTGCACTGATGAGGCTTCACTAATGTGCACTGATGAGGCTACACTGATGTGCACTGATGAGGCTGCACTGATGTGCACTGATGAGGCTTCATCGATGTGCACTGATGAGGCTGCACTGATGAGGCTGCACTAATGTGCTCTGATGAGGCTGCACTGATGTGCGCTGATGAGGCTGCACTGATGTGAACTGATGAGGAGGCACTAATATGCAGCACTGATAGGCGGCAATGATATGCAGTGCTGATGAGCACTAATAGGTGGCACTGATTGGTATCACTTATGGGCACTGATAGGTGGCTGATGGGCACTCTCTGACAGCACTAATAGGCAGGCACTGAAAGGCAGCACTGACATCACTGATGGGCACTGGTTGGCATCACTCATGGGCACTGATTGGCATCACTGATGGACACTGTTGGGGCTGCACTGATAATTATCTGTGCAGATGTCCCCTGTGAGGAAATGCGGCTGATTGTCTCTCCTCTGCTTCAACACTGTCAGTGTGAGGAAAGGAATGCTGATAACCAGCATTTCTATATTTACATGTGATCAGCTGTGATTGAACACAGCTGATCACATCGGTAAAAGCCTTGTCATCGGCTCCTTGCCGAGAACGGTGATGCGCCGTGTCCCAGGGATAGAGCACACCATCGATTGTCGTGCTACATTCCCCCTGCGGGCGAGAAAGCGCGACGAAAGTGGGACGACGTCATATGAAATCGTCCCAGAGCAAGAGAGCCGCTGCCCGCCCGCCCGTCAATTGACAATATGGCAGGAGTTGGGTAAAGGGATAAACATGTGAAGGAAGGAGACAAACTACAGCGCTCAGGAGTGGTATGATAAACCAGGCATAACATGGATAGTAATTGTAATGAATCTACTAAAATGGATGGATCATACAAAATGGGTAAAAAACTGAAAGTACCAATTAAGGAATAAGATGAAAATTGTGGAAACTTATTGGTAAATGACAATACTAATTATATGTTATAAACAGTATTAAAAGATTTTTACACTATACAATCCTTAACAACCCGGTCACACCGATCGCAACATTGAAATTGTGCTAATTCACTTAAAGTAGAACTTCAGTGTTACTTCAGGGGCCACTTTGAAGACCTCTGAGCGACTTCACGCAAGTCTATGCAAGTCGCACCTGAACTTTCCAAATGGGAGTCGCACTGATTTGACCGCTTCCAATGCGGACAATAGGGTGAGACTTGTCATTTGAAACAAAAGTGATACTAAAGTAGTTTTTTTGTGTTTAAACAAAAAAAAACAACTAATATACTTACCTGCTCTGTGCAGTGGTTTTGCACAGAACAGCCCCGATCCTGCTCTTCTCTGGACCCGGTTTGGCTCTCCTGGCCCCTCCCTTCTGCAGAGTGTCCCCACAGAAAGCAGCTTGCTATGGGGGCCACCTGAGCCGAGCCACAGCTCCATTCAGACATGGAGCCATGGTTAAGCACCGCCCCCTTTCTCCTCATTGGCTCACTGACTTTAATTGACAGCAGCAGGAGCCAGTGGCACTCTCAGGAGGAAGAGTCCCGGGTGTGCGTTCCCTGGTTAACACTGACACGTCTCAGCCAATCAGGTTCACCTGGTCTGGTTACCGGTCACCTGATTGGCTGAAGCGACATCAAGGGCGGGAGAAGACATCGTGGAGGAGGATGGCTGACCCGAGAAACGTAAGTGTCAGGTGGTATTTTGGGGCAATCTGGTGGCATTTTACAGGGGGCAAACTGGCAGCATTTTACAGGGCAAACTGCCAGAAATTGATGGGCACAGTGGCGACAATTGATGGGCACAGTGGCAACATATAATTGATGGGCACAGTGGCAACAATTGATGGGCACAGTGGCGATAATTGATGGCACAGTGGCTGCGTTTGATGGCACAGTGGCGACAATTAATAGCACAGTGGCCACAAATGATGGCACAGTGGCGACAATTGATGGCACAGTGGCGACAATTGATGGCACAGTGGCGACAATTAAAGACACAGTGGATACGTTTGAGGGCACAGTGGCGACAATTAATAGCACAGTGGCTGCGTTTGATGGCACAGTGGCTGCGTTTGATGGCACAGTGGCCACAAATGATGGCACAGTGGCAACAATTGATGGCACAGTGGCTGAGTTTGATGGCACAGTGGCGACAAAAGTGTATATGAAGCCATAACTTTTTTTTATGCGGCTACAGTACACCTTGTCAGGTTTTTAATTTCTTTGTATTAGGCCTCGTACACACGTCTGGGTTTCTTGACAAAAAACAGCAAGAAAACTGCTTCTTGCCGAGATTCCCGTTCGTGTGTACGAGGCATTCAGGTTTCTCGTCTGGAAATCTGTCCAGAATCTCAACGAGAAAAAAAAAGAGAACCTGCTCTCTTTTTTCTCGTCGAGATTCTCGTTTTCCTGTTTCCAGACGAGAAACCCGAGAGTGTGTATACTTACCTGTCGCCGTGGAAACCCGCGCATGCTCGAAATGACTTTGACGCATGCGCAGTAGCTTCCACGGCATAGGTAGGGTGAAGCGAGATGGCATAGAATGTGACGAGCGCATGCTCATCATACGCGATGACGTCATTGCGTTCTTTCCTTTCAAGAGAACTGCGGTTCTTTTGAAATGAAAGTCTGTACACTCGGGCGGCAAGAGTTTCTTGCCAAGAATCTCGTCAGGGAAAACAACGGGTTTTTCCTGACAAGATTCTCGGTCGTGTGTACGAGGCCTGAGGGTCAAAAAATACTTCTTCAATCTTAAAAAGGAAAATACAAAATAAAAATGTTGCCAGTGCCACAGAATCTAACCACAATATATTTATCAAGGCAACAAAAAAATAGGTCTATGATACCATTGTCACTAACAAATATGTATAGATCAATTATCAAAAGTATTTTTATTCTTCAGTCATAAATCAAAGAAAATGATTTAAAATAAACAATAAAAGAAATCAAATGAATAAAAAAGAAGGACCTTTTTACGCTCCATGAAAGGGTTAAAATGATCACCTAGGCCCTGCTGAAAAAAATAGTAATAATATCCATTTAAAAAAATAATAATAATTAAAGCCTCGTTGGTTGTCATCTGTATAAGGAATAGGAAAATTCAGCATAGTTTTCTCCAAAAATAGAATAAAAATCCTTTCATGTTGTTCACTTCTTATGTGAACAACTTGAAAGGATTTTTTTTTAAATTAGTAGAACAGCAGCCTTGAAGAAATATATTTTTATTAATGTCTTCAAAGCGGCTGTCCTACAGGTCAAATTCTTATGAGAAAGAAATCAACCCCGACTTTATATGAAACTGTTGATTTCTCATCTATATTTGGCTTACATTTTTCCTTATCTTGGAGTAATCAGGCTTCAAGCTACAAGTGAAATCTTCACAGCATTTCCCTTTTAGGAGGAAATGATGGTGATTTTTAAATTTCCACTGAGGCACTCAAACCTTTTTTACACCTCTAACATATATTTCACATTGTAAAAAGTGCCAAAAATAAAAAATAAAAAAAATAAAAATTATTTTTGTTTAGTTTGTAATTTATTTTTTTAATTCTTTGTACCATTGCTTGGAATAGAAATAGGGCTCAAGGGACCCCAAAGACCCAAAAGTCCAAACCGCAAAAAGCTAGAAAAAGAGGGGGGCAATAGGTCTGTAGCGGTACAGGGTGAGCAGGTAGACTCAAAGGAGCAATTATAATAAAAAGTATAAATTTATTAACATAATATCAAAAAAGATATAAAAGACATCAAAACATAAACAATAAATCACAATAAACAATTAACGTGATTGTGATTTATTGTTTATGTTTTGATGTCTTTTATATCTTTTTTGATATTATGTTCATAAATTTATACTTTGTAATATAATTGCTCCTTTGAGTCTACCTGCTCACCCTGTACTGCTACGGACCTATTGCCCCCCTCTTTTTATAGCTTTTGCTGTTGGACTTTTGGGGTCCCTTAAGCCCTACCTCTATTCCAATTGATCTCCAGGATGATGGTACTATTAATTCTATATGTTGTTTATTAACCACTTAACCCCCGGACAATATTGCTGGTCAAAGACCAGAGCACTTTTTTGCAATTCGGCACTGCGTCGCTTTAACTGACAATTACGCGGTCGTGCGACATGGCTACCAAACAAAATTGGCGTCCTTTTTTCCCCACAAATAGAGATTTCTTTTGGTGGTATTTGATCACCTCTGCGGTTTTTAGTTTTTGCGCTATAAACAAAAATAGAGCGACAGTTTTGAAAAAAAATATTATTTTTTACATTTTGCTATAATAAATATCCCCCAAAAACATATATATAAAAAAAAAATTTCCTCAGTTTAGGCCGATACGTATTCTTCTACATATTTTTCGTAAAAAAAAAAATCGCAATAAGCGTTTATTGATTGGTTTAAGCAAAAGTTATAGCGTTTACAAAATAGGGGGTATTTTTATGGCATTTTTATTAATATTTTTTTTTTACTAGTAATGGCGGCGATCAGCGATTTTTTTTCGGTACTGCGACATTATGGCGGACACTTCGGACACTTTTGACAAATTTTTGGGACCATTGGCATTTTTATAGCGATCAGTGCTATAAAAATGCATTGGATTACTATAAAAATGCCACTGGCAGTGAAGGGTTAACACTAGGGGGCAGGGAAAGGGTTAAGTATGTTCCCTGGGTGTGTTCTAACTGAAGGGGGGGTGGACTGACTTGGGGAAATGACTGATTGCTGTTCATACATTGTATGAACAGAAGATCAGCATTTCTCTCCCTGACAGGACCGGGAGCTGTGTGTTTACACACACAGCTCCCCGCTCTGTAACGAGCGATCGCGTGTGCCCGGCAGCGATCGCGCCCGTCGGGCACGCGCACGGGAGTCGGGGGCGAGCTGGGGGCGCGCTCGCCTCCAGCGGTGTGCGCGCCCCTATTGGCTGCTGGGCGAGCTACGTGCTCTCGCCCAGCAGAGCCGACCTGCCGCCGTATAACTGCGGCGGCTGGTCGGCAAGCAGTTAATAGGCTAATATTTATATCATTTGTACTATTGCTGACAGCTGAAGTGTACAAAAAACAGTTGAGATAGGTATCAGTAATTGGTATCGGCGAGTACTACAAAAAAAAAGTATTGGTACTCGTAAAAAATGGTATCGGTGCATCCCTAGTCTCCACAACAGAGAGAAGCAATCTGCCCCGCAAGGACACTTATATAAAGGTAACAAAAAATAAGGCCTACAATATTATTGTTCTTAACCACTTCCCGACGGCCGTACGACTATATACGGCCGCAGAGTGGTTCTACATCTCTGGGGCGCCGTCAATTGACGTCCGCCCCTTTCCGCGTTCCCCGCGCGCGCTCCCGAGCGCGCAGCAGGGAACTGCTGTGCTGGCCGTGTCCCTTGGACACAGCCAATCACAGATCGCTGTGAACGGCCAATCGGAGTGGCCGTTTCCTAGGCGATCTGTGCGGCCAATGAGAGATGATCTCATATGTTTACATATGAGATAATTTCTCATTGCCGGCTCTCACACAGACAGCGGTGCTGTCAGGGAGAAAGGAGACCGATCTGTGTCTCTTGTACATAGAGACACAGATCGGTCACCTCCCCCAGTCACCCCCCTTCCCCCACAGTTAGAACACTAATTAGGGTACACATTTAACCCCTTCCTCACCCCCTAGTGTTAACCCCTTCAATGCCAGTCACATTTATACAGTAATTAGTGCATATTTATAGCACTGATTGCAGTATAAATGTGAATGGTGCCAAAAATGTGTAAAAAGTGTCCGATGTGTCCGCCATAATGTCGCAGTCGCAATACAAATCGCAGATCGCCGCCATTTCTAGTAAAAAAATAAATAATAAAAAATAATAGATCTGTCCCTTATTTTGTAGGCGCTATATAACTTTTGCGCAAACCAGTCGCTTATTGCGATTTTTTTTTTTTTTTTTTACTAAAAATATGTAGAATACGTATCGGCCTAGACTGAGGATAAAAAATGTTTTTTAAAAAAAAATGTAGCTATTTATTACAGCAACAAGTAAAAATTTATTTTATTTTTTTCAAAATTGTCGCTCTATTTTTGTTTATAGCGCAAAAAATAAAAACCGCAGAGGTGATCAAATACCACCAAAAGAAAGCTCTATTTGTGGGGGAAAAAGGACGTCAATTTTGTTTGGGAGCCACGTCGCACGACCGCGCAATTGTCAGTTAAAGCGACGTAGTGCCGAATCGCAAAAAGTCCTCTGGGCAGGAAGGGGGTTTAGGTGCCCAGTAAGGAAGTGGTTAATAAATATGTTTAGATTTATTTTAGTGTTATTCTTAACGTATAAATATATATATATATATATATAAAAAAAAAAAAAGTTTAGCAAAATACAATTGGGCAGGGCTGACACCATTCAGTCCACAGATAGTTAATAGAAAATTGGTGAGTGCATTTCTTGCTGATCAACTGGTATTCTTCTGCACTTACAGGGTCTTCAAAGAGATAAAACACGGAGAAATGTGCATGTATCACACCGATATAATGCATTTATTTAATTTTGCCCCAACATACATTTTAGGTGAAACTTCAGTACACTTCGTACTTTAGTACACTTTTTCTTCTAGAGGCCCCCAATCAGTTCCAAACAGGGATACACTTATAAAAAATAAAGCCCCCCTGGTGACCCCAGCAACTCATTAAAATGGACTCTTTTGATGCTGGGATCCCATTCTTTTGAAAGGAAAAGCCTATCAACAGCCTAAAAGGCAACGTCCTGGTCTTCAAAGTGCGGAAGTGAAAAGATTGTGAAGAGCTGCTGTGCAGTGTTAGATACACGATAAAGATTATCAGGGAACCACATTTTAGATAAACGGTGGGGGATGGGAAGTAGCCCTCAAAAGGATAAATGCATGAAAAAGAACGTATCCTTTCAAGCAGGGGTCTCCAAACTTTCTAAGCAAAGGGCCAGTTTACTGTCACTCAGACTTTAGGGGGCTGAAATGTGGCCATTGGGAGTAGAAAATGACCCTGCATCAGTGGGAATAAACAATGCCCCATCTTTGGTGTCAGTGAGTGGATTTGTGCCCCATCATTGGTGTCATTGGGCCCCATTGTTGGCGTCATTGGGAGGAACTAGAAAAGAGAGTTAAAGCTGCGCCACTAAACAAAATTGGAAATAAAAAGTCCACTGAAACTCAAATATGTAAAGTCCCAATGTGCACTATTAAGGCCAGATCCACGAAGCAGTTACGCTGGCGTATCTATTGATACGCCGCGTAACTGCTAGGTTGCTCCGGCGTATCTTTGTTTTGTATCCACAAAACAAGATACGCCTGAAGCTGGGCTAGATCCAACTGGCGTACGTCTTAGTATGCCGTCGGTTCTAAGGTGCATATTTACGCTGGCCGCTAGGTGGCGCTTTCGTCGATTTCCGTGTCGAGTATGCAAATTAGCTAGATACGCTAATCCACAAACGTACGTCCGGCCGGCGCATTTTTTTACGTTGTTTCCGTAAGGCTTTATTCGGCGTAACGTTACTCCTTCTATATGAGGCGTACTCAATGTTAAGTATGGATGTCGGGCCAGCGTTGAAATTTACGTTGTTTACGTCATTTGCGTAAAACGTTCGCGAATAGGGCTTTGCGTAGAATTGCGTTCACGTCGAAAGCATTGGCTTGTTGCGGGTTAATTTGGAGCATGTGCACTGCGATACCCCCACGGACGGCGCATGCGCAGTTAAAAAAAAACGTAATTTACGTCGGGTCAAGACGTATTAACATAAAACACCCCCACAACTTAGTGATTTGAATTGCGTGCCCTTACGCCGACACAGTTACACTACGCCGCCGTAACTTACGGCGCAAATTCTCTGTGGATACGGGAAATACGATGTAAGTTACGGCGGCGTAGTGTATCTGAGATACGCTACGCCGGACGTAAACATGCGGATCTGGCCCTTATTGTGCACACAAATGGTCAATCCTGAAGATTAAATCCTCCAAAAACTTCAACACCACCGTGACATCAAGTGTGTTTTCACACTGAAGTGAAGACCCACCACCGAGTATTAAAGCCGCTTACCAGAAGGGCAAGCTTGATTAGCAATCGGCTATAGCCCAGCCGCGGCCTTTAGAGACTGTAGTGGACTCACAGGGTTAAAAGTTTCCAGAAAAAGCTTCCAGCGCATTCACAGGCTCGTCCAGATGAACATGGGTAGAGAAAAGGTGCACCATAGCGTAATTCCATAAAACGTATTTATTTTAAAAAGATGTAAGCGGAACTTACAAAGCAGATAAAATCATCAGACATATACAGCAAATGCCGGCCGGCAAAAATCAGGAGCCCTTCCTCCTTGGCGTGGTGACGTCACTGCGTGTCCTCCCACACCTGTTTCGTCATAAGTCAGACGTTTTCAATAGGATGGAAGGGACTGTGCCCTATTGTTAATGTCATTGGGAGGAACTGTGCCCCATTGTTGGCGTCATTGGGAGGAACTGTGCCCTATTGTTGATGTCATTGGGAGGAACTGTGTCCCATTGTTGGCGTCATTGGGAGGAACTGTGCCCCATTGTTGGCGTCATTGGGAGGAACTGTGCCCCATTGTTGGCGTCATTGGGAGGAACTGTGCCCCATTGTTGGCGTTATTGGGAGGAACTGTGCCCCATTGTTGGCGTTATTGGGAGGAACTGTGCCCCATTGTTGGCGTTATTGGGAGGAACTGTGCCCCATTGTTAGTGTCATTGGGAGGAACTGTGCCCTATTGTTAGCATCATTGGAAGGAACTGTGCCCTATTGATAGCATCATTGGAAGGAACTGTGCCCTATTGATAGCATCATTGGAAGGAACTGTGCCCCATTGTTGGTGTCATTGGTAGAAATTGTGCCCCACAATTGGTGTCAGTGAGAGGAATTGTGCCTTTCTTTTGGTGTCAATAAATGAAAACATTGAAACGTTGCTTTAACCACTTGCTGACCGCACTACGCACTTATACGTCGGCAGAATTGCATGGCTGCGCAAAGCAACGTATATATACATACATACATACATACATACATAGTATATATATATATATATATATATATATATATATTTGTTTTGAATTTCACGCCCTGCAGGCGCACGCATGCCCCCTGCTGCGAGCTCCATGACCATGCCCGCGGGACCCACAGATTCGATGTCCGCCGGTGTCCCGCGATCGGGTCACAGAGCGGCAGAACGGGGGGGATGCCATTGTAAACAAGGCATCTCCCTGTTCTGCCTAGTGACAGGACACTGATCGTCTGCTCCCTGTCATCGGGAGCAGTGATTAATGTCGTGTCACTGGTAGCGCAGCCCCCACACAGTTAGAATCACTCCCTAGGATACACTTAAACCCTTCCTTGCCCCCTAGTGGTTAACCCCTTCCCTGCCAGGGTCATTTACACAGTAATCAGTGCATTTTTATAGCACTGATCGCTGTAAAAATGGCATTGGTCCCAAAATAGCGTCAAAAGTGTCCGACGTGTCTGCCATAATGTCGCAGTCATGATAAAAATCGCTGATTACAAGTAAAAAAAAAAACATATGAATAAAAATACCATAAAACTATCACCTATTTTTTAGACGGTATAACTTTTGCGCAAACCAATCAATAAAAGCTTATTTTACATTGATTTTATTTACCAAAAATATGTAGGAGAATACGAATCGGCCTAAACTGAGGAAAAATATGATTTTATATACTTTTTGGGGATATTTATTATAGCAAAAGTAAAAAATATTGCTTTTTTTCTAAATTTACGCTCTTTTTTTTGTTAATTAAAACCACAGAGATGATCAAATACCACCAGAAAAAAGCTCTATTTGTGGGGAAAAAAAAGACGCCAATTTAGTTTGGGAGCCACGTCGCACGACCGCGCAATTGTAGCAAAAAGTGGCAACCAAATCCTCCAGGGCTGAAGTGGTTAATGTATAATTCAGTCCAGCTGCTAAAAACAGATGTGGATTTCTTTACATGCACAACATTACAGTATTACAGCTACTCTTGTGGTTAACTTACCTCTCAGAGCTTTTTTTCTCAGAAAATAGGTGCAGGAACTTAACCACGACCTCTTTCAGATTTCACAAACAGTAGAAGGGTCTTAAAGGGGCATTAAATACCAGGATTGCATTACATACAGAGTGCAGAGTTCAGGGGGGGGGTTACACACAGAGTGCAGAGCTGTTGCTTGTATACACAGAAACCAGACTTCTGTGTTTACAAGTGATTGTGGTGAGCGGGCACCAAAGGGTCTGAGCCAGAGGTGGTGGAACTGAGTTCCCCCAAGTTCCCCCTGAAAAAAAGCCCTGCCTCTTCTACATTATAGGGCAGGGGTCTCTAAACTGCGGCCCGAGGGCCAGATGTGGCCCTTTGCTAGCCTTTATGCGGCCCTTTATGCGGGGGCGCTATTTCTTCTACTGATATCAATGATGGGATACTATTCCTCCTACTGACCACCAACCCTGAGGCCACATTTATTCTCACCGGTGCTGGGCCCGAGACATTTTCTGCCCCCGCTGGCCACAATCCGGCCCTCCTAAGGTCTGAAGGACAATAAAGTGGCCCTTTGTTTTAAAAGTTTGGAGACCCCTGCTCTAGAGGCACCACTGCAGCTGATAAATATCTAACTAATGTATCCAGTCTTCCTGGGATCATCTGTTATCCTACGGTAGTTTGCGCACTGGTGTGAACTGGCCCTAAGGACCACTTTAATTACTATTGCTTGTTTGTATTTTTTTTTTCCTCAGAGATTTGTTTACTTAACCACTTCATTAATGGGCACTTAAACCCCATTCCTGCCCAGACCAATTTTCAGCTTTCAGCGCTGACGCATTTTGAATGACAATTGCGCGGTCATACAACACTGTACCCAAATTATATTTTATCATTTTTTTCCCCACAAATAGAGATTTCTTTCTATAAACAAAAAAGACAGAACATTTTGAAAAAAACACAATATTTTTTACTTTTTGTTATAATAGTATCCCATTTTTTTTTTTAAAAAGCAATTTTTTCCTCAGTTTAGGCCAATGCGTATTCTTCTACATATTTTTGGTAAAAAAAAAAAAATCGCAATAAGATTGGTTTGCGCAAAAGTTATAGCACCTACAAAATAGGGGATAGATTTACGAATCTGTGATTTTTGTCAGGCCTGCGATATTGCGGCGGACATATCGGACACTTTTGACACTATTTTGGAACCATTCACATTTATACAGCGAACAGTGCTATAAATATGCACTGATTACTGTATAAATGTGACTGGCAGGGAAGGGGTTAACACTAGGGGGCGAGGAAGAGGTTAAATGTATTCAATGGGAGTGATTCTTACTGTGGGGGGAGGGGGTGACTGGGGGAGGTGACCGATGCTGTGTCCCTATGTACAAGGGACACAGCATCGGTCTCCTCTCTCCCTGACAGGACGTGGAGCTCTGTGTTTTCACACACAGATCCACGTCCCTGCTCCGTCACTGCCGATCGCGGGTACCTGGTGGACATCGCGGCCGCCAGGCACACGCATCGGCATCTCAGCAATGCGCCGGGCACAGTTTTTCCCCGCTGTGCACCCCAGGCGGCCAGCGCGGGGAATGCAAATAAAAGGTCGTCCAGGGACGTCCACCCGGCAGTTGAGAGCCGCGCTGTGGACATCTTTCATCTACAGCGCGGGTCTCAAGTGGTTAAAGGGAATTGTAAAGTCTCATGGTTTTTCACCTTAATACATTCCATGCTTTAAAGGGGTTGTAAAGGTAAAAAAAAAAAATCCCTAAATAGCTTCCTTTACCTTAGTGCAGTCCTCCTTCACTTACCTCATCCTTCCATTTTGCTTTTAAATGTCCTTATTTCTTCTGAGAAATCCTCACTTCCTGTTCTTCTGTCTGTAACTACACACAGTAATGCGAGGCTTTCTCCCTGGTGTGGAGTGTAGTGCTTGCCCCCCTCCCTTGGACTACAGGAGAGTCAGGACACTCTCTACTTTGCAGATAGAGAAAGGAGCTGTGTGTTAGTGGGCGTCATGACACTCCTGCTCGTCCCAAAATCAAAGGATGAGGTAAGTGAAGTAAGACTGCACTAAGGTAAAGGAAGCTATTTAGGGATTTTTTTTTTACCTTTACAACCCCTTTAAAAAACCCTTCTGTGCTGCAGCTGCCTCCAAAGATAGAGACAGAGGGGGAGAGAAGGAAAGAGAAAAGATAGAGACAGAGGGAGAGAGAAGGAAAGAGAAAAGATAGAGACAGAGGGAGAGAGAAGGAAAGAGAAAAGATAGAGACAGAGGGAGAGAGAAGGAAAGAGAAAAGATAGAGACAGAGGGAGAGAGAAGGAAAGAGAAAAGAGAAGAGACTGAGAAAGAGAGAGAGAGAGAGAGAGAGAGAGAGAGAGAGAGAGAGAGAGAGAGAGAGAGAAAAGAGAAAAGAGAAAAGAGAAAAGTGAAAAAAGAAAGAGAAATTAGAGAGTAAAAACAGTAAACAGAGAGAAAGAAGTAAAAGAGAGAAGATAGAATAGAAAAAAAATGAAAGAAAAGAGGGAGATGGAGAGAAAAGAGAAAGAAAGGAGAAAGAAAAGAGAGTGAAAAGGGAAGAGAGAAAGAAAAAAAAGACAGCGAGAGAGAAAGAGAGAGATAGAATAGAAAGAAAAGAGGGAGAATGAGGAGAGAGAAAAAAATGAGAGAGAGAAAGAAAAGATAAAAGAGAGAGTGAAAAGGAGAGAGAAATGAGAGAGAAAGAATGAAGAGAAAAAAAGAAAAGAGAAGAGTGAGAAAGGGAGAAAAGAGAGAGTGAAAGGAGGAAAGAGAAAATATAGAGAGACTGAGGGAGAGAGAGAAAGAGAAAAGATTAAAAAAAAGAGATGAGATTGAAAAGAGGAGAGAGAGAAGAGTGAAAATAGAAAGAGAGGAGAGAGAGAGCGAGAGAGAGAATAAAAAGAGTAAACAGAGAGAAAGGAGTAAGGCCTCGTACACACGGCCGAGGAACTCGACGTGCCAAACACATCGAGTTCCTTGGCCAGTTCAGCCCTGAAGCCGCCGAGGAGC
Organism: Rana temporaria; assembly: GCF_905171775.1. NCBI lineage: Eukaryota > Metazoa > Chordata > Amphibia > Anura > Ranidae > Rana > Rana temporaria. The sequence continues at coordinate 436,695,633 of NC_053491.1, read as the reverse complement.
TCGGCGGGCCGAGAGCTCCCATAGAACAACGAGAAAATAGAGAACATGTTCTCTATTTCCTCGCCGAGGTCCTCGTCGGCTTCCTCGGCCGAAAGTGTACACACGGCCGGGTTTCTCGGCAGAATTCAGCCAGAAACTCGGTCGGAAGCTGAATTCTGCCGAGGAAACTGGTCGTGTGTACGGGGCCCATCTCTTATAGAGATAGAGAAAAAAATGAAAGAAAAGAGGGAGATGGAGAGAAAAGATAAAAAAAGAAAAAGAAAGAAAGGAAAAAGAGAAGAGAGAAAGAAAGAAAAGACAGGGAGAGAGAAAGAGAGAAAATATTTAAAAAAAAGAGACAGGAGCAAGAATAGAGAGCGAAAAGAGGAGAGAAAGAATGAGAAAAGAGAGAGAGAGAGGGAAACAATTTAGAATAAAGAAAGAAGAAAGAAAAGAGAGTGAAAAGAGAAGAGAAAGTTAAAAAAAAGAAAAGAGTAAAAAGGGAAAAGAGAGAAATGAGAAAGTGAAAAGAGGAGAGAGAGAGAGAGAGAGAGAGAGAAAATAAATAAAGAGAAAAAGAGTGAAAAAGCGAAAGAGGGAAAAAAATAAAATAAAGATTTGAATAAGTAAGATTTGAAAAGCAGAGACGTTTCTAGGGACAAATGTGGACAACCTAGGACTGTCCCTACAGAATGAGTACCACATAGAATGTCCCCAATGCACAGATGGCCAGACTCCATACAGAGAGAGAACTATTAGGTGTTGTGGTCACACAGCAATGAAATCTGTCGTGTCAGGACCATGCACACATAGCAAGGATCATACACATTTCTAAGTTACTAACCCCGGGTCCAGGACTTGCTGTGTCCAGTCAGTGAGTTGTAGGGTGTGCCTCCCTCCAGCAATCCCTGAGTTGTGGTCCCTGGGCTGTGTATAGAGCGGTGTGCCTCCCTCCAGCAATCCCTGAGTTGTGGTCCCTGGGCTGTGTATAGAGCCGTGTGCCTCCCTCCACCTCGTGCGTTTGTGTGATTCCCTCCCCCTCTCATTTCACATGTCCTCCTCCCCAGGCCTGACAGGACTACTATTCACATTCCTCAGTACATCTACACATACTGCACACAGACTGCTAGGAAATAAACACCTTCGTTTTTGGATTTGTGAAGAAGTGGATCCAGACCAGGGTTACCATCTTTTCTTCAAGTCACACCCGGACACTTTAGCGGCACACCGCAATTTCTTTTCCAAGTATTCACTATTCATATATTTTGTCATTAAATAACATTTCTAATCATATGGAGGTAATCACAAGAGTCTTCACCTATCTCTGTATAGGCAGAAATCCCCTTTACATCTGAAATCACAGAGATCCCCTTTACATCTTCAGAGTTCCCCTTTACATCTTCAGAGTTCCCCTTTACATCTTCAGAGTTCCCCTTTACATCTTCAGAGTTCCCCTTTACATCTGAATCTGCAGAGTTCCCCTTTACATCTGCAGAGTTCCCCATTACATCTTCAGAGTTCCCCTTTACACCTTCAGAGGTCCCCTTTACATCTGAATCTGCAGAGTTCCCCTTTACATCTGCAGAGTTCCCCATTACATCTTCAGAGTTCCCCTTTACACCTTCAGAGATCCCCTTTACATCTGAATCTGCAGAGATCCCCTTTACATCTGAATCTGCAGAGTTCCCCTTTACATCTGAATCTGCAGAGTTTCCCTTTACATCTGAATCTGCAGAGTTCCCCCTTTACATCTGAATCTGCAGAGTTCCCCCTTTACATCTTTATAGTTTCCTTTTACATCTGAATCTGCAGAGTTCCCCTTTACATCTTCAGAGTTTCCTTTTACATCTGAATCTGCAGAGTTCCCCCTTTACATCTGAATCTGCAGAGTTCCCCCTTTACATCTTTATAGTTTCCTTTTACATCTGAATCTGCAGAGTTCCCCCTTTACATCTTCAGAGTTTCCTTTTACATCTGAATCTGCAGAGTTCCCCTTTACATCTGAATCTGCAGAGTTCCCCTTTACATCTGAATCTGCAGAGTTCCCCTTTACATCTGAATCTGCAGAGTTCCCCCTTTACATCTGAATCTGCAGAGTTCCCCTTTACATCTGAATCTGCAGAGTTCCCCTTTACATCTGAATCTGCAGAGTTCCCCTTTACATCTGAATCTGCAGAGTTCCCCTTTACATCTGAATCTCCAGAGTTCCCCTTTACATCTGAATCTTCAGAGTTTCCCTTTACATCTGAATCTTCAGAGTTTCCCTTTACATCTGAATCTTCAGAGTTCCCTTTTACATCTGAATCTTCAGAGTTCCCCTTTACATCTGAATCTTCAGAGTTCCCCTTTACATCTGAATCTTCAGAGTTCCCCTTTACATCTGAATCTTCAGAGTTCCCCTTTACATCTGAATCTGCAGAGATCCCCTTTACATCTGAATCTGCAGAGATCTCCTTTACATCTGAATCTTCAGAGTTTCCCTTTACATCTGAATCTGCAGAGTTCCCCTTTACATTACACTGTAAGGGGAGACTCTGAGATAAGGGAAAATGCTGGTAAATCTGATTTAAGAAGGTACATTAAGAACTCTGATGTAAAGAGGGGACTCTAATGTTACACTGCAGACTCTGGTGTAAAGCGTAACTCTAAACCAAAGTCCCTACTTACATCATAGTTCCCAGCATTCCCCTTTAATCAGAGTTCCCAAAGCCCTCCTTACATCTGAGTCTGCAGAGTTCCCAATTACATCAGAGTCTGTAGAGTCCCCCCTTTACATCTGAGTCAGCAGAATTTCCACTTACACTAAAGCCCTGTACACACGATCGGTCCATCCGATGAGAATGGTCTGATGGACCGTTTTTATCGGTTAACCGATGAAGCTGACTGATGGTCAGTCGTGCCTACACACCATCGGTTAAAAAAATTATCGTGTCAGAACGCGGTGACGTAAAACACAACAACGTGCTGAAAAAAACGAAGTTCAATGCTTCCAAGCATGCGTCGACTTGATCCTGAGAATGCGTAGATTTTTAACCGATGGACGTGCCTACTAACGATCGTTTTTTTTCTATCGGTTAGGAATCCATCTTTCATATGACCAAACTTTGGATGTAATTTCCATTTCTCACAACTAGAACTAATTCCATAATGGACAGAGGGTGTAGGGCTCATTCAGAAAGGGATTGACACCCATCCTGATTGCTGAGCCACTGATTTCTGAGCCTCCATTACCCTTGTAGGCGGCCTATAGAAGTGGATACAGATTAGTGGGAGGAGCTGTAGGGCCCCTCCCACAGTCCTGCACAGGCTATGTACAACACAGTGATGATGCCACTTCTAAAAGGTAGTATCTGAGGGCCAGATTCACAAAAGAGATACGACGGCGTATCTCCTGATACGCCATTGTATCTCTGTGATCCGCCCGTCCTAACTATGCGGCTGATTCATAGAATCAGGTTACACATAGATAGCCCTAAGATCCGACAGGTGTTATTGACTTACACCGTCGGATCTTAGGATGCAATTCTAGGCCGGCCGCTAGGTGGCGAGGCCATTGCGGTCGGCGTAGTATATGCAATTGCTAGTTACGGCGATTCACGAACGTCCGCGATGCCCGTCGATCTAAATTTACGTCGTTTCCGTAGCGATACGCGTCGTAAAGTTAAGGCTGCCTCCTAGGTGGTCTAAGCAATGTTAAGTATGGCCATCGTTCCCGCGTCGAAAAATTAAAAAAATCACGTCGTTTGCGTAAGTCGTCCGTGAATGGCGCTGGACGCTATTTACGTTAATGTCAAACCAATGACGTCCTTGCGACGTCATTTAGCGCAATGCACGTCGGGTAATTTTCCCGAGGGAGCATGCGCAGTACGTTCGGCGGGGGAACGCGCCTAATTTAAATGGTGCCCGCCCCATTTGAATTAGGCGGGCTTGCGCCGAGCGGATTTACGTTACACCGCCGCAAGTTTACAGGTAAGAGCTTTGTGAATCAAGCACTTACGCTTGTGTAACGTAAATCAGATACGTTATGCCGCCGCGGAGCAACGTAAATGTACCTGAATTTGGCCGTGAGTTTACAAGCAGCGTGCAAGGGATTTGCTGTATATTCGTTGTGGCTACTGAGGAATATAATTAAATGAAAATAAAACATTTTGTGGCTGGAGTTTAGCTTTACATGTTCAAAATTCGAAGAGAGATTACTATGATTGCGCTAGAATTCTGTTGTTTCTAATGTTTATCTACTAGCAGGACTTTAGCTATGGAGAGGTTAAATCTTTGCATTACCATGTGCTGCACAGACATGCCTGTATACACCCAGTATGGTACAGGTGCATGATGGGATCGCACTGTCGCTGGAAGTCAAATTGAACACAGCAGGATTCAGGATGTAAACATCACTGCAAGTAAAAATTTAGACGAAATGAATACAAGATTAGTTGGAATATATTCTGCAGCATAGTGGAAATGTTTTTCATGGACCCCACAGTACTATTCAGTACATGGTGTTGCTGACTATGTGGTTTTATTATCATTAATCCTGATTTGCATCTCTGCCATTTGTTGTACCTTGGCCGTTGTGTGACAAGAGGAATTTGGTTATTGTCTATGGGGCTTGTTCTCACCGGTGCGATTTGGAAAATAGGTGCGTGCTCTGCTTGCTTTTCATGGGACATTTTTCACCCCATAGATTTCAAAACTCATGAAAAATGCATGATAAACGCACAAAATAACCCCCATCAAAAATGTCTGTGCAGGAGCAACTGTGTGCACGTTTCTTGCATCCTGTCATTTATTTCAATGAATGCGCAAAAATCGCAAAAAAGAAACGCATGACCCCTTTTCTTTTCTTTTTTTATTCTGTTACATTGGGGTCCATTTACTAAAACTGGTGTGCAAAATCAGCTTTTAAAGTGGAGGTTCACCCGGAAATAACATTTTTTAACCTTAGATTCCTGTTCATTTTGTCAAGGGGAATCGGCTAGTTGTTTTAAAATTAAAGCTGTACTTACTGTTTTAGAGAGCGATCTTCTCCGCCGCTTCCGGCAGGGCCGGACTTACCATTGGCCTTGACTGGGCTCAAGCCCAGGGGCCCCACCCAATAGGGGGCCCCCTTTAAAAAAAAAAAAAAAAAAATGTTTTTTTTTTTTTTTTTTTTTTTTAGGGGTCAGGAGGTCCCCAGGGGCCCGGAGGCCCCCAGGGCCCCGGACGGCAACCCCCCTTTTTTTTATTTATTTTTTGTAAAAAAATGTTTTTTTTATATATTTTTTATTTTTATATATATATATATAATATATATATATATATATATATATATATATATATATATATATATATATATATATATATATATATTTTATTATTATTATTATTAAAGGGCCCAGGGGTCTCCAGGGCCCCGGACGGCAACCCCCCTTTTTTTTTTTTTTTTTTTTGTAAAAAAATTTTTTTTTTTTTTTTATATATATATATATATATATATATATATATATATATATATATATATATATATATATATATATATATTTTATTATTATTATTAAAGGGCCCAGGGGTCTCCAGGGCCCCCGGATGGCAACCCACCTTTTTTATTTTTTTATAAAAAAAAATTACATTTTTTTTTTATATACATTATATATATATATATATTTTTTTTTATTATTAAAGGGCTCAGAGGTCCCCAGGGCCCCATGTGGCAACCCCCCCTTTTTTTATTTTTTTTATAAATGTTTATTTTTTTATTTTTGTTTATTTTTTTATTAAAAGGCCCAGAGGTTCCCAGGGCCCACGGGTTTGGCAACCTCCCTTTTTTTATGTATTTTTTATAAATGTTTTTTTTTTTTATTATTATTAAAGGGCCCAGAGGTTTATTTTTTCTTTTTATTAAAAGGCCCAGAGGTCCCCAGGGCCCCAGATGGCTACATATATTTATATATATTTGTTTTCTTCTTTATTTCTTCTATTTTTTGTAAAGGCCCCCCCGCTTCTCAATTTGCGGCAGCCCCCACGCTTCTCAATTTCAGGCGGCAGCACCCCCACCCCCCTAGGTTCTCTGCTTCAGGGGGCCCATGCCTTACGCTGTGCAAGGGGCCCCAAAATTCCTGATGGCGGCCCTGCGCATACCTCCCAACACGCACGGATTCTGTGGGACTTTCCCGCACAGACAGCTTCTTCCCGCAGTCCCGCAAAAGGGTTAATTTTCCCGCACTGCAAGAGGAGGCAGCACGGAAGCAGGAGGAACCGGAGTGGTGTGTGGAGGACTGTGGCTGCTGAAGGGAAGAAAGCCGACAGCCGGGCTAATGACAGTCTGTGGCCCCGGCTGTTGGCACAGGTGAGAGGCACTCCCCCCCTCAACAACTGCAAAATCCCCCCCCCGCTCAACAACTTTAATGCGCTCCCCCCGATCAACAACTTCAATTCGCCCCCCCCCGCTCAACAACTTCGATCCCCCCCAATTCTCGGCTCCAGGGGGCCCCTTCAACACTCAAGCCCAGGGGCCCCCCCCACCCTAAGTCCTGCCCTGGCTTCCGGGTATGGTCTTCGGGACTGGGCGTTCCTATTTTGATTGACAGTCTTCCGACAGGCTTCCGACGGTCGCATCCATCGCGTCACGATTTTCCGAAAGCAGCCGAACGTCGGTGCGCAGGCGCAGTATAGAGCCGCACTGACGTTCGGCTTCTTTCGGCTACTCATGACGCGATGGATGCGACCGTCGGAAGCCTGTCGGAAGACTGGAACAAATCACTTGAGTTTCCATTATTTCTTATGGGGAAATTTGCTTGGATATACAAGTGCTTTGGATTACAAGGTTTTACTGTATATAATTGGTTGGTGTGAAAATTATAGTGTCTACAAACTATGATATATATTAGGGTTGTTGTCCCGATACCGATACTAGTATCGGTATCGGGACCGATACCAAGCATTTGCCCGAGTACTTGTACTCGGGCAAATGTTCCCGATGCTTCACCCGATACTTGTACTGTCAGCGGTGATCAGTGCATTGGGAAGTTACAAGCACCGATCACCGCTGTATAGATTTAAAAGTAATTTCTCCGCTTCTCCCTACACCCCTCCCCCCGCGCGGCTTTCAGCTGCTTTAAAATCAGTGTTGATCGATGCTTGTAACTCCCCCACACACGATCACCGCTGACTGTCCCGTGTCCTCCTCCAGCCGCCCTCCATTTTGCTGCAGTCTGTCTCCCTACCTCCATGTCCCCCGCTGTGTTTCTCTCTCCCTCCGTGTATACCTCCGTGTCCCCCATGTTTCTCTCTCCCTCCACGTATCCCGCCGTGTATCCCGCCGTGTATCCCTCAGTGTATCCCGCCGTGTATCCCTCTGTGTATCCCGCCGTGTATCCCTCCGTGTACCCCGCCGTGTATCCCGCCGTGTTTCTCTCCCCTTCCGTGCTCCTCCTCCACCCCCTGGAAATGTCAGGATGGAGAGCGGGGTAGGAGCCGGCTCCTAACTGCCCCAAATGGACAGAGTTAGGCCTCGTACACACGGCCGAGTTTCTCGGCAAAAACCAGCAAGAAACTTGCTGGGTTGTTTTTTTTGCCGAGGAAACCGGTCGTGTGTACACTTTTCAACGAGGAAACCGCCGAGGATCATGTTCATGTTCATGTTCTCTATTTCCTTGACGGCAATGGGAAAATTTGCCTCGCCGAGATTCTCTACGGCTTCACAAGGAACTCGACGAGCAAAATGATGTGTTTTACCCGTCGAGTTTCTCGGCCGTGTGTACGAGGCCTTAGTGATCACTGACTCTGTCCATTCACATAACTGAAACATCGTAAACTGTGATTACAATGTTTCAGTTTATGAATGAAGAGAAGACGCTGTCTTCTCTCCTTTTATTTTCAGAGCAGCTGATGCTGCTGAGAAAGGGACTGGGGAACATGTGTCCCTAGTCCCTTTCCCTCTCTCAAAGGGGAGATGTCAGAGGTCTGTTAAGACCCCTGATATGTCACCAAAGCCCCCCAACAGGGCTGAAAAAATAAATATAAAAAATAAAGAATAAAAAAACAAAAGATTAAAAAAAATTATTGTAGAAAATAAAAAAATAAAATAAGAAACACACTGACACGGTCCACACCCCCCCCCCCCTTTAAAAAAAAGAAAGCATTATAAATAAAAAAAAATGTAAAAAATTAAAAACAAATTGTTAAAGATAAAAAAAAAAATACTGACACATGTGCCGCTGTCACATGAGATTAAAAAAAAGTATCTGTATTTGGTATCGGCGAGTACTTGAAAGAAAGTATCGGTACTTGTACTCGGTCTTAAAAAAGTGGTATCGGGACAACCCTAATATATATACTAGAATTTTACTTAATTTTTTTTATACTAGTAATGACGGTGGTCAGCGACTTATAGTGGGACTGTGATAGTGCAGCAGGCAATCTGAATTTTGTCAGGTTCAGCAGGAACCAGCTGAGATTCGAACCATGTATGGGGAGGCTGAATGTACCAAGTTGATCGATCAATCAACTTGGGTACAACCAGCCTGCTGGACCCACTTGCGATTCTCGCTAGCGTCTGATACAGCCGCAAGTAATAATCTGTATTCTTTGTGTTCTCCCGGCGGGGGGTGGGGGGGGGGGGTTGGCGGAGCCGGGAGGACACAATGTCTCGGCAGGAGGGTGTTGATGGTTCCAAAACCCATGGTTGCAGGAAAAAAAATTAAAAATCACCTGCCTTACTGACCCTGGGTGGGAACTGGCTAACTGCCATCCTAGCCCAAAGCCCCTTTCACACCTCAGCGGTTTTGTAACACAAAGCGCTTTGTTTTAAACAGTGCCTGTTCACCCCTGAGTGCCCAGACACCCGTCACTCAAAAAAATACAGGAGCTTCTTTTCAGGCAGATTTGGGTGTTTTTTTAGCCCCATAGACTTCAATGGAAGTGTCTGAAAAAAAAAAAAAAAATTCCAGGACATGCAGTAATAGTTCTGCCCCAAAAGAAACTCCTATTTCACACATTGCGGGTTATTTACTAAAAAAAGAGCGTGCAAAATCTGATGCAGCTCTGCATAGAAACCAATCAGCTTCCAGGTTTTATTGACAAAGCTTAATCCAAAAAGCTAAAGTGAGACACCGATTGGCTACTATAAAATAGATCCCATGAAGCCAACAATAGACGCCCCCTCCCCGAGCAACCGTAGAGCTCCACAGCAACAATGATCCACCCACAACAAAATACCCCCGAGCAACAATAGACCCCCGGCAGAAACAACCGATTCTTGCCAACAGACAGTATCAATAGACCCTCCAGCAACCAGCTACAATAGGCTGCTCCCTCGACAGTAGATCCCTCCCAGCAACTGACCCCCCAGTAACATTAGACCCACCCCCAGCAAAAATAGATCACATCCAGAGACAATAGGTTCCCCAGCAGCAACAATAGACCTCCCCAGCAAAAATAACACCCCCCTGTAAAAATAGATCCCCTCCAGCAACAATAGATCCCAGCAACCAGCATTAATGGACACTGTAGCACAACACCTTGCAATTATATACATTCAGTGCCGCGTTCCTGCTGAAAAAAAGCCCTAAGTGTGAATGTAGCTTGAAAATCTGCATGAAAAACAAGGCAGATGCACAAGGGTGAACCTAGCCTAAAACTGGCCATACACTAAGAGAATTTTGTTAAAAATGTTTACTTTTAATTGTGTTCATTTGATTATCTAATCATTAGTGGGATCAAATCAGTGTTCATTTTCAACCACAGTGATGAGAAAATTTGAAGAACTTGTAGTGTATAGGCAGCTTTAGTGAGGCTCAATGAACAATAGCGGACATAGCTCCGTGTATGGCAGGGTATGGAAGCTCTACACGGTTCACATGTTGCCAGTTGGTTTGCATTAGAAAGAGGCACAGAGTGGAGGGACTACTTTATAGAAGAAGGCTAATTAGGACATCACCATGGGGGCTGAATTCCTGACATATTTCACTCCAATGGGTCCCTTCCCCCCCAGCACTGTTTGCTCAGCTTCCTACCCCCACCATCTCCTACCCCCATCATCACATCTGCTTACTGCAAACCAGATGTCCCTGACACCGACAAGTGACAGCAAAGAAACCCAGCTGCCAGGATGGATAAAGTGCTGGAAGGACCAGAGAGTCCATCTGCGTTATTCCTCTGAGAGTCTGAGACAAGATAACCAATCAGGTTATGGCGGGGGAGTCAAAAGACCCCAAAACTGCCTGCTAGAAAAAAGTGCAGCATTATATTCGTCTCCGGTACATGGGTAATGGGTTGATGATGGGGTGAGTTATCAATATGGCACAATAAAGTCCAATGTGAGATGGGCTGGGCCGCCATCAGGGGGGTACAGGCAGTACACTTGTAAGGGGTCCGGAGGCGCACAGGGCCCCAGATGGCAACCCCCCTTTTTTTTTTTATAAGGGTCCGGAGGTCCCCCTTTTTCTTATATATATATATATATATATATATATATATATATATATATATAATTAAAGGGCCCAGAGGTCCCCAGGGCCCTGGGTGGAAACTCCCCTTTTTTAATATATATATATATATATTTATTTATTTTTTTTTTTATTTTTTTTTTATTAAAGGGCCCAGAGGTTTCTTTTTTTTATTATTATTATTAAAGGGCCCAGAGGTCCGGATGGCAACCCCCCTTTTTTTATAAATATTTTTCTTTATTTCTTCTTTTTTTTTGTAAAGGCTTCTCAATTTGCGGCACCCCCCCACACCCGCTTCTCAATCACCCGCTTCTCAATTTCAGGCGGCAGCACCCCCCCCTCCCGGTTCTCTGCTCCAGGGGGCCCATGCCTGAAGCTGTGTAAGGGGCCCCATAATTCCTGATGGCGGCCCTGGAGATGGGTTTACTATATGGGCTCCTCTACACCGCCGTGACAAACATGGAGTTTTTATCGGTAAATATTTTTTTTATTTACGAATCTGAATGCAGGTGTATGGTTTTCTCTGGGCCCATGCCCACAGCTTCGTAAAGCCCCAAATCCAAACATTGTCAAAAGCTTCTAGGTGTCACCTCCGTAACTCACCTCATCCGTCCATTTTGCTTTTAAATGTCCTTATTTCTTCTGAGAAATCCTCACTTCCTGTTCTTCTGTCTGTAACTCCACACAGTAATACAAGGCTTTCTCCCTGGTGTGGAGTGTCGTGTTCGCCCCCTCCCTTGGACTACAGGAGAGTCAGGACGCTCTCTATGTTGCAGATAGAGAAAGGAGCTGTGTGTTAGTGGGCGACCTGACACTCCTGTAGTCCAAGGCAGGAGTCGAGCACGACACTCCACACCAGGGAGAAAGCCTCGCATTACTGTGGTGAGTTACAGACAGAAGAACAGGAAGTGAGGATTTCTCAGAAGAAATAAGGACATTTAAAAGCAAAATGGGAGGATGAGGTAAGTGAAGGAGGACTGCACTAAGGTAAAGGAAGCTATTTAGGGAAAAAAATGTTTTCCTTTACAACACCTTTAAGTCTTTCTATAGACAGATCATGTGCTCTTGGATTAGGTCGGGGAACTATGACAGATCATGTGCTCTTGGATTAGGTCAGGGAACTATGACAGATCATGTGCTCTTGGATTAGGTCGGGGAACTATGACAGATCATGTGCTCTTGGATTAGGGTGGGGAACTATGACAGATCATGTGCTCTTGGATTAGGTCGGGGAACTATGACAGATCATGTGCTCTTGGATTAGGTCGGGGAACTATGACAGATCATGTGCTCTTGGATTAGGTCGGGGAACTATGACAGATCATGTGCTCTTGGATTAGGTCGGGGAACTATGACAGATCATGTGCTCTTGGATTAGGTCGGGGAACTATGACAGATCATGTGCTCTTGGATTAGGGTGGGGAACTATGACAGATCATGTGCTCTTGGATTAGGGTGGGGAACTATGACAGATCATGTGCTCTTGGATTAGGGTGGGGAACTATGACAGATCATGTGCTCTTGGATTAGGGTGGGGAACTATGACAGATCATGTGCTCTTGGATTAGGGTGGGGAACTATGACAGATCATGTGCTCTTGGATTAGGGTGGGGAACTATGACAGATCATGTGCTCTTGGATTAGGGTAGGGAACGATTGGCTGTGTCTCCAGTTCTCAGTCCATGAAATTAATCCATCTGTACATACATGGGATCTTGTAAACAAAGCTCTGCACACATCATTTATAGAAGTACTCCTATTGGAACTCGGCGCTCCCATGTCTATATTCAGCCACAGAAATAAGATGACGGTCTCACCATGCAGGCATAATCCAACTGTTGACATTTTATTTTCTGTATTTGATTTCTATTGATAGAGAAATCCCAGAACATTAAAGGCTCAGTCCGCCTTTAACTACTTAAAACTGGTGTTTTCGTTTTTGGTAGAAGCTGAAAAGTTAAAGAAGATCTTGTTTAACTGCTTCAGGACCGCCCACCACATACGGCATAGTTGCCAACATTCTCAAAAAATTTATATGGGCACTTTTTTGTCTGTAGGCAAGGGTCTTATTATAATTAAGGGGTGGGGCATTCATCTGTAGGCGTGGTGTAGCTGGGATTGGAAAACTGTGGTGCGCGTAGCAGAGTGTTCTAAACAAAATATTGGGCGTGGCTTAAAGGGGGTGTTGTTAGAGACTTTGATGAAAGAGGGATGGGAGGAAAAGGAAGAGAGGGATGGAGGGAGAAAGAAAGGGAGAAACACCACAGATACAGCATGTTACTTGTCACCACAGATACAGCATGTTACTTGTCACCACAGATACAGCATGTTACTTGTCACCACAGATACAGCATGTTACTTGTCACCACAGATACAGCATATTACTTGTCACCACAGATACAGCGCTCACTTGTTACCACAGATACAGCATATTACTTGTCACCACAGATACAGCATGTTACTTCACCACAGATACAGCATGTTACTTGTCACCACAGATACAGCGCTCACTTGTCACCACAGATACAGCATGTTACTTGTCACCACAGATACAGCATGTTACTTCACCACAGATACAGCATGTTACTTGTCACCACAGATACAGCGCTCACTTGTCACCACAGATACAGCATGTTACTTGTCACCACAGATACAGCGTGTTACTTGTCACCACAGATACAGCATGTTACTTGTCACCACAGATACAGCGTGTTACTTGTCACCACAGATACAGCATGTTACTTGTCACCACAGATAAAGCGCTCACTTGTCACCACAGATACAGCATGTTACTTGTCACCACAGATAAAGCGCTCACTTGTCACCACAGATACAGCATGTTACTTGTCACCACAGATAAAGCGCTCACTTGTCACCACAGATACAGCATGTTACTTGTCACCACAGATAAAGCGCTCACTTGTCACCACAGATACAGCGCTCACTTGTCTGTCACCACTGATACAGCTCTCACTTGTCACCACAGATACAGCATGTTACTTATCACCACAGATACAGCATGTTACTTGTCACCACAGATACAGCGCTCACTTGTCACCACAGATACAGCATGTTACTTGTCACCACAGATACAGCGCTCACTTGTCTGTCACCACAGATACAGCGCTCACTTGTCACCACAGACACAGCATGTTACTTGTCACCACAGACACAGCATGTTACTTGTCACCACAGACACAGCATGTTACTTATCACCACAGATACAGCATGTTACTTATCACCACAGATACAGCATATTACTTATCACCACAGATACAGCATGTTACTTATCACCACAGATACAGCATGTTACTTGTCACCACAGATACAGCATGTTACTTGTCACCACAGATACAGCATGTTACTTATCACCACAGATACAGCATGTTACTTGTCACCACAGATACGGCATGTTACTTATCACCACAGATACAGCATGTTACTTATCACCACAGATACAGCATGTTACTTATCACCACAGATACAGCATGTTACTTGTCACCACAGATACAGCATGTTACTTATCACCACAGATACAGCATGTTACTTGTCACCACAGATACGGCATGTTACTTATCACCACAGATACAGCGCTCACTTGTCACCACAGATAAAGCTGCATGATTAATCATTAAAAGATTGCGGTCTCGATTCAACTCCCCTCACAATCTTAACCCGACATTTCCTCAATTCTATGTAAACAGTGCTGAGTCGATCAGAGCTATCAAAAAAAAAAAAAAAGCCAGCAATGTTTATCAACATTCCTCAGTGCTGGAGGATAGAGAAGACATACAATGTATCTCTCATATCTTTTAGATCAAAGGAATGAACTTCTGTGTGTAAATGAGGTCAGTTTAACCACTTAAACACCAAACCTTTTTCTGACATTTGATGCTTACAAGTTAAAATCAGTATTTTTTGCTAGAAAATTACTTAGAACCCCCAAACACTACAATTTTTTTTAGCAGAGACCCTACAAAATAAAAAGGCGGTTGTTGCAATATTTTATGTCATACTGTATTTGCGCAGCGATCTTTCAAACACATTTTTTGGGCAAAAAATACACTTCAATAAATTTAAAAAACAGTGAAGTTATCCCAGTGTTTTGTATATTGTGCTGCGAGAATCGTGATCTTTATTCTAAGCCAAAAAATTGTGATTCTCGTTTTAGCCAGAATCGTGCAGCTCTAATTCCAGTATATACTGTATATACCATTATTTGTAGACGCTATGGGCCAGATTCACAGCCGAGATACGACGGAGTATCTCAGATACTCCGTCGTATCTCTCAGAGTATCTATGCGACTGATTCATAGAATCAGTTACGCATAGATAGCGCTTAGATCCGACAGGTGTAATTGTTTTACACTGTCGGATCTTAGGATGCAATACCGCGGCCGACGCTGGGGGGAGTTTGCGTCGTAAACCAGCGTCGGGTATGCAAATTAGTAGTTACGGCGATCCACGCCGGTTTTTCGCGTTCGCTACGTCGCTGCTAGTCTAGTTTCCCGTCGCAAAGTTAGTCGTCGTTTTAGGGGCCCTAACTTTACACAGCACACGTATGTGCTGTATAAAGTATGGCCGTCGTTCCCGCGTCGAAATTTAAACATTTTTCCTTCTTGCGTATGACGTCCGGGAATACGAAAGTACGCTACGCACGTCGCCGTTCGAAAAAATGATGTCACTTCGCGCAAAGCACGGCGGGAAATTCAAAAGGGAGCATGCGCAGTAGGTCCGGCGCGGGAGCGCGCCTAATTTAAATGGCACACGCCCCTTTGAATTACGTGGGCTTACGCCGGAGCCCGCCGGCGGAAGTTTTCTCGCAAGTGCTTTGTGAATCAGGCACTTGCGATTAAAACTTGCGGCGGTGTAACGTATCTACGATACGATACGTTACGTTACGCTGCCGCGATTCTACGTGAATCTGGCCCTATATCTTTAATGCGAACCAATCAATATACATTTATTGTTTTGTTTTGCCAAATACATGTAGCATTTTGGCCTAAATTAGGAAATCTGATTTAAAAAAAAAAAAAATAATAATAATTTGTTGGATATGTTTTATAGCAGAAAGTAGAATTATTATAATTTTTTCTAAATTGTTGGTCTTTTTTTTTTAATAATAAAAAACCCTGTGGTGATCAAATACCACCATAAGAAAGCTCTATTTGTTTGAAAATAATGATATAAATGTTGTTTGTGTACAATGTTGCATGACTGTGTTAAAGTTGCGCAGTGCTGAATAGCAAACATTGGTCTGGTCATAATGGGGGTAATACCTTCCGGAGTTGAAGTCGTTAAAATAGGAAAAAAAAAAAACTGCGGGCCGACATGCTCTTTATTGCAGTAGAGACATGCAATAGGAAACTAAAGCCTCGTACACACGATTGGATATTCCGACAACATCACAACAATTGTGTGATGGAAGGGTTTTGTCGGATACTCCGACCGTCTGTATCCTCCATCGGACAATAGTTGTCGGTATTTCCGACAACAAATGTTGGATAGCCATGCTCTCAAATTGTCCGACAACAAATGTGTCTTGTCGGATTATCCGATCGTGTATACTCAAGTCCGTCTGACTAAAATCCAAAGTACAAACACGCATGCTTCAAACCAATGCTAAACATCAGACAACATTAGCAGAAGTTGCCCAAAGGGTGGCGCTAAGGAGCTGAAAAACAACGTAGGCTGAAAACGTTTTGCCGTCTGTATGCAGAACAAGTTCGCGGCCAACGCCCTTCGGACAGAATTCCACAGACTTGTCCGATGGAAGTCCGATTGTGTGTATGAGGTCGTCTGATTTTTGTCCAAAGGGTGTGTGCCTAGATCTTGTCTTGCATACTAACGGTACACAATTGTCGGCCAACAAACACGAACGTAGTGACGTACTACGAGGAATTTCAGCTCTTGAGCGCCACCCTTTGGGCACCTTCTGCTAATGTCGTGTTTGGTGAGCATTGATTCCGAGAATGCGTGTTTGTACTTTGGACTTTTGTGTGACAGACTTGTGTACAGACGAGACTAAAATCTGACAACAGATCGTTGTCCACCGAAAATTTACTAGCCTGCCATTGGCGTATAACACTCACTTTTTTACAGTGAAAATGGAGGGTAAACTGTTTATGCGTGTTATACGCAGGGGGCTGTGGAAAGTTTTTTTCCTGAAACTTCCCTCTTAAAGTTAGGGTGCGTGTTATACGCCGATAAATACGGTAAGTTACACGTCTGTGGAGTGTGGGAGGAAACTGGAGTACCCAGCGGAAACCCACATAATGTAGGTTTAGCCTTTTTAGCCATTTTTTTTTTAGGCTGGACCTCCACTTTAAGTTCAGATAAAAGGTGTCGGAGAGCTGAAGTCACACTTTGCAGAGCTCCGTGAGAAGATCTCTGAGAGCTGATTGGAGGGAAGGGTAACCCCCCTTCACACAGCACACAGGAACAGAGCTGGTGCTGTCAATGAGCTGGAGCTCCCTCCACTGTCACCTTTTTTTCTCCTGGTGTCAGGAAAACTTTTCAGAAGTGACTTATGCTAATAGCAGAGGAATGAGGCAACAGACAGAAATATCACTCTTAATTGAGACACGTACACACTATAGAGTTGCTTTGTTCATATTTTATGTCTGAGGTTTACAAGTCCCATGAGACATTGCAGGGCTGAAAGTTACAAGCATGACTCCCACAGGCAAAGGCATGATGCAGTGGTGTACTAAGTGGGGGTGGGGCGCTCCGGGTACCACACACTGGGGGGGTGTCAGGCCGGCACCCCCCTCCGCGATTATATTAATGACAGCGCAGCGGGATTTGACAGCGGCACAGGCAGGAAGAGGCAAGCTATAGTGGCGATGTAGGGGGGGGCTGTGCGGGGTGCAGGGTGACACACCGCTGCACGAACCATCCCCTCCTCTCGCGGCCGCGGCTGTGTGTCTGAGCGATCCCGGATATTAGGCAGACTGCAGGGGCAAGGCGAGCAGATCTATAGTGGCGAATCGATAAAGAGGAGAGGGTGTGCAGGGTGACACACCGCTGCACCAACCATCCCCCCTCTCATGGCCGCGGGCTGTGTGCCTGAGCGATCCCGGTCCCGGATATCACACAGGCAGGCACTGGCATGCAGAGTGAAGCCGCCTCCCCCTCCTCTGTTTATGTGTACACAGGGGAAGGGAACCTCACCTGCTGTGCATGGTCTGAGGTACTGAAGGGGGGGGTCTGCACTGAAGGTGGGGGTCTGCATTGAAAGGGGGGTCTGCACTGAACAGGGGCTAAACTGAAGGTGGGGGTCTGCACTGAAGGGGGGTACACTGAAGGGGGGGGTCTGCACTGAAGGGGGGGCTACCCTGAAGGGGAGTCTGTGTAACATGTAGGGGGTCCAGAGCTGTGGGGGGCTGTTTAATGTAAAGGGGTCCAGAGATGCAGAGTGCTGTGTGATGTAAAGGGGTCCAGAGATGCAGGGTGCTGTGTAATGTAAAGGGGTCCGGAGGTGCAGGGTGCTGTGTAATGTAAAGGGGCCCAGAGATGCAGGGTGCTGTGTAATGTAAAGGGGTCCAGAAGGGCAGGGTGCTGTGTAATGTAAAGGGGTCCAGAAGGGCAGGGTGCTGTGTAATTTAAAGGGGTCCAGAGGTGCAGTTGTAGAGAGGGGGGTACACAGAAGTGTCAAAGAGATATTGAAGGATGCAGGGGGCACAGTGGGGTGTTTTTACATTTTAATGTGGGGGGGTGCCAGATATAGGATCCGCCCCGGGTGCCAAATGCTCTATCTAGGTACGCCCCTGGCATGATGGGACTTGTAGTTTCGCAACAGTAGAAGTCGTTTTTGGAAGGCCACCAGTTTAAGACTCCTTGTGCAGGGTGTTAGTTCACCATTTCAAAAAAGGCTTCAAACCAAGGACCGCAGTGGGTCAATGCTAAACAATTCACAATGCTGACAAAATCTGTGCTCCAGGTGAGGCTCGAACTCACAACCTCGGCATTGCTCACCAGTTACTGTCTTATAAGTACCGCGCGCTAACCGATTGCGCCACTGGAGCAACTGTGATTAGAATAGGATATAAATTTAATTCATTCTTTCAACAGTTCCACTTTTTAGTCCCAATAAGTACCATGAAATTAATCCAAATTTGCTACCAAAATTACCAAAAGTACCAAATGAAATCCCTATCTGTGCCTAAAAAAATATAAATCACATTGGGGTAGAATACAAAGGCTCAGCGGCGGTGCGTCCATAGTGGGCGCAGGAGCGCCGCCCTCTCTCTACCCTATGGGAGGAAGGGGATGATGCACGGGTCAAGATAGAAACATAGAAATTACAACCTTTCAAGTTCATAAAAGAAGGCCCACAGAACAAGGATTGTCAGGGATGTCAAAGAGATGCTACTGAGATGACTGAGGTGACCTATATGACAGGGCAGATGCAGGGCCAGTGGCGCAATGGATAACGCGTCTGACTACGGATCAGAAGATTGTAGGTTCGACTCCTACCTGACTCATTGACTATGCCGTGATCGTATAGTGGTTAGTACTCTGTGTTGTGGCCGCAGCAACCCCGGTTCGAATCCGGGTCACGGCATGCTCTAGTTTTGGACAGAGGAAATGACAGGAAATCTACATCTTTCCAGTAGTCACTAAAACAGGAATAGAGGGAAAAACATTTGGTGAGGATAACCAAGCCAATTATAACACTTCTTGCATAAGTGTTGAGATCAGCTTTTTTTTTTTATGCTAGAAAATTACTTAGAGCCATAGAGAATAAAATGGTGAGTGTTGCAATTTTTTATGTCACATTGTATTTGCATAGCACTATTTCAAATGCAATATTTTTAGAAACAATACGCTTTAGTGAATTTTAATGCACAAAGACACAATACTCAATTATTTGGTAAAAATAAAAAAAGATGATGTTGCACCAAGTAAATAGGTATCTAACAGGTCATGCTTTAAAATTGCGCACGCTCATGGAAGGGCGCCAAACTACAGTACTTCAAAATCTCCATAGGCGATGCTTTATAAGTCTTTACAGGTTACCAAGTTTGGAGTTACAAGGAAGGTCTGGCACTAGAATTATTGCTCCCGGTATAACGTTTGCAGCGATACCTCACATGTGTGGAGAAAACACTGCTTACATATGTGTGCCGGACCTACAAATCGCCTTTGCGCTTCCAGTGGAGAGGAGGGAGTCTTAGACTATAGCTGGGAATACTGGGAGCGGAGGCATCATTCGTAGGCTCCAATGCCCCAGCCCTCCTTCCTCTCCCCTTCAGCCGCTGCTGACTGACACCAGGGTGCCAAAGCTACGGATCATATGACTGGAAAAGGCTGAAGTAAGTACCGTATTTATCGGCGTATAACACACACTTTTTCCCCCTGAAAATCGGGGACAAAGCAGGGGTGTGTGTTATACGCCGATAGCGCACCTCGGACTCGGAGGGGAACGAGTGCCGCCGGAATTCACCGAGCCGTCATCTTCCCTTTACTCGGCTTTGACGTCACACACACAGTCCTGCTTCCACCACCGGCATTGGACCAGTGTTCTGTCAATCACAGGAGCTGGTCAAATGCTGATGGCGGAGGCGGGACTGTGTATGTAACTGCAGATGCCGAGTGAACAGGAGATGACGTCTGTACGAGATGACGGGCGGCTGCATGAGGAGATGGTGAGTCTGCAAATGGGCATCAGGCTGCAGAGGGACACACAGGCTGCAGAGTGACACACAGGCTGCAGAGTGACACACAGGCTGCAGAGGGACACTGAGTTGAGGGAGAGAATATTACCTTATGTAAGGCCAGCTTTGTTAAACAGTGTTCAAATCTAGTTTACAACAGATACTGAGATCTGCCAGCACAGTACAAACAGGGTCGATTTTGGTAAACCTATTTCCCCAGCTCCATATACAGTTGCAATAAAAAGTATGTGAACCCTTTTGGAATGATATGGATTTCTGCACAAATTGGTCATGAAATGTGATCTGATCTTCATCTAAGTCACAACAATAGACAATCACAGTCTGCCTAAACTAATAACACACAAAGAATTACATGTTACCTTGTTTTTATTGAACTCACCATGTAAACATTCACAGTGCAGGTGGAAAAAGTATATGAACCCCTAGACTAATGACATCTCCAAGAGCTAATTGGACTCCTTTTGGCTGACACCTCACTCCAATCAATGAGATTTGATGGGAGGTGTTGGTTACAGCTGCTCTGCCCTATAAAAAACACACACCAGTTCTGGGTTTGCTTTTCACAAGAAGCATTGCCTAATGTGAATGATGCCTCGCACAGAAGAGCTTTCAGAAGACCTACTGTTAGGAATTGTTGACTTGCATAAAGCTGGAAAGGGTTATAAAAGTATCTCCAAAAGCCTTGCTGTTCATCAGTTCTTGGTAAGACAAATTGTCTATAAATGGAGAAAGTTCAGCACTACTGCTACTCTCCCTATGAGTGGCCATCCTGTAAAGATGACTGCAAGAGCACAGCGCAGACTGCTCAATGAGGTGAAGAAGAATCCTAGTGTCAGCTAAAGACTTACAAAAGTCTATGGCATATGCTAACATCCCTGTTAGCGCATCTACGATACGTAAACACTAAACAATAATGAATTTCACGGGAGGATACAACAGAGGAAGCCACTGCACAGGAGCACCTGGATGTTCCACACCAGTACTGGCAAAATATTCTGTGGACAGATGAAACCAAAGTTGAGTTGTTTGGAAAAAACACACAACACTATGTGTGGAAAAAAAGAGGCACAGCACACCAACATCTAAACCTCATCCCAACTGTGAAGTATGGTGGTGGGGGCATCATGGTTTGGGGCTGCTTTGCTGCGTCAGGGCCTGGACGGATTGCTATCATCGAAGGAAAAATAAATTCCCAAGTTTATCAAGACATTATGCAGGAGAACTTAAGGCCATCTGTTCACCAGCTGAAGCTCAACAGAAGATGGGTGATGCAACATGACAACGACCCAAAGCATAGAAGTAAATCAACAACAGAATGTCTTAAACAGAAGAAAATACGCCTTCTGGAGTGGCCCAGTCAGAGTCCTGACCTCAACCCGATTGAGATGCTGTGGCATGACCTCAAGAAAGCGATTCACACCAGACATCCCAAGAATATTGCTGAACTGAAACAGTTCTGTAAAGAGGAATGGTCAAGAATTACTCCTGACCGTTGTGCACGTCTGATCTGCAACTACAGGAAACGTTTGGTTGAAGTTATGATGCCAAAGGAGGTTCAACCAGTTATTAAATCCAAGGGTTCATATACTTTTTACACCTGCACTGTGAATGTTTACATGGTGTGTTCAATAAAAACATGGTAACATTTAATTCTTAGTGTGTTATTAGTTTAAGCAGACTGTGATTGTCTATTGTTGTGGCTTAGATGAAGATCAGATCACATTTTATGGCCAATTTGTGCAGAAATCCATATCATTCCAAAAGGGTTCACATACATTTTACACTATCTACAGTTGCAATAAAAAGTAAGTACCGTATATACTCGAGTATAAGCCGCGTTTTTCAGCCCTTTTTTTAGGGCTGAAAATAGCCCCCTTGGCTTATACTCGAGTCAGTGTACCTGTCGGGTCGCGAGCGTCCATTTTTCAAAACTCCTGGTCCGTGATAGGCGTTTGACACTGTGTTCCGCTACCGCCTATCACGGAGGTCCTCTCATCCTCAGACATTCCCAGCCGACACTGTGTTCCGCCTATCATGGACGTCCTCTTGTCCGAGGATGAAAGAAGGTCCGTGATTGGCGCAACACTGAACACAGTGTCTGCTGGGAAACTGAGTCAGAGGATGAGAGGACCTCCGTGATAGGTGGTAGCGGGTCAAACGGCTATTATGGACCAGGAGGAAGCCGCGAGTTTTGCAAAATGGACGCCTGCGACCCGACAGGTACACTGACTATCACGGAAGGAACGGGCATGGTGAGAATGGGCACAGTAAAGCTGCAATGGGCACAGTAAGGCTACAATGGGCACAGTCAGAATGGACACAGACAGTAAGGCTGCAATGGGCACAGTAAGGCTGCAATGGGCACAGTGAGAATGGGCACAGTAAGGTTGCAAATGGGCACAGGGAGGCATGCAAATGGGCACAGTGAAGCTGCGCTGGGCATTGTTGACCCTCTTTTCCACTTACAGTAGCTGCTGCATTCTTACCCTATTATACTCGAGTCCATAAGTTTTCCTATTTTTTTGTGGTAAAATTAGGGCCTTGGCTTATAATCAGGTCGGCTTATACTCGAGTATATACGTGTAGCACCTGGTTACTTCAAAGTACTGGTGCTATTTAAATTTAGAGGGAGATCAGGGTGTTAATTGAACTTTGATCTAGTTAATGTGTTCGAACTTGGGTCTCTATCTCAGCTTGGCTGTGCTGTGAGCTCATTTTGTAGGACAGTAAGTGGCAGCAGTGGAGCCAAGGTTTGGGTGCTCTTCCCCAGCAGCCAATCAGGAGGGTTGGGCCTCGCTGTGCATGCTGGGGGAGGGTATTTATGGGGCAGACGCCATTAGTTCTGGGTCTTCTTCTTCAGTGCGGCACCCACTTTAGGGTGTCTGCACCACGGCGCCCCGGCGTTATGGCATACTGGGCCGGAGCGTGCATGCCACGTGGTGTTCCTGGTTCTGGGACCATGATGGTCCGGAACATTTGAGCTGTGGCAGAGAACCCAGTGGTCGACTGGGTTCCCAATCCTGAGGATCCCAAGCGGTATAGCTGTTCGGTCGGGAGTCCATATGAGGAGAGCTAATGAGAGGCTGGCGATCCAATAGGGTCTCGACAAACCACCGGGGATTGAGGTATCCGGACACTGAGAGGCTGGTCACCTGTCAGTCGGTACCTGAAAGCAACTTGAAGGAGATCCAGGCGTAATTCTACCAAGGAAATTCATCTCTGTAACCAAAATCAGGAGGGCCTGTGGCAGAGGTTTCTCACTGAATGCATTCCAGGAGGGTCTGTGGCAGAGACTTTTCCTAAAAAGGTTCCAGTTCATTCCAGGAGGGTCTGTGGCAGAGACTTTTCCTTAAAAGTTTGAGCGATACTCTGGCTGCCAGGTCAGTGAGAGAGGCCTGTCCAGGTACGCTATACCCACTCAAGCAGGAGTGGCGCAATGAGTGCTACACGTGGGAGCAGGATTGTTTTCCTTTTGCTACGCCTGAATTTGCTATTCTTCTTCTCCTCCTAACTCTACCTTCTTCACCACAAGTTTTATTGTTTTTACCCGGCTGGGTAATAAAGAGCACAGCAAAAGACACCTGTCATGGACATTCCGTTACTACTGCTATATGCACCATACACCCCTAAGACGGCGAAGGAGCCATGAGGTAATGTGCCACCCAAAACAAACCAGCTGCTCCTTCGGGGGTAGTGCTACATACGGTAGCATTTTTTTTTTGTTATGCTATGTGAATGAGAACATATACAATAGGCGTTTTCCCAATTTGGCTGCAAAAGTAGAAATCCACTTTGTGACGGACCCCGATACTCAAGAAGAGCATGTCCATCGTATAATCTTCCCTTGCCTGGTAACAAAATGCTACAAGATCCCATAGCCCACCTAGTCACTAGTTGGGACACAGTGTAGGGTGGCGAAAAAACATAAAAACTGTGTATTGAAAACTCAGAGAATTTATATACCACACAAAATCAGATAAAAACTTGATCACATTATCATATGCAAAGGAAACTGTATACAAGAATATAATTAACATAACTAATAAAGAGCCAACATAAACTATGCTAATCAGGGAATTTTTTCTCAAAGAATAGGTGCAGGAACCCCCCCTTCTGATACACCCTTCTTCTCTGTCCCCTACCCACCTCTGAGCACCATCCCTTGGTTCCACCCCTTAACCACCTCCCAGTACTGCCCGTTTTAGAAAATACAGAACCAACTATCATTTCGTACTACTAAGATATTTGTATGGAATTTGATAGACTCCACCCCAGCAACAGTAGACCACACCAGCAAAAAAAAGACCCTACCCCACACAGCAATAGACCTCCTGTCAGCAACAATAGATATCCCACACAACAATAGACCTCCCCCAGCAAAAAAATACCAAGCCAACATCAATAGACTAGCCCAGAAGCTACAGCATATCTTACAGCAGCCAGTATCAATAGACCCTCATGCAGCCACCAAAAATAGACCCCTCCCTCAACAGTAAATCCCTCCAAGCAACAATTGACCCCCCAGCAGCAAAAATAGACTTCGACACAAAAATAGATCCTTACCAGTGACATTAGATCCCCCAACAGCCAGCATCATTAGACCCTCTAGCACGCCTTGCCTTAAAATTCACTCACTGCTGGAGGTGCCGTAACTGCATTCCCCCGTGTTCCCGCTTAAAAAAGGCCCTTATGCTAATCCACCTCTAGCAACTATTAGTTGGCAGTGATATAATTAACATGAGCTAATTAACTAGGCACTTAAACCAGCCTAGTTGACCAGACCAATCGGCACCTGCAATCCTGAATACAAAGTACAGTACAATACACAATATTACAATTATAAACACATAGATGAGAAGACAGACAGAACACAGAACAGAAACACACAAATTTTTCATTATATTGTACTGTAATAGAAAGGATTCTTGGAGTTTACAACCACTTTTTATTCACTTCACACTGTGGATTCTTGCCAGGCAGGGAGGGAAAAGGGGCAAGAAGACAGCACATTAAATGGCAAGCCTTACTTGAAAATAAGCCCTACTGTGTTTTTGATTGCCAAAATTAATATAAGGCCAGGCTTATTTCCGGGGAAACACGGTATATCTGCAATAAAAAATATTGAACCAGAATCCAAACAAGACAACTGCAAGGGGCCCCCTGGCACACACCTCCCAAAGAGTAGTCCTCCCTTAAAAGTATGTGCCCATAGTCAGTAGGCAAGAGGCCACCCTAAAGTCCTCTCCAAAAGTCCCTGTCCTGGATGGGTCTGTCACACACTTGTACAGCCATTTTACAATTTGTATAAAATTGGAGTTGAGCAGGGGTCAAGTCCTGAGGAAAAAAGTGTGGGAACTCCCACCCAAGATCCACTCCCCCACCAAAAGAAAAAAAATGATACGCTCATATGCATAATTACTAAACCGCATGTTTTAATTACTAGAAGCAAGTTCTTTCTAAATCCCGCAATAACTCGCGGCAGACCTCCACAATGTCTCCTGGGAACAATGACAAAAGCTCCCAGGAGACATTGCGGCATCGAGGAAGTGACGGAATACCCGCACACTACCCGATGAATCCATATACAGGAAGCGGCCAGTAACATAAAGGATTACTAAGGTTCGCCTGCCCCTGACAATGACTTGAGCTGGGCATCGTCGCTTAGTGAAGGATTGGCTCGGGCGGCTCGGCTGCTCTCAGCTGCTCTAGTCCTGCAAAGGGAACTGCGTTCCTGCTGTGAAAAAAGTGAAGGAACTCCGTTCCCACACGTTCCCGCAGGACTTGAGCCCTGGAGTTGAGCTTTAAAACATGGGCTTACTGAGAATATACTACAGTGCCCCCTATTCAGAACTTTACAACGAATGTGTTCCAAAAGGCATGATTACTTTGGAATATTTCTTGAGCCATTACAGACTAAATTCATAACTTAACAAAGGAAATGTTGGTTCTGATCATACAACCCACCAAGGAAAAAGAACAAAAAGAAAAGCTGCCTTTGGATGTCTACATCAAATACAACAAAGCTGGGAGTGCACCGCACATTTCCTTTAATTTATGCCTCTCATTTCCTTTTATTACTATCTTTATAAAAATGCAGTACTAAACTTTTCTCAGGCTGTGGATGGTGTGATGTTTGTTGTCTGTGATAAAAAAAAATGTTTTGGAACTTATGTAAAAAACTTTCAGAAGAGATATAAACATTATCTGTTCTTAAAACACTTGAAAGTCCCCAATATACTTCAAACGTTGCCTATATACGGTATGTCTCAAGAAGGTTCCTTTTAAATACCAATTTTTTTCCGTTTATAAGATGCCCCCCTCTTTTCCAACCCAAAATTAAGAAATCAATATTTTAACCACTTCAGCCCCGGAAAAAAATTGGCTGCTCAATGACCAGGCTATTTTTTGCGATTCGGCACTGTGTCGTTTTAATGACAATTGCGCGGTCGTGCGATGCTGTACCAAAACAATATTGACGTCCTTTTTTTCCCACAAATAGAGCTTTCTTTTGGTCTTCGGTTTTTATTTTTTGCGCTATAAACAAAAAAAGAGCGACAATTTTGATAAAAAAAAAAACAATATTTTGTACTTTTTGCTATAACAAATATCCCCAATTTTTTTAAAAAAAGCAAATTTTTTTTCTCAGTTTAGGCCGATATGTATTCTTCTACACATTTTTGGTAATAAAAAAATCGCAATAAGCATATATTAATTGGTTTGCGCAAAAGTTATAGTGTCTTCAAAATACGGGATAGATTGATGGCATTTTCATTATTTGATTTTTTTTTACTAGTAATGGCGGCTATCAGCGATTTTTTTATCGGGACCTCGACATTATGGCGAACAGAGCAGACACTTTTGACACATTTTTGGGACTATTCACAATTATACAGCGATTAGTGCTATAAAAATGAACTGATTACTGTGTAAATGTCACTGGCAGGGAAGGGATTAACACTAGGGGGCGATCAAAGGGTTAACTGTGTTCCCTAGGTGTGTTCTAACTATAAGGGGAGGGGACTAACTGGAGGAAATGATAGATCGTGGTTCCTAGCTAGAAGGAACTCACAATCTGCATCTCCTCTCCTCACAGAACTAGGATGTGTGGGTTTACACACACACACACACACCCATGTTCTGACTCTCGTGCCTATATTTGCGTGTGTCCGGCGGTCATCGCGAACCACCGGTCATGAGCATCGGCCCCCACCCAGTGCAGTGGGCAGGAACAGAGAGGAGAGAGAAGTTTGTTGAGTGAGGACCAGAAAGTGGTAAGCTCTGGATTGTTCCACCATATATGCATAGAGGTCTCAGCAAGTCCACAGTTCCTCCAGCAGGTATTAGGGGTAGGGGGTAAATCCGTGCAAGTTTCGAGCAAGTGAGATACCAATTATATCACCAAAACGCTTTTGCACAACATGGCTTTAGGCGCGTTTTCACCGCTGCTTCCCCCAAACCCCCCGGAGCATAGGCATTCAGGGGAGGAAAAATAAATTCCTGTGTGCCTGAGGCCTTAATATACTTTTATTATACATTTAAATATTTTTATGTAACACTAATTCATGTAAAATGTTATGGCTTCAGATATGGACAGCTCAGAATTGTAACATTTCTTATTCTTTTTAGAAAATATTCCCTTAAATATATAAATATTATAGAATATAAAATGTTTGCAATCTATATTCAGGAACCAGATTTAAAAAAAAAAAAAAAAAAAAATCCCCCATGCTAAAGAAGACTCCTAATACCTCTCCATGGGGCGCAGACTCCAATCTTTGCTATCTTTATTGGCTGCAACCACCGAAACAATTCAGAGGAACATTTAAGCTTAAACAAGGCTGGGAACTTTCTCCCCTCGCCCACATGGCACTGCTAGGTGCGTCCAACCAAGCATTGGCACTGTCACATGGGAGGAAGAGGACAATGCACTTAACCTTATAATCAACACATAAATTCAGTGGACAAGAACGGCACATTCGTACAGGAAGATGTACAACACAACAAACTAACAGATTTAGAGAGGGCAGGCATGCCAATGACTAGAATAATATCAAGGCCTAGGGGCACAGTGCCATAGCAGGGCCAGTGGCGCAATGGATAACGCGTCTGACTACGGATCAGAAGATTGTAGGTTCGACTCCTACCTGGCTCGTCGGCCGTGATCGTATAGTGGTTAGTACTCTGTGTTGTGGCCGCAGCAACCCCGGTTCGAATCCGGGTCACGGCAACATTTTGTAAGCAGAGTTAGGAAATGATAGGAAATCTTCAATTTTCCAGTTGGCATTAAAGAAGGAAAAAGGGCGAAAAGGGAGATCTATTAATGAAGACATTTGTTAGGGTGACAACTGTCTTGGGAGGCAATTTTCCTTAAACCGGAAATGCCCTCTCACTTCCTATTGTGTTCCAGGACCCTGCAATGGGAGGATGACAGGAAATGTTTTGCTTTGTGAAAGCAACTATCTCTAATCCAGAGGCCACGTGTAATGAGGAAAGTGTATCTGCATAATTGATCTGTATGTTCCTGTGCACCCCAAGGAGGTATGAGATGAGGTTTGGCTTAGCATGTAGCACAGACGTTATTGTGTCCTGTACCAGGATAAAGCCAGCCGCCTCAACCCCCGACAATTTGGGAACAGAGGTTTTGGCTGAATCCAAATTACCATATAATATCCCTATGCTGTGTAACGTGTCAGACGATTCTAAGCTTACTCCCATGATGGACATAGAGGAAATCATGGTTTCATTAGATGAAAACTAAGAGCTGCTGAGATTCACAGTTCAATATGGACTGTGTGCTGTTTTCTGGACACAAAGGCTGCTGGGAGGACTTGTGGTTCCATATTCCATTCCCCACTTTGTTGACCATTTGCTGTAGCAGCTACTTGCTGCCAGAACCTGTGCTGTGTGCCCAGAGTCCTCCATAGTTTGCCCTGTCTGCCCTCTCTGCTGTGTGCCCAGAGTCCTCCATAGTTTACCCTGTCTGCCCTCTCTGCTGTGTGCCCAGAGTCCTCCATAGTTTACCCTGTCTGCCCCCTCTGCTGTGTGCCCAGAGTCCTCCATAGTTTACCCTGTCTACCCTCTCTGCTGTGTGCCCAGAGTCCTCCATAGTTTGCCCTGTCTGCCCTCTCTGCTGTGTGCCCAGAGTCCTTAATTGATTGTCCTGGCTGCCCTCTCTGTTGTGTGTTCAGAGTCCTTTACTGATTGCCATGCCTGCCTTACATAGTTACATAGTTACATAGTTAGTCAGGTTGAAAAAAGACACAAGTCCATCCAGTTCAACCACTAAAAACATAAACAAACAAAATAAAAAACATAAAACAAAATAAAAAACTGCTGTGTGCTCAAAGTCCTTCACTGATTGCCCTGCCTGCCCTCTACATTGTGTGCCCTGCCTGCCATTTGCTGTGTGCCCATAGTCCTCCACGGACTCTCATGCCTGCCCTCTCTGTTGTGTGCTTAGAGTCCTTCACTGATTGCCCTACCAGCCCTTATTGTTGTGTGCCCAAAGTCCTCCATGGATTTCTCTGCCTGCCCTCTCTGCTGTGTGCCCAGAGTCCTCCATGGATTTCTCTGCCTGCCCTCTCTGCTGTGTGCCCAGAGTCAATGCTGTATCCTGGCCTAGGCTAACAAGGCCCAGGCCTAGGGAAGCACTTTGCAGGGGGGCAGCACAGAAAGAGTCCCCGCCGGGTTGTGCTACGCTGTTAGTTAGGGATGAGCTGAACACCCCCCCATTTGGTTCGCACCAGAACCTTAGAATGGACCGAACGTTCGCACAAACATTTAGAACCCCATTGACATCTATGGGACTCGAACGTTCAAATTCAAAAGTGCTCATTTTAAAGCCTAATATGCAAGTTATTGTTGTAAAACGTCTTTGAGAACCCGGGTCTTGCCCCAGGGAACATGTATCAATGGAACAAAAAGTCTTTTTTTCAGGAGCAGTGATTTTAATGATGCTTGAATTAAAAAAAATGAAAAATTCCTTTAAATATTGTACCTGCTGGGTGTCTATAGTATGCCTGTGAAAACGTCTTTGAGAACCTGGGTCTTGCCTGAGGGAATGTATCATGTATCAATGGAAAAAAAGTTTTAAAAACGGTCGTTTTTTTCAGGACGCCAATTTCAACTAAAAAAATAAAAAATCTTGAAGGGACATTTGAGCTTACACAGACTTTCAACTAAAAAAATAAAAAATCTTGAAGGGACATTTGAGCTTACACAGACTTTCTCCCCTTCCCCATGTGACAGTGCTAGGTGCAGCCATCCAGGAATTGGCGCTGTCACAAGGAAGGAAGGGGATGATGCATGGGGCACAATAAAAATGTGCAAATTACAACCTTTCAGTCAACATGAAATTAGTAGATAACAGCAAGTTCACACAGGAATATGTGTAGAACAACAAATTTACATGTATAGACAGGATGTCAAGGATGGTCTACAGGTCAAGGATTAGACTAATCTTATGGCCTCAGGGACACATTAGGGCCAGTGGCGCAATGGATAACACGTCTGACTACGGATCAGAAGATTGTAGGTTCGACTCCTACCTGGCTCGTCGGCCGTGATCGTATAGTGGTTAGTACTCTGTGTTGTGGCCGCAGCAACCCCGGTTCGAATCCGGGTCACGGCATCTTTTAAGAAATTATAGAAAATTTTCAATTTTCCAGTTGTCACAAAAACACAATTAGAGGGGACACACTGGAGATAACCTCTTGCAGAACCCTCCCCCCCCCCCCATGTTGAGGGCATGCGGCCTGGTATGGTTCAGGAGGGGGGGCGTGCGCTCGTCCCCTCCCTTTCCTGACCCGCTGGGCTGCATGCTCGGATAAAGGTTTGGTATGGATTGTGGGGGGGGGGGGGGGATGCCCCGAAGGGCCCGGTATGGACCTGGGGAGACTCCACACCGTTTTTTTTTTTTTCCAATTTTCTTTTCTGGAAATTGTTTTTAGTTTTACATTCAGCTATCATCAGGGAACCCCACTAACAGCTGAATACTTGTCGGTTGTTAAGGACGCGGTGGCCGGCTTCCTGGCCCCCTGCTTAGCAACCAGTTATATACAGTATTAAAATAAAAACTGCAAAACGCAAAACACATCAAAAATTGCATCACAAACACAACACTTGCATTTCTGGTGTGATTCCATTGAAGTTTATTACACGCAAAACAGCCCCCGACCCTTTCCAAAAGCGCAGCGGCTGCAAAACACATAGATGTGAACTTGTACCATAGGAAACCATGTTAAATGGACTGTAATGCAATTCTGCAAACTGCAAAAAAAAAACCGCATAGGTGTGAACCTAGGGATAACAGCCACAGTTTTACCCCCATTCCACCTTAAAGGAGTTGTAAAGGAAAATGTTTTTTCACCTTATTGCAATCTATACATTAAGGTGAAAAACATCTGATACTGCCAACCCCCCCCCCCCCCCCCCCCCGAGCCCTCCTTATACTTACCCGACCCCTCGAAAGTCCCGTGCGCGGTCCCGCGATCCTCTTCGCCGCTCAGCCTGGCCGCTGATTGGCTGGAGCGGATGGATTGAGAGCAGCGCAGCCATTGGCTGGCGCTGCTGTCAATAACATCCATGACGCGGCGCGCTGAGGGGCGGGGCCGAGTGATACAGCGATCGGCTATGGCCGCTCGCTGTATTACGGGAGCGCTCCAGCAATTAGTGACCACCATGCAAGCTCTCTTGCATGACTGTGGTGAGTAATTGCGGGGAGGACCAGAGACAGCTGCCGAGGGACCCAGAAGACGTGGATCCGGAGCCACTCTGTGCAAAACGAACTGCACAGTGGAGGTAAGTATGGCATGTTTGTTATTTAAAAAAAAAAATTTTTTTTCCTTTACTAACGCTTTAAGGCTGGGTTCACACTGCTTTCAGATGCGGCTTGCAACAGGGGTCTGGTGTGTCCCTGTTCTCTGTTTCAGGGACGAACAGGGACACATTTTTGCCTGAATTTGGCCCTGAAACTGAGCCAAAGATGCACAGGATTCCTGTGCAAGCCGCTCTGCAGCTGCCCTGGAAATTAGTGAATCGGCTTCATAGGGTGACACAATCTCCTGTCATGTGAATTGGATGCGGAGAAAACCGCATCCAATTCGCACGAGTGTGAACCCAGCCTAAGTCGAAAATACAACTAGTAGGAGTTGTTTACATGCTGCGGCTGAGATGTTCTGCATCATTGCGCCACAGCAAACTAAACGCATTAAGTTGACAGGCAGCAGCACCTGTTAAACTTGGCCGTTCAAGTCAATGGAGCCAAGGGTGTGTTAGCCAAACACTTGAATAATAATTGTGGTGCATTTGCTCCATTTCAAATTGCTGCACAAAAAAAAAGGAGGGGGGTGGGGCATTCAAGAGGCAGTATGATTGTCTTCTGAACACCTGACAGCAGCTGCTTAGCTACTCTGAAAAGCCATCTATCATGAATTGCTTCAGAGCAAGGGCTAGTGTGAAGATAGCAGGGCCGGGACAAGGGGTGGGCAGAAGGGATGGCTGCCCTGGGCGCAGCGTGTATTGTAAGGATTGGGGTTACCGCAAGTTTCTTCTACTATAAGGCTGTAAGGAGTCAATACTACTGCCAACCCAAGTTTTAAAGCGGCAAGGAGAGGAAGAGAGAGCCAGGAGGAGGTGTGGGCTGTGCTCTCTCTTTCCCCCTCCTCCTCCTCATAAGCTTGCACATAATGATGGGGGGGGGGGGCATTTTGGCATCTTTGCCCTGGGCACTAGTTGGTCTTGTCCCAGCACTGGAAGATAGTCTTCTGATTCAGGTAGCTTGTTGGCAGGCAATCTCTGAAACATATGTTCCTTGTAGGTCCAACCCAAGCCACTCCTAATGGCTATCTTGCTGCAAGCTGAAGAGCAGAGACTTGGAGACACCTAACAGCCCTCCTCCCACCCTGTACTGGTGCTGCTCTGCCCATCCATGGCACTTATCCAAGTCAGCATTCCCTCTGGCGCGGCATGGCACGATGATTACTCGTACTATGCGCCTGTACCTTTGACTTTTCCCCCTCCCCTTTTTATCCTCCCTTTCTGCTCCGATTCTTAACAATCTTCTCTCTAATTTCAGACGTTTATATATTAACATTGGGTGTCTTTTGGGTGATACTGATACTGCAGTACCATTGTATTGCCAATTTTATTTTGATGCTCAAATGTGGCATCCAGAAGAAAAGTAAACGAATCGGCACTCTTTCCCCACATGAAAAAATGACACCCAGGGCAGCTTCCCCAACTGCCCCTCCCTTGTCCCAGCCCTGGCTTCCCCACAGATGCTCTCTGATAGCGCTGTGGTATCTCAATCTGCTTTTGTCAAACCTTCAAGGGCCTCCCTTTAAGCCTATCAAGGATATATTGCCTTGGCTGATATTGATTGAAAACTGAAGGAGCTTGGCTGGAAATTATGTGGGCAAACAGCAGCTGCATCAAATTAACCCGCAAGGGAAAGAATCTACATTACAGCACACTGTCTTTAATGCAGTGTTGGTTGATGTCTGGTACATATTAAGTCCAAACATTGAAAAAAGTCTATAGAGAGAAGATAGTCACCGCTCCAATTAGGTATGTGGATGAATCCGTATCCTCTCAGAGAAACCCAGGTGCAATGCACGAAGCAATTGTAGAAAGAAATGTTTGGACAGCCGCACTCTGGAAAAACCTTCTCGTTTGCCTTTTATTGATAAAAGTTTTCAAACACCACACATCACAGCAAAGACAGGGGCATACAGCTGACGTTTCGCACTACAATCAGTGCTTACTCATAGATTGTAGTGCGAAACGTCAGCTGTATGCCCCTGTCTTTGCTGTGATGTGTGGTGTTTGAAAACTTTTATCAATAAAAGGCAACCAAGAAGGTTTTTCCAGAGTGCGGCTGTCCAAACATTTCTTTCTACAATTGAAAAAAATCTCACGCATGTGGTATCGCCATACTCAGGAGGAGTAGCATAATGTGTTTTGGGGTGTAATTCTAAGTATTCCTATGCTATGTGTGAGAACTATATTACAAAACTGACAAGTTTGTGTAAAAAAATAAAATTGTTTACGCATTTTCTAAAAACTTGTGGCAACAAAGTGAAATCTTTAAAAGACTCATAGTGCTTCTGAAAAAATATCTTGGGGTGTTTTCTCTCCAAAATGTTGCCATTTTGTGGGCGTTTCTACTGTCCTGGTGCTCCAGGGCTTCCAAAAATGTGAGAGGCAGTCAGGAAATTGGATGCGTATCTTATGTTCCTTAAAAGCCCGAAGTGCTCCTTGGATTTTGGGCCTCTATATATGGTTAGATTGTGAAAAACTCTCGCACAGGTGGTATTTCAATACTCAGGAGGTGTAGTAGAATGTGTTTTGGGGTAAATTATGTATACCTATACTGTGAGTTAGAAGTATCTTATTAATTGGCAACTTAGTGTAAAAACAAATACATTTTTATTTTATTTTATTTTTGCATTTCCCAAAAATGTGTAGCAAAAAAATGACATCTGCAAAAGACTCATTATGCCTCTTAGAAAATACCTTAGGGTGATTGCTTTACAAAATGTGGTCAATTTGTGGGTGTTTCCACTGTTCTGGTGCTCCAGGGCAGCCTGAAAGTTGGAGTAATTTATGCCCCAAGAAAGCCTGAAGGTGCCCCTTGGATTTTGGGTCTCTTTTTGCAGTTAGGCTGTGAAAAAGTCTCACATGTGATATCCCCATACTTGGGGGGAGTAGCAGAATGTTTTTGGGATGTAATTGTAAGTATGCTTATGTTGTGTGTGAGAAATAACTAAAATTACAACTTTTTTTTATTTCTTAATTTTCCAAAATATATTAGCAATAAAATTACCAATAACAAAAATGACAAATGACAAAAATTCACTATACTTCTTACTAAATACCTAGGATTGTCTACTTTCCACAAAGGTGGTATATTTGATGGTATTTGTACTGTCCACTCATTTTAGGGTCTAATGAAATGAGATAGGCCATCTAGACATCATGACTGATCAATTTTAAAATATATACAGTATATATAGCATAGTTTGTAGACTCTATAACGTTCACACACACTACAATTTATATTTTTCATCCCAGATGAAGTATTTTTATACGAAATGCATCGGGTCGCTTCCACTGCCGCCTCAATTGTGTATACACGCTTGATTATTTCAGCCTACATGTGAGTGTAATTGCTGTCTTTTACAAATAAATGTTTTTTTTGTTACAATTTTACGCTACCCTTCTCTTTTTCCTTTTAAACAAACATCTCTGATACCACTTTGAGTGGTTGGGCCTAGGAACCTTCCCTTTCATCAAAAAGTTCCCCTTGAAGCTGTGTCCTATCAGAAGCATTGGATGATCATCACATCTAGCTGCCTGCTTCCATGACCCTGGATATACGCTTTTAAGCCTTTTTTGACTTCAGGCGACATACGTCCCCTTTAGTCCACCATTTCCGGTAAGCAGATTACTACACTGTTGGTGGTGGTCTGATCACTACAAGGACGTCATTGCATTCCTTGGATTGTATCCCTTCTCACGTGGTGGAATATAATTTATATGGACTTTTGCATCCTTTTATATCACATTGTTTATTCACGCATCATGTTTTTTTATTTTGTTCACACACTTAATGAGACCATGTTGCAATTATGAACGGTCACTGAGTTCTTCTTGTCACTTAATATAAGATCCAAGTATAATTTTATTATTTACCTGGTTTAAGTGCTACACTTTATTTTTTCCTTCTGTTTTTGCTTTTTTATTCAAAACTAGCTGTGTTAGCTGCTGTACTCTCTAAGCAGCGCAGTGTTTACCATATTTCTATGACGTTCACACACACTACATTTTATACACCGATTTGGATTACTTTACCAAAGAAATTTAGCGGAACACATTTCAGCCTAAATTTATGAAGACATGTTTATTTATTTGCAAAATGGTAACAAAGAAAATGTTTTTTTTTTTTTTAAATGTTGGTTTTATTTATTTATATATATATATATATATATATATATATATATATATATATATATATATATATATATATATATATATATATATATATATAAATAGTGGTGATTAAATACCACAAATTAAAGCTCTATCTGGCTAAAAAAAAAAAAATTACTGCATGACTGAGTAATTGTAATTGTCATTTAAAGTGTAAAAGCACTGAAAACTTAAAAATGGCCTGGGCAGGAAGGGGGTGAAAGTGTCCGGTCTTGAAGTGGTTAACCACTAAAGACCCGCACCATTATGCAGGTTAATGCGGAGGTTACAACAAAAACCTGGGGAATGCCCAGGGAAAAACCAAGCCTACTTACCGACCAGCTTGCAGAGAACCAATTAACCTGTCTACAGTATGCGTTAAAAACAGGGGTTCGGTCTGCACGCATTTGCAAACGCATGCGTGAGCCACAGAGCCGCGCCAAGGCACCCTGCAATATCTGTGGTCCTAACACTAAACAATGAGCGTCCCCACAGTGGAGGCACATGCATTTTAATGGATAGACAGGGGCAGGTGAACTGAAGGGAAGCCACCCCTCCTTTAAAGGTACAAGAGCACACCAAGCACCCAGCATGTAGCACAATGGCTGCAAAGGTGTTGGTGCACTGATGGACCAATATAAACACCACAGGTGAAGCATAAACATGTCCACTGCCCCCATCTATAGCTGGCCATAACAGTAAGTAGCATTGGAAGGCTAAAGCAGATAACAACAAAAACCTGGGGAATGCCCAGGGAAAAACCAAGCCTACTTACCGACCAGCTTGCAGAGAACCAATTAACCTGTCTACAGTATGCGTTAAAAACAGGGGTTCGGTCCGCACGCATTTGCAAACGCATGCGTGAGCCACAGAGCCGCGCCAAGGCACCCTGCAATATCTGTGGTCCTAACACTAAACAATGAGCGTCCCCACAGTGGAGGCACATGCATTTTAATGGATAGACAGCGGAGGTTCACCCTAAAACACCCTAAAACATTTTTCTACCTTTACATTGTGCTCGCTTGCAACAATGACAGTATGCGTTTTTTTTTCGCTGTACATACCTTCGTACAGCTATTTTTCCCCACAGCTTCCGGGTAGTTAATCACGCGGCAGTGGTCGTTCCTATCCAGCAGGTGATTGACGTGATGACAAAAACGACCTCCCTGTCACATAAGGAGCGTCACGAGTTGCCGAAAGAAGCCGAACGGCGGTGCGCAGGCGCCGTATAACGCCGACTCGCAGTTTGGCTTCTTTCGGCAAATCGCTCCTTATGCGACGGGGGGAGGTAGTTTTTGTCATCACGTCAATCACCTGCTGGATAGGAACGCCCACTCCCGCGGGATTCACTACCTGGAAGCCAGGGAAGAAAATAGCTGTACGAGGTATGTACAGCAAAAAAACAAACAAAAAAAAACGGCATACTGTCATTGTCGAGAGTCAGCTCAATGTATTGTTAGAAAATAGTTTTTAGGGTGAACCCTAAGGACCTTGCCCTTTTTTGAGATTTGGCACTGCGTCACTTTAACTGACAATTGACAATTGACCGACGTGGCTCCCAAACAAAATTGGCGTCCTTTTTTTTCCCACAAATAGAGCTTTCTTTTGGTGGTATTTGATTACCTCTGCGGTTTTTATTTTTTGTGCTATAAACAAAAATAGAGCGACAATTTAGAAAAAAATTTAATATTTTTTACATTTTGCTATAATAAATATCCCCAAAAAAGATATAAAAAAACATATTTTTTCCTCAGTTTAGGCCAATACATATTCTTTTACCTATTTTTGGTAAAGAAAAAAATCGCAATAAGCGTTTATCGATTGGTTTGCGCAAAATTTATAGCGTTTACAAAATAGGGGATAGTTTTATGGCATTTTTATAAAAAATTTTTTTTTTTTTACTAGTAATGGCGGCAATCAGCGTTTTTTTTCATGACTGCCACATTATGGCGGACAAATCGAACACTTTTGACACATTTTTGGGACAATTGTCATTTTCACAGCGAAAAGTGCTATAAAAATGCCCTGATTACTGTGAAAATGACAATGGCAGTGAAGGGGTTAACCACTGTGGCGCTAAGGGGTTAAGTGTGCCCTAAAGGAGTGATTCTTACTGTAGGGGGGCGTGGCTTTAGGTGTGACGTCACTCATCGCCGTTCCCTATATCATGAAACAGACGATCAGTGTCACTGCCACACAGAAGAACGGGGAAGATGCGTTTACACACACCTCTCCCCGTTCTTCAGCTCCTGTGACCGATCGCGGGACACCGGCGGCGATCGGGGCAGCGGGTCCCGGTCACGGAGCTTCAGGCCGTGTCGCGAGCCCACCGGCGGCGGCGGTGCTCGCGACCCCACGACTGGGCTCTTAAAGGCAACGTACAGGTAGGTGCCTGTGCCCAGCCGTGCCCTTCTGCCGACGTATATTGGCGTGAAGGGGTCCTTAAGTAGTTAACTAGCGCTAAACCCTAACCAGATAAAATGTACTTAGCTAAAGCACTGTGTATCAAATAACTGCCACATTAAAAAAAGAAAAAAAAGTTGTCATCTTTTTTCACCTTCTGTTGCTACCTCCTGCCTGTTATGTGGACCTTCTCCAGCTTTGGCGGAACCACTGTTCTGAATTGGTTTTATGAAAGTGAAAATGTTGGAGCAGTCCCATGCAACGTGCGAAAAAACCACCTATATGGGAACGTGTGACAGGGTGACATTGCAGGGGCTCAATTGGAGACACTTCTCACATCATAACAAGAGATGCCTTAACAAGGACCGTCGTGGCAGGATCACCAGATATTCTTTTACATGAGATGCTGTATTCTGGACCCTCCAACAAGGAAAAATCCTAGGTAGTTCTCCCTGTTTATGAAGGGCTGGTCAGCTGTGCTTGCCATAATTAACCACCCTGTCTGTACTGTGCAGAAAATCTTCATTAACAACTGGTAACTAGATTTGAACCCTGTCTGCCCAAAGCGTTAAAGGTGTAGAGATTGGGCTTCTTGCATTGTATGTTATTCAGGACAGACTTGGGACAAAAAACTTGCAGTCAGCCATGACACCTCCTCCTGAGAAACATCTAAAAAGGTAAGATATATTTTTAAAAAACGTTTTAGTTATGCTGTGTAAATTGGGAACACTTAACGACTTAAAGG
Organism: Rana temporaria; assembly: GCF_905171775.1. Lineage (NCBI taxonomy): Eukaryota > Metazoa > Chordata > Amphibia > Anura > Ranidae > Rana > Rana temporaria. Next base: position 436,656,433 of record NC_053491.1, on the reverse strand, counting down.
GGTGGTTCACCCTAAAAACTACTTTTTTTTATTACACTGCCCCCCCCACATTACAATACGATTAAGGCTATTATTATTTTTTTGATGCTGTACATACCTTTGTACAGCATATTCACCCGTTGCTAGTCCCGCGGGAGTGGGCGTTCCTCACATGTCTGTGATTGACATTTTGACCAAAAACGAGCTCCCCCCGTCGCGTAAGCCGCGTCACGGTTGGCGAAAGGAGCCGAACGGTGAGTCGGCGCTATACTGCGCATGCGCATCGCCATTCGGCTCCGTTCGCCAATCGTGACACGGCTTACGCGACGGGGGGAGCTTGTTTTTGGTCAAAATGTCAATCACAGACATGTGAGGAAAGCCCACTCCCGTGGGACTCGCAACGGGTGAATATGCTGTACAAAGGTATGTACAGCATCAAAAAAATAATGATAGCCTTAATCGTATTGTAATGTGGGGGGCCAGTGTAATAAAAAAAAGTAGTTTTTAGGGTGAACCACCCCTTTAAGACCTGGACCAAAATGCAGCTGAAGGACCAGGCCAGGTTTTGCGATTCGGGACTGCGTCGCTTTAACAGACAATTGCGCGGTCGTGCGATGTGTCTCTCAAACAAAATTGGCGTCCTTTTTTTCCCACAAATAGAGCTTTCTTTTGGTGGTATTTGATCATCTCTGCGGTTTTTATTTTTTGCACTATAAACAAAAATAGAGCGACAATTTTGAAAAAAATTCAATATTTTTTACTTTTTGCTATAATAAATATCCCCCGAAAATATATAATTTTTTTTTCCTCAGTTTAGGCCGATACGTATTCTTCTACCTATTTTTGGTAAAAAAAAAGCGCAAAAAGTGTTTATCGGTTGGTTTGCGCAAAATGTATAGCGTTTACAAAATAGGGGATAGTTTCATTGCATTTTTATAAATTTTTTTTTTTTACTGCTAATGGCGGCGATCATCGATTTTTTTCGTGACTACGAAATTATGGCGGACACTTCGGACAATTTTGACACATTTTTGGGACCATTGTCATTTTCACAGCAAAAAATGCATTTAAAATGCATTGTTTACTGTGGAAATGACAGTTGCAGTTTGGGAGTTAACCACAGGGGGCGCTGAAGGGGTTATGTGTGACCTCAAGTGTGTTTACAACTGTAGGGGGGTGTGGCTGTAGGTGTGACGTCATCGATTGTGGATCCCTATAAAAGAGATCACACGAACGATGACACCGCCACAGTGAAGAACGGGGAAGCCGTGTTTACACACAGCTCTCCCCGTTCTTCAGCTCCGGGGACTGATCGCGGGACTCCAGCGGCGATCGGGTCCGCTGGTCCCGCGGTCCTGGTCACGGAGCTTTGGACCGGGTCGCGGGCGCGCGCCCACCACCCACGGCTGGGCTTAAAGATCAACGTACATATACGTTGATGTGCCCAGCCGTGCCATTCTGCCGACGTATATGTGCAGGAGGCGGTCCTTAAGTGGTTAACAAACATATAGTGGGGTTTTTCCCCTTATTTATCTGCAAAAATAGAAATGCCCTTTAAATGACTTGTCGTATATTTGTTAGATCCCCTTTTTTGCTGTTAGATCCCTTTTTTGCAAATAAACACAAATGTGGGGGTAGAGAGGAACCAGACATCATTCGTTACATGTGTGGCAGAGGAAGTTTAACTCTTAAGCTGCACATGCACCATGAGCTAGTCGCTGCCTGATTCTGCTTTTTCACTCTCTGTATGTGCAGGAACATTTTCACTGACCACACATTCTTGGTGAGGACATGGACTGGGAAGATTAGAAAACCTGTGTTAGTTGCCGTTCCCTCTGAAGCTATACAGTGCTGGCAGTGTCTGTACAAATCTCCTTCTGCCACCTTCACCATCCATCTCTTTGCCATCACAGGTGCTGGTGGGTGGTCTGACCACCCTTGCATAGCCCAGCCTTGTGGCCACGCAAGTTGTGGGCCTCGGCTAAGCATTTCTCCTGCCCCTTTTTGTTTTACCCTGTTATTTATTTATTTTTTCTTATCTTACTTATTATGCATTCAACAAATTGGAGGATCTGCCAATTTTTTGGTCATATTTGTAGCACCCTCTAGTTAGGTAGGTGCTAGAATGAGGATTTTTCTAGCAGAGTAGGAAAATTTAGGCAGGCCTAGCTGGTGACTAGGCCTGTTTGTTTTCATTCTGGGCTGGGAGTGGTTGAGGGCAGGGCTGGGTGACTCACATGCAGCATCACTGTCACCTCCATCTTCTTTCTAGATGGTGCTAGAGGAGGAGAGATGGAGCTTCCTGGGGTATTCTGAGGAGCCTTGACTAATCCCCAACTTGGATTGGAAGGGGGCAGGCCTCCCTAAATACCCAGGGTCAGCCAAGCCCAGGGAGCTCTCCAATCTGGGGGGGGGTGACCTTGGGCCGGGGCTCGGGTGTATCCAAAAGGAGAAAAAAGATCCTGCAGGAGAGGGACATAAGAGAGCAAATAAGAGGACAGCAGGAGAGAACACTGCTTAGAGACTAGCAAGGCTGCTAGTTAGTTTAGGTTTCACTAGCTGCAGGTTTGATTGCTTCCTTCTGGCAGATTCCAGAATATAGTGGACTGGATGAAGCAAATCAGCAGCTGAATATTTTTGCTGTCTCAGCCAATCCCTAACTAAGGAGAGGGTGCCCAGGTGGTGGCTGGTAGTGAGCATAAACAGTCTGAAGCTTGGAGCTGCCTCGTTCTTGTCCAGGAGGTGAAGTTCCCAGCCTGAAGGGCTACTGCACTTCTGGGCAGCCAAGCAGTTTGTTTTACCTGTTCTCATTGAGGTCCCAGCTGTGCCAGAGCTGGGGGGCTTGTTCTGCTAAATTCTTTGAAGTTAAGATAGAACAGGATTTCACTGGGGGGTCTGTTCTAGAAGATTCACTGAGGAGTTGTCTGCCTGACATATAAAGATATATATGGAAGCGGTTTAACTGCCAAAGAATTTGTATTTCATTCTATCCAGTCCTGAGATTTACACAGTCCTGCCAAACAGCATAGGCATATCTGGCAGGACAGGAGAGCTGTTTTTTCTTTGATGCAGTTAGGTAACAGTTTAAAGGTCTTGTCCCTCCCCCAGCCTGTGACTGAACATGGCAAGGAGAAGCAGATGGATGTGGATGTGGTGGAGATTGTGACATCAATGTCCCGCCTCTCCACCTCATCCAATCAGAGACCACCTTGTATTCATTGGAAAAAATACAAGGCATTCTGTGAATGGTGGGTGGCAAGACAAGTGACCTCTTGTGGTTAATATGCATAATGGCAGCTGCTCTGCACTGGACCTGGAAGATTGTGGCACTGTAATAGCAGTGAGCATTTGCATCTTGCACAGGGATCTCACAGATATTAGATATACATAATTACATTTAGGGATGAGCTCCGCGTTCGATTCGAACGTATGTTCGACTCGAACATCGGTCGTTCGATCGTTCGTCGAAACTCGAACAAAACGGGTCGTTCGCGCCAAATTCGAGTGACGCAAAACGTCCCATAATTCACTGGGGCGTTGAGCGCTGATGATTGGCCAAGCATGCTGTATGTCCCGCATGCTTGGCCAATCACAGCGCTCAAAAAACGAAGAGCCATAATTGGCCAAAGCCAGGGTGGCTTTGGCCAATTATGGCTCAGGGGGATTAGTACACGCCCCCCACTATAAAAGGCAGCCTGCACGGCTGCCTAGTGTAGTGTGTTGGCGGTTCTAGAGAAGATCAGTCAGTCAGACAGAGAGAGATAGAGAGATAGAGACACAGGGCCTGATTTACTAAGCTATGTGCGCTGCGCTGGTTCATGCATTAATTAGTACTCCGGGTGGAGGCTTAATCAGGCGCATGAACCAGCGTAGCAGCCGGCGCATTGAAAGTAATATGTAAAGCCGCGCCGAACTCCCTATAGAAGTCTATGGGAGAAATCAAAAGTGTTCATTTTAAAGGCTAATCTGCAAGTTTTGTCCTAAAAAGTGTTTGGGGACCTCAGTCCTGCCCCAGGGAACATGTATCAATGCTTTTTTTATTTTTTAAAACGGCCGTTTTTTCGGGAGCAGTGAAATTAATAATTCTTAAAGTGAAACAATAAAAGTGAAATATTCCTTTAAATTTCGTACCTAGGGGGGGTGTAATGTCAGCATGTGAAATAGCGCATTTTTCCCGCACTTAGAACTCCCCCTGCACAAAGTGACATTCTGAAGGAAAAAAGTCATTTAAAAATTCACACGCGGCTATAATGAATTGTCGGCTCTGACAATTCTAAAGGGATTCATTCATAAAACAAACAAAAAAATGTGTAGGGGTTCCCCCAAATTAAATTACCAGGCCCTTCAGGTCTGGAATGGATATTAAGGGGAACCCCGCCGTAAAAACCAAAAAAAAAAAAGACGTGCGGTTCCCGGCAAATATCCATTCCAGACCCTTCAGGTCTGGTGTGGATTTTAAGGGGAACTCCACCCCAAATTGAAAAAAAAAATGGCGTGGAGTCCCCCTAAAAATCCACACCAGACCCTTATCCGAGCACGTTGACCTGGCCGGCCGCAGAAAAGAGGGGGGGACAGAGTGCGGCCCCCCCCCTCTCCTGAACCGCACCAGGCCACATGCCCTCAACATGGGGAGGATGTCCCCATGTTGATGGGGACAAGGGTCTCATCCCCACAACCCTTGCCCGGTGGTTGTGGGGGTATGCGGGCGGGAGGTTTATCAGAATCTGGAAGACCCCTTTAACAAAGGGGACCCCCAGATCCTGACCCCCCCCCTGTGTGAAATGGTAATGGGGTACATTGTACCTCTACCATTTCACCCCAAAAAAAATGTCAAAGTGATAAAAATGACAGTAGCCGGTTTTTGACAAATCTTTTAATAAAATCTTCTTTTCTTCTTTCCTTCGGGTCCACATCTTGCCCGACGTCTTCTTCTATCTTCTCCGTCCGTCCTTCCGCCTTCTGGTCCCGCATCTTGCCCGTTGTCTTCTCCGTCCGCCTCCTCGTCCGCATCTTGGGTCTTCTGCGGTCTTCTGCTCGGTCCGCCGCCTTCTCGTCCCCTGCGTTTGAATTGTAATTGGCCGCCGTTTTCCCGCTCCTGGGACCCGCCCCCCTCTGACGCCACAAGTAAACTCCTTAGAAGGTCATGTGCGTCAGAGGGGGGCGGGGTCACATGAGTGTGACACGGCGGGAACTTCTTCTCCGGGCGGCGCGATTGAAATTGAATTCCCCCGCTGTGTGACGCTCTGCGACCCCGCCCCCCTCTGACGCACATGACCTTCTAAGGAGTTTACTTGTGGCGTCAGAGGGGGGCGGGTCCCAGGAGCGGGAAAACGGCGGCCAATTACAATTCAAACGCAGGGGACGAGAAGGCGGCGGACTGAGAAGAAGACCGCAGAAGACCCAAGATGCGGACGAGGAGGCGGACGGAGAAGACAACGGGCAAGATGCGGGACCAGAAGGCGGAAGGACGGACGGAGAAGATAGAAGAAGACGTCGGGCAAGATGTGGACCCGAAGGAAAGAAGAAAAGAAGATTTTATTAAAAGATTTGTCAAAAACCGGCTACTGTCATTTTTATCACTTTGACATTTTTTTTGGGGTGAAATGGTAGAGGTACAATGTACCCCATTACCATTTCACACAGGGGGGGGGTCAGGATCTGGGGGTCCCCTTTGTTAAAGGGGTCTTCCAGATTCTGATAAACCTCCCGCCCGCATACCCCCACAACCACCGGGCAAGGGTTGTGGGGATGAGACCCTTGTCCCCATCAACATGGGGACATCCTCCCCATGTTGAGGGCATGTGGCCTGGTGCGGTTCAGGAGAGGGGGGGGGCCGCACTCTGTCCCCCCCTCTTTTCTGCGGCCGGCCAGGTCAACGTGCTCGGATAAGGGTCTGGTGTGGATTTTTAGGGGGACTCCACGCCATTTTTTTTTCAATTTGGGGTGGAGTTCCCCTTAAAATCCACACCAGACCTGAAGGGTCTGGAATGGATATTTGCCGGGAACCGCACGTCTTTTTTTTTTTTGGTTTTTACGGCGGGGTTCCCCTTAATATCCATTCCAGACCTGAAGGGCCTGGTAATTTAATTTGGAGGGACCCCCTTTTTTTTTTTTTTTTTTTAATGAGCAATGACTCTATTCTTTATAGCCATGAGTACTTTAACCACTTGCCCACCGGGTTAATTCTGGCACTTCTCTCCTTCATGTGAAAATCACAATTTTTTGGCTAGAAAATTAATCAGAACCCCCAAACATTATATATTTTTTTTTAGCAGACATCCTAGGGAATAAAATGGCAGTCATTGCAATACTTTTTGTCACACCGTATTTGCGCAGCGGTCTTACAAGCGCACTTTTTTTGGATAAAAATCACTTTTTTGAATTAAAAAATAAGACAACAATACATTTTGCCCAATTTTTTTCTATATTGTGAAAGATAATGTTACGCCGAGTAAAATGATAACCAACATGTCACGCTTAAAAATTGCGCCCGCTCGTGGCATGGCGTCAAACTTTTACCCTTTAAAAATCTCGATAGGCGACGTTTAAAAAATTCTACAGGTTGCATTTTTTGAGTTGCAGAGTAGGTCTAGGGCTAGAATTATTGCTCTCACTCTAACGATCGCGGCGATACCTCACTTGTGTGGTTTGAATACTGTTTTCATATGCGGGCGCTACTCGCGTATGCGTTTGCTTCTGTGCGCGAGCTCGTCGGGACGGGGCGCTTTAAAAATTTTTTTTGGGGTTTTCGTATTTATTTTTATTTAGTTTTATAATGTTTTACACTGAAATAAAAAAATTAAAAAAAAATGATCAGTTTTCTTCCTATTACAAGGAATGTAAACATCCCTTGTAATAGGACTAGTGTGTGACAGGTCCTCTTTATGGAGAGAGGCGGGGTCAATAAGGCTGGAAAGCATGGTATTGAAAGAAAAAAAAAAAAGTTCTCATGCTTTCAGCTGCAATCATGTTCGTTCACCACAGTGGTGTAGTGTATAGCACTTTGACCTAGCAGCAAAAGAGTCGTTGGTTCGAATCCCGCCCGTGACAGCATCTGCATGGAGTTTGCATGTTCTCCCTGTGCCTGCGTGGGTTTCCTCCCACAATATAAAAACACGCTGTAAATCGGTTCCGGTCTAAATAAGCCCTAATATGCAGTAGTATATTTAGGTTTGGTTCTGCCCTAGGCCTGACTACATATCTGCACCTCCTAATAGAAAAATGACCCACCCCTTCCTGTCAAGGTCACACCCTGTTTTTGTATAACCCCGCCCAGTAATTTTCAGGGGACCCACACACTAGTTCTGGGGGGGCACTGGATTCCCTTAACCACTTCCATACCAGGCACTTACGCACCTTCCCGCCCAAGCCAATTTTCAGCTTTCAACACTGTCGCACTTTGAATGGCAATTGCGCGGTCATACAACACTGTACCCAAACAAAATTGGCGTCCTTTTTTCCCCACAAATAGAGCTTTCTTTTGTTGTTATTTGATCACCTCTGCGTTTTTTTTTATGCGCAACAACTAAAAAAAGACTGCAAATTTTGAAACCAAAAAAACGTTTTTCTTTTTTTAGGTTCATTTTTTTGTAAATAAGTTTTTCTCTTTCAATTACGGGCACTGATATGGCGGCACTGATGGGCACTCATGGGCGGCACAGATGGGCGGCACTTATGGGTGGCACTGATGGATACTTATGGGCGGCACTTATGGGTGGCACTGATGGATACTTATGGGTGGCACAGGTGGGCACTGATAGGTGGGCACTGTGCATGGATGGGCACTGTGGGGTGGCACTGATTTTCCCAGTCAGTGCCCATTTGTGGGCACTGATTGGCATCTTTTTTCTTATTTTTTAATGCTTTTTGTTTTTTTGTTCTATATTTTTTTTGTTTTTGCACACCCTGGTGGTCCAGGGTGGGCATCCCTGGTGGTCCAGTGTGGTGATCCGAGGGGGGGCTGCGCTTGTTGATTATAGTTCTTGTCAGGGGCGGACTGACCATTGAGTCACTCGGGCACTGCCCGAGGGCCCCATGCCACTAGAGGGCCCCATCCGGGTTGCCAGGCTCAGTAAAACCAGGGACAGTATGTAAAAATCTGTGTTTTTTTTAGATCTGTCCCCGATATGTCCAAAAATGACATGCTTTTAAGGTGAATATCCCAAGATTTTAGCTGCCCGCCTCTGCACTACCTCCTGGCGTGGTGGTCATCTGTAAGCCAGAGGGGCCCCATAATCTTCTATTGCCCAGGGGCCCCATGAGTTGTCAGTCCGCCCCTAGTTCTAGTTTAAGCACAAATTTCATAGAGTTTTATTGAGAGGCCTAAGAAAATATAACCATGCCAATAGGCCAGGATAGAGCGTTGCTAATATGTAGGAATGTGTGTGTTAGAGCACCCCACCCAATGTTAACTAAAAAATTATTAATTTGCAAATAAGTATTATCTGCTCATTTTTTTGGGGATGTCTGCACCCCTGATAGTGACAACATTTGTGAGGTGTCTTCACCCTTTCTAATTCATTCACTTCCTGTCACATAGCCAAACAGGAAGTGAGGGTAAAACCTTACTAATATCTTTTCTTGGGGACACAGAGATCAATCTAAATAGTTTCCCATTATGTAAATTGCACTCTAGCATTTTGCTGTGTACACCCCAAATTATTAGGGATCTTGGACTTTGGGGTCCATTTACTAAAGGCAAATCCACTCCTACAAGTGCAAAGCAAGGAAGAAAACAAAACAACTTTGCTTCTACAGGATTGGATGTTAAAACCATCAGTGCTTCCTCTCTGATTTTCAGCAACTATGCTTGTACTGCAGAGTGGCTTTGCCTTTACTAAACCCCAAACTAAATAATCATTTGGGGCAGGGATCCTCAAACTACGGCCCTCCAGCTGTTGTAGAACTACACATCCCATGAGGCCTTGTAATGCACTGACATTCACAGACATGACTAGGCATGATGGGAATTGTAGTTCCTGAACAACTGGAGGGCTGTAGTTTGAAGACCCATGATTTGGGGTGTACACAGCAGTGCTGGAGTGCAATTTGCTTAATGGGGACACTAGTTAGATTGACCGGTGTCCCCAAGAAATGACACTGGTAGGGTTTTAACCTCACTTCCTGTTCAGCTGTGACAGGAAGTGAAGCCAATTTTAAGAAAAGGGACACAAAGCTCAACACAAAAATAAAAAAACACAAAGCAGGGGTTCTAACACTCACTTGGCTTCCCTCAAACACCCACAATTTGAATAGGATTGCCTTGCGCTAGATTTAAGCACAGTGCTGTAAATCAGCACGTCAAGCCTGTCCACCAATAGCAAACCCCCCCCCCCCCCCCCCCCCACAGGCCATGTTTGCAGGTTTTCCTTCATCTTGCACATGTGCTTTAAAATACAGTCTGGACAGCAATTCTTGATAAGGGAAATCCCCAAAACATGTCCTGTCGGGGGTACTTGAGGGCTGAGGACCACTGCAGAATAAATAAAATACTTACCAGTTTTTGTCTTTAAAGTCATGGGGAATAAACATGGCAAACATTTCATGATTACACACCAGGAAAGAAGCTTAGACAAAAATCACACATAATTTGTTAGGCCCAAACCTAGTTCAGCTGCAGCTGTCAACATATGTAGCATGAAAAAGTAACAAAAGACAAACTTAACAATTTTAAAGTAATTTTTATTGGTCAACAAAACAAGGAAAGCAAAAAAAGACAAACAAACAAAAATACATTTCAAAATTCTAATTAACCATAGCTTCACACATTTTTCATAAAATAAGGCCACATAGACAAATACATCAAAGTGAACATCATTTAAAAATAAACCAAAACCATTGGCAAAATAAAACAAAACCCATGCAACAAACCACATTTGTGTTTAGCAACAGCATTTCTGCCAGCCTGCCCCTTCTGAGGGCAGCTGAGGACTGATCGATCCAAGCTTTTTATAACAGTGCTAGTAATGAATCAATTGAAATCACATGACCAAATTGCAGTCTCTAGTTTGGGTGAGCTTGTAATTGGGCACACCTGCAATTAACCCAAACCACGCTCTATGAGCATCCAAGGAGTGTTTTTCACCTTTTAAAAAGAAAGGATATTTTTTTTCTAAGTGTTTGAGCATGCTCAGTTCATCACACATGTAGGAACCAAGCTGCAATGGAATGAGAGCTTTTTTTTTTTGTTTCCCCTGATCTGATGCTTTCCAGCCTGAAGGGGAGGTGTTAAAGACAGAAGTAATCACGCACATTTAATAATCTATTTGTGTGAAAAAAAAGGTTGCCAATTTTGTTTGGGAGCCACGTCGCACGACTGCGCAATTGTCAGTTAAAGCGACACCGCGCCGAATCACAAAAACTTGCCCGGTCATTGACCAGAAATATGGTCCGGGCTCAAGTGGTTAAAAATTAACAAAACACAAAAGTGAGCCCAATTTTTGGGGATAATGTGAAAGATGATGTTACACTGAGTAAATAGATACCTTACATGTCACGCTTTACTATTGGAAACACTCCTGCAATGGGGCCAAAATGAATTCCGTGAATATCCCCATAGGCGACCTTTTATTTTTTTTTCCAGGTTACCAGTTTATAGTTACAAAGAAAGTCTAGTGGTAAAAGTATTGCTCTCGCTCTAACGCACGCGTCAATACCTCACATGTGTGGTTTGAACGATGTTTATATATGTGGGCGGGACTTGCGTAAGTCCCGCCCACATATGTAAAAATTATTTTAACTTTTGCTATAATAAATATCCCCAAAAATATATATTCAAAAAACTAAAAAAACCCTCAGTTTAGGCCGATACGTATTCTACATCTTTTTGGTTCCCAAAAATCGCAAATAGCGTTTAGTGTTTGGTTTTTGCAAAAGTTATAGCGTCTACAAATTTTTTTTTTTGTTGTTTTAACTAGTTATTGGGGCGATCAGCGATTTTTATCGGTACTGCGACATTATGGCGGACACATCGAACACTTTTTTGGAACCATTGGCATTTTTCTAGCGATCAGTGCTGTAAAAAATGCATTGCTTACTCAAAAAATGCCACTGGCAGGGAAGGGGTTAACACTAGGTGCGAGGGAGGGGTTAAATATGTTCCCTGGGTGTGTTCTAACTGTAGGGGGGGGTGGGACTGACATGTGTAAATGACAGATCGCTGTTCATGAAGGGGAACTCCAGACCCCCCCAAAAAAAATAAGGTGGGTTCCCTCCAGGTGCATACCAGGCTCTTAGGCTTGGTCTGGAACATAAGGGGTTAAACCGGGGCCAAAAAAAATAGCGTGGGCCCCCCCCCCCAAGATCCAAACCAAGCCCTTATCCCAGGCACGCAGTCTGGTCAGACAGGAATGGGGACGAGCGAGCGCCCCCCTCCCTCCTGAGCCATACCAGACCACATGCCCTCAACATGGGGGAGTGTGTGCTGTGGGGGAGGGGGGCACTGCCCCCCCACCCCAAAGCACTCTTGCCCCCATGTCGATAGGGACAAGAGCCTCTTCCCGACAACCCTGGCCGTTGGTTGTCGGGGTATGCGGGCGGAGAGCTTATCAGAATCTGAGAGACCCCTTTAATAAAGGGGTTCCCAGATTCCGGCCCCCCACCCTATGTGAATGAGTATGGGGTACATCGTACCTCTACCCATTCACATGGGGGAAATGTAAAGTAAAAAAAAAACACCACACAGAATAAAATATTTTATTAATCTGCTCCGGAGCCCCCCCTTTCTTCTTTAGCTCTCTTAGAAGGGGGGGTTTCTTCTCTCCCGATCTTCCGCCGGGACCCTGGGCTTCGGTGATTTCTGCCGGGGGAGGGCGCCATCCCTCGGTCCTCTCCGGAGCCTTCCGCCGGATGCCCCCACCCCATTTAAGCTCTTTTTCATTAGGGAGGGGCATCCGGACTTCGGGGTCTTCTGCCGGGGGATGGCGCCTATCCCCCGGTCTTTCCGGTGCCTTCCGCCAGGGTTCCGGTCTTCTGCCGGGGGTGCGCCAACTCCCCGGTCTTTTCTCTTCTGTCTTCTCTGCTCCCTCTTCTGCCTGGCTCCCCCGCGGAGCCAGGGCTTTCTTCCGTCTTCTTTCTTCTCTCTTCCTTCTTCTGCCTGTCTCCTCCGCGGAGCACAGGGCTTGTCTCCGCTGTCTTCTTCCTTCTCTTCCATTCGATGTTGACACGACGAGGTTCCGCGCTGACATGCCGTGTCAGCGGCGGGCATGGACTTATATAGGGTAATGCCACCATGTGACCTCAACCCATGTGACATCACATTCCCTGGGCATGATGGGAATGTGATGTCACATGGGTTGAGGTCACATAGTGGCATTGCCCTATATAAGTCCATGCCCACTGCTCAGACGGCATTCCAGCGCCGGACCTCGTCGTGTCAACATCCAATGGAAGAGAAGGAAGAAGACAGCGGAGACAAGCCCTGTGCTCCCGGAGGAGACAGGCAGAAGAAGGAAGAGAGAAGAAAGAAAGCCCTGGCTCCGCGGGGGAGCCAGGCAGAAGAGGGAGCAGAGAAGACAGAAGAGAAAAGACCGGGGAGTTGGCGCACCCCCGGCAGAAGACCAGGAAGACCGGAACCCTGGCGGAAGGCACCGGAAAGACCGGGGGATAGGCGCCATCCCCCGGCAGAAGACCCCGAAGTCCGGATGCCCCTCCCTAATGAAAAAGAGCTTAAATGGGGTGGGGGCATCCGGCGGAAGGCTCCGGAGAGGACCGAGGGATGGCGCCCTCCCCCGGCAGCAATCACCGAAGCCCAGGGTCCCGGCGGAAGATCGGGAGAGAAGAAACCCCCCCTTCTAAGAGAGCTAAAGAAGAAAGGGGGGGCTCCGGAGCAGATTAATAAAATATTTTATTCTGTGTGGTGTTTTTTTTTTACTTTACATTTCCCTCATGTGAATGGGTAGAGGTACGATGTACCCCATACTCATTCACATAGGGTGGGGGGCCGGCATCTGGGGGCCCCCTTATTAAAGGGAGCTCGCAGATTCCGATTAGCCCCGCCCGCATACCCCGACAACCAATGGCAAGGGTTGTCGGGAAGAGGCTCTTGTCCCTATCGACATGGGGGCAAGAGTGCTGTGGGGTGGGGGGGCAGTGCCCCCCTCCCCCACAGCACACACTCCCCCATGTTGAGGGCATGCGGTCTGGTAAGGCTCAGGAGGGGGGGGGGGCGCTCGCTCGTCCCCTCCCCCATTCCTGTCCGGGCCAGACTGCATGCTTGGGATGAGGGCTTGGTTTGGATCTGGGGGGGACCCCCGCGCTAAATCGGCGCGGGTTTAACCCCTCACGTTCCGGACCAAGCCTAAGAGCCTAATGTAGCCCTGAAGGGGGACCCGCGCCGATTTCAAGTTTGAAATTTGGCGCCGAGTTCCCCTTCAGGGCTGAAAACAGCTCGGAGATTCCCGTGCGCCGCGTCACGCAGCGCATTCATGGGTACGCCGCTTGGTATTTACCAAGATTTTCACGGCGTACTGACAAGGCGCACGGGAATCCCTGACTTTTCTCTCTGCGCATGCCCATACTGCATACTGCAAATGAACCTCCCGAGGTTCAGGCGCACTGTGCAAGCGTACGGGGATCTGTTTTCAAAAAACACTTTCCCTTTCAATTCGGCCCGCCAAACACTTCAAAACACATGTCACTTCACTTCCCCTGCATCCCCCCACCTCCCCCCTTAATAAACTCCCGCCCAAACCCCCGCAATTTATAGTTTAATGTGCCGTGCGCCAGGTCTGTACTGGTGCACAATGCACCCTCTCCTGGGCGCACGGAGCACATTAGTAACTAGGGAAATACACTGCACTAGCAGCGTATTTCTTTAGTAAATGGCCAAACGGCTGCTACTCCTGCTTTTACTCCATGAGTCATGGAGTAAAGGCTTGGTAAATCAGGCCCACAGTGTCTTAACCAGATAGATAGATAGATAGATAGATAGATAGATAGATAGATAGATAGATAGAGTAGGAAGTGTAGTCAGTATAGTTAAAAGTACAGTTTGTAGAGAATATATTCACATCCTTAGGCGTTGTCAATATATTTATAAACTGTACAGCTCAGCTAGTTTATCTATCAGGCAGGAGATTGTTCAACATGCAGCGCTCTAACGTGTTGTATTGCCTGCATTAGGGATTTACTTTAAATATAATTATTCTGTGTTATTTAACGTGTGCTAGTTAATTGCACACACAGACGCATTACCTGTTACTGCACGTGTGCAATTTATTTGCACAGAAGCGCAGTCGCTGTTAATGCAACTGGGCTATTGAATTGCACAGAAACGCAGTCGCTATTACTGCGTGCGTGCTGTTTAATAGCAACTAAAGGCAGTTGGTGTCACTGCGTGCGTGCTGTTAAATCGCATTTGACCGCAGTCGCTATTACTGCGTGCGTGCTGTTTAATAGCAACTAAAGGCAGTTGGTGTCACTGCGTGCGTGCTGTTAAATCGCATTTGACCGCAGTCGCTATTACTGTGTGCGTGCTGTTTAATAGCAACTAAAGGCAGTTGGTGTCACTGCGTGCGTGCTGTTAAATCGCATTTGACCGCAGTCGCTATTACTGTGTGCGTGCTGTTTAATAGCAACTAAAGGCAGTTGGTGTCACTGCGTGCGTGCTGTTAAATCGCATTTGAC